>NC_024320.1:7208014-7287152 GCF_000523025.1 Cynoglossus semilaevis
TAAGGTTAGCACAAAGTGTTCCTTTTAGAAATCAACAAGTAGACAACAAAATGTTTGTAGCTCATAAAAAACACACACAGTGTCCTCACCTCATTAAAAGCCTCAATGATTTTACGATGTGGAGTTAGAGTTAAAGCAGGGCCTGGTCTGAAAACTCAATCTATGTTAAACAAAATAAATCGATCCGTGAGGGGTTTGGTCTCAGTAAACACCATCAGATGCTCAGACATGTGGCCAGGAACTGGACTGAGACAGAAATGTCCCTCCAGTCGATAGGACCACAAATTAAGAACAAAACAAAACATTTTAGTCATTTCTAAAAAATATCACCAAGAAAGGCAAATAAGTTTGGACTTATTATGATGAGACAATTATATGAAAAGATAAAGAAAAAAAAACTTAGTAAGTGGTTAGGTCTGTTCCGTACATAAGTACATATGTCACTCACCTCCACTAACGCTGTGGTAACGTCATAATCTATGACATAATAACATCAGAATAATCTGATTTACGCCTGGGAGCCATAATGAAGGGCAAAAAGTTCCCCCCCAAAAAACTACAAACTAAAGAAAGCCAATGTGTATGACTTTCAACTGGCAAACCTTCTTTCGCTTATAGCACTGCAGGACTAAATAATCGTCCTCTCTATTAATACTTCGATAAACATAGTCACAATGAACATTTCTTCCAAAGAAATCCTTTGGCTCACATAGTTGTCACTCTTGTGTGGCCCTGAAAATGGGTCTCTCTAAGTAAGTGGTCTAAAGGATTAGGAGAAAAAAATATAACATCAAACGCCACAAATCCAGAAAGGTCTGGTCACAATGTCTGGATGTTGTCTTAGCAAATAATGCTCTTTTTAACAAAACAAATCTCCAACAGTGCCAACAGTAACTGTTACCATGGTAACTGCTATTTTTCTGTTTGCAGGCATTGAGGTTTAGTCATGATCTCTGGGTAAAAAAGTAAAACCACTACAACTTTTATTTTGATTGTTTTACTGGCCCTGTGGAGACCATGACCAATCAGAAATCTGTCTCGCCATCAAGTAAACGCATGCAAAGTACATATACAGTACATACTAAGAACGAATAAAGAGGAGAATAGACAGTATGGGCGTATTACCTGCAGATACTCCATTTTGCAGTACTGGTATCAGTATCAGGCCTGACATGGTGTTTTTGGGCCATCACTATTTAAAACATCAGCAACAGCCTAAAGACAACATGCGTAAATTACAAGTCAAGTAATGACAATGTAAATGTGTGGTGTGTTTTTTCCTTTTTGTTAACAACCAATGACGAATCGACCAATCAAAACAAAATTCTCCTTGAGCAGAGCTCAGGCAGAGCATTGGGGTAGGGAGCGAAAGGAAAAACACTGGGAGCCGGCTCTCACTCGATGCAAGCTAGCTTTTTTAAAACCATTTGTGCATTACACATCACTACTGTGAAATTAATAAAAAAAAAATATAAATGACACCATAGGCATCCAAATACTACGCTCCCCCTTCAAGGCTTTCAAAAACGTACTCCTCTGTTACTATGTACTTTGCCCAGGGACACACTGGCATGTAAAAGGGAAAAAGGTAGGAGACTAGGATCTGACCTCTGACCTTACAACCTGATGAACGAAACTGACCCTTGTTCCACAATAATCAATCTGCTCCTTCACTCCGGTCATATCTCGTCTCTACCAGGGTTTGTTCTGATTTTACCATCTACAAACAAGTTTTATTCCCTCCATTGTTCGTCATTGTTTTTTTTTGTTTTTGTTTTTACTGCTCTTGTTTTATGGCTGTAGACATTTTACAGGATGTGGTTTAATCCTGTCGTATAAGGTGACTTTGTGAGTTTTGAAGGGGGCCCATAAATCACAGCTATATTTAAATCATCGTCACCACTGAGACAAACATCAGTGTCAGTTTGTCTTTGATATCGACGACAACAAGGCATCTCAAAAGAGTTTAGCTTGTGTCATGGTACGGTCAGTGATCGGTGACTTGGTGACACGGCATCGTACAATCGCCTCACCCTTCTCCCCTGGAATCATAATCTACTGTCTGCTGCTGTCAAGTTAGCAGCCGGAGGAGACAAAAAAACATTTTTGTCTCCAGGAGATAAGACTTGAGAGCAAATTTCACAGAAACCAATCCAGACCAATTTTACACTCTCTGGCTCTCAGTGGAAAACAAGATACTAAAATCAGAATGAAGACAGTCCTGGAAATTTGGGCCAAAATCAATGTGGAGTCTGAGAGCTGTAATGGGGACGGAATTCAGACACTATAACATTTTTAAGAGGGCAACTTGTCAGAGAAGTTTTTTCCTCACTAAGGTTTTTGTTCAAGCTGCTCCACTATCACCTCATGTCCAACCTGTCGTGACCCTGGTCTTTAAACTCCTCCACTTCAGAATTTAAAACACCACATCCATCATCAGTTCCAAAGTTCGTCAAAACTTCAAACCTTCCACATACTTAATTTTTACCACTGTAAATCACAGTGTCATCTGCAAACAATATAATCCACAGACTTCTACTGATTTAGCATTATTAATAAGGCTTGAAGCTGATCCTTGATGTAAAGTAACTCCACCATAACTTCACCTTATACGCAGATGACCAACGTTTACTCAAGCTGTCAACACAAATACCACCCCTTCATTCAGTAATATTTGGTGTAATTTCAAAGACAAACACGTTGCTTACCACAATAGAGAAGGATATCTGAGGCAAAACAAAAAAACACAAAAATGTTTTTTGCACTGACAACACTTACATAATGCCGTGGGTGTGCTTAGATCCATTCTGACATTAAATTGCAAGGGTTCTTGCAGTGCATTCGGAATTGCCTTTTCATTTTAAAGTCCCATTAGCTCTGATGTGTAGATTAGCTTTCATCCATTAAGGCTGCGATCTAAGGCTAAGGCTTATTTAGCATGGCATAATTTTCAGAGGGTAATCTACATCTAGCAACAAACTGCTTAAACGGTTGCAAATATTTTTATGTTGAGTTTGATGACTACCTTCATTGCCTGCAGGTGGTCCATAATTTGCCTTTAAATTCACCAGGTGAGAGGAGGAGGTGAGAACGTTGTTCTGGTTCTCATTACTGCCATAGTTTCCTACCTATTTTACAATCCCCTTTCCCCCCAATGGTCTTTATAGGTTCCTTATCAGAAGTCAGAGGTTTGAGACCTCATACTTCAGCCAGGGCTATGACATCATCAAACCAGTTCCATGTCCATGTTCTGAGATGTTGGCCGAAAATAACACAACCTTGTCAGTAGTAGCTGTGGATTCTGTGATACTTCCTTTTTTTTTTTGCTTTTCCTATTTAATGACATTTTCTGCTGTTTATTTAATACTTTTTTATTTATTATAGAGATACTTGGTTACTTTTTTTATTGTGTGCTGTTTTGAAAGCTTTTTCAGTCAACTGGAGATGAACTAACTTATCTTTCGTTTTTAATTATTAAAAGATTAAAGGGAGATTAAAGATGAATTAAGAACCACCATTAACCATCTCCATTTTTTTTCCATCTTGTTATTGTATTGATCATTCTGATGCCCCGTATCTATCCAATATTTAATCTGTTACGAGCAGCCTGAGGCTTATTCAAGACAGAATCTCCCGACAGGTTCTGTACCTGGTGAACGGCAGGTAGTAGCCAGAGGACATCAGCTGATCGACTGATGTATTTGTCAAGATTATCAGCGCCGCTGCTGATATCGGACGCGTTACACATCTTATCACTGTTCAACGAATGGGATTTTGAGTCAGTTGCTTTAGTTTTATGTCCATTATAACTCCCGCAGACAGAGAGACAGAGAGACAGACACACACACACACACACACAGACACTCAAGTTTGTCAAGTAGAAGAAGATAATTAAAGAGGCTTGAAACTTTATTTAACAATTTGATGAGAAAGAAGTACGGCAATCAATCATTCCAGGACAAACTGGAAACAAAAAACAAACAAAAAAAAAAAATAAAATAAAATAAAAACACAAAATTGAGAGAGAGAAGGCCACACGATAGAGTATGAAGGTCAGAATCAAAAAAATAAAACTGCTCCCCAGATGGCTGTGTTGAGAAAAGACACAAGAGCAGAGAGTAGCAGATGAGGAGGCAAGAAACTGATATTATCGGCGCAATCCTTCACAGAAGGAAAGAAAGTAAGGACCTCCGTCAGCAGGAGGTGATGCTGCAGAGAATGACTGTCAACACGGAGGAGGAGAAGCCACGTCTCTTTCATCGGGTTGAAGAAAATCATATGGTTTACTTAAATCTCCCCTGCATCAAAAAATGTTAACCGCCAATGTGATCTTCAATCTGATTTCTCAGATTCAGAGTTGTTTTTGTGAGGCGATGCTGCAGCCAAAATTTAAATCACATGAAACTGTCAGAATTTTAGAAAAAAACAACAACAAAGAATCGGATCTAAATAACATCTCAAAATCTAAAAACTGCAGCTCACTGGTTGGTTGAGGCGGTCGTGTCAGATCAGAACTTACGTCCTCGTTAGGAGTTAGAAGATTGGAAGGTCTTGGAAGTGGCGAGCATGGCTCGCACTTTGGCCATTAGATCCTGGAAAATAAGAAAGGACAGGTGAAGTGAGTCAAAGGTTGGACGTAAAAACTGTAACTTTCTGCATTCTCTGATGCACCATGGGTAAGAGGAATGTGGGTGTTCAGGACTGATAGCACTGGAAAGTTGCAGGATGCCCAGGGGTGAAAAGCTACCACTGACTGGGGTAGAAGGGCTGCTGCTGTGATGAAAGCCCCAGGGATCGCTTACATCAGACGACGAGTGTGTGTGAGTAAGTGTGTGTGATTGAGCATGTGTGTGTGAGAGAAAAAGCCCCAGGGATCGCTTACATCAGACAACGAGTGTGTGTGAGTAAGTGTGTGCGATTGAGCATGTGTGTGAAAGAAGAGAGTGTGTGTGTGTGTTGTTCTCGTTATAGCTCGCATTGAATCCTGCATAAACTGACGACACCTCTACTTTTTTTGTCGATCTCACATTTATTTATCGATTCCACAGCTATGAAAAAGTCTGCTTTATTTAAAAATCCAGTGTTGCGTCAGGGTAAAAAAACAGTTTCTCAAAAATTACTGAAGAAAAAAAAAAGCGAAGGATTCTTTGGGAGTAATTACTGAATGAAATGAAAGTGATTTGGTTAACACTGTACTGCTCTTATTCCCAGTGTGTTGCAGATCAATTACACACCAGACTTCCCTGTTAGCACATTTAATCAAATGACTTCCTGTTGTGTTAAAGACCTGTTGATAATCATTCCCACAATTACAATCAGCTTCCCAGTGAGCAGCTCTCGGCTGTGTTCCTTTTCCCCACTAGATTTCTTTTTAGAAGCATAGTTTTCATATTGGTTGGTGTTGAGTCATACAATGGGGATACACTCATTTTGGGTGAAAACTAATTTTGTACACTGCAGTTTTAGAAAAATACAGGCTAATTTGAATTAGCGGCTCCATGGGTTTCGTGCTTTGTACCCAATGTTCCATTTCATACTCAACTATGTTGGTTTTAACATTAACAGACTCAGCATCCGGTCGTCCGATTCTCATTTGGCATCAGTTCAGGTTAGTCTTTTAGGTTTCCTTTCCATTGTTCTATGACATTTTTTTGCTGCATACTTGGTGGTGATTTTTTTTTTTTTAGTCCAAACATTACATAAACTCACAAGGGCCCAAATGTGGTTCAGGAGCCACAGGTTGCAGACCCCCGCCTTAGCCTCTTAAACTTATTCACTTCTAAATGACTCATAATCTACAATAAATAGATAAAAGTGGAAAAAGATATTGATTGCAACATGCTGAGCAAATGAGATGAAGGAACGGAACCAAACATCTGCCTTGCCCCAAGAAAACCACTAATCATTGAGACTAATCAGAAAAACATAGTAAATAAGTAATGATGTCAAATAAATAAGGGGTGGTGGTGGTGAAGAGAAAATAATTAGGGTATCTTAAAATGACAATTTCTGGTAGTTTTCAGTTTCTTTTTCTTTCGCCTGAAGTGTAAATATAAACAGGAAGTGTATATCTGCAGAGTAGGTGTGATAAGTGATAAGTGGATAAACTCAAGCCCCTCCTTGGGCCTTTCTGACAGAGGAGACAAATGAGACAGAGGTACTTACAATTGGAGGAGCCCATCATATCACAACATTCAACGGCTGAGACCAAGCGTGAACAAACAAACGCTTCAAAATGTCATCAACTTATTGGACAGACTCATATCAACTTAGATTACTGTTAGCCTTGCCCTGGATTACCACAGAAGTTCATTAGAATTTAATAATTTAATTGTCATAAACCATGCGTCCATTTATACTGTGTAAAATCAAAGTGCATCTAAACTGAATTTGTTACATTTCACTAGTTGTCATTGAAAACAGTTCTTCCTAAGCCACAGATTCAAAAGGACATTTTAATTACCGGCTGCGTTAGAAAAGTGTAAACTTCTCAGAGTGAGTCCAACTGATTCTTCCCTGCAGCTTCAGTCTGCTGCCACTTTGTTTCTAATTGTGCACTGGTGTCAGCACAGTGATGATACGCTACTTTAACAGTTTTTAGACTTTTTAAAAAGCTGTCTTGTAGACAGGAGGCGGAAGAGTCTATGGGGAGAGAAAAATAAATAAAATAAAGGGCTTATCAAGGAGAAGTGAGTCTGAGCAGGAAACTCAATTAACCTCACGAGTAATTTGTGCTCTTACTACTCGACTTTGAACTTGACTTCAGTTGTCAGAGCCTGGCTGGAATTATGGGACTTTTTAGATCCCCAAAAAGTTTCAAAGCAAATGGCAGCATGGTCGGAAGAACACATTTACAGAATAGTTCTACAGCTTGGATTGCAGAATTATAACTAACAAAGATAACAGCGAAGTCACCAACTGAGTAGATGATTGACAGACCTGTAGTAACCTTTAAAACATGATCATTAACTGGCAGCCTGTGTCCAGTCCCTAAGGTGTCTGTCCAGACGAATTCCAGCCCTCCAGCAAATACAGTTTGTCATCCCTGCTTTATAGACTTTAACGTGATCCATGGTTCATCTCTACCTTAGCACGACCCCACAGCAACCTCCATCACACTGTATTTTTGCCTCCTCTACTGTTCAATCTTTAGGTCTCTACCAAGTCCCTGTATGTTTTTGGAATCTTCTTCAAGATCTCCCTCAGCAATTTCTTGATCAGCCAGTGTCTATATAATTTTGCACGCTGCAGTATCGAGAAAATACGGGGTTATTTGAATTAGTGGCTCCAGGATGAAGGCTTTGGACGAATCTTGATCAGCCAGTGTCTATAAAGGCTCTCAGTCATCCAGGTCTTCTTATCCAAGATCTTCTTATTCAGTTACATTGGGCAAATGGACCATCTTCAAAGGTGTCACGAGGGTCATTGTGGTTAAAACAACACTAGAGGCAAACATGGCCGTGTGTCCCTTAGTCTGTCTGTGTTGTTAGGTGATAGATAGTTTTCTGGGGAAAGAACTCAGATTGATGTTATAGGTAAATGAGAGATTGTATCTTATTGATGGTTTCTCCAGGTCGATCAGCCAATCAGTTCTTTACAGGACTCACAGATGACCATCTGCTTCAATCTCAAACCAAACCTTGTGTCTCCTCTACTTTTACACCAACCATCTTCATATCCTCTTTCATTACATCCATACATCTCTGGTCTTTCTCTTCTCCTCTTGCCTGGCAGCTCCATCTCCACCATGTCTCCTCAGCTCATGTCCAAACCATCTCCACCTCTCCTCTCTAAATTCATCTCCAAACTGCTCCACCTTAACTGTCCCTCTGATCTGCTCATCTCTGATCCTGTCCATCCTGGTCACTCCCACTGAAGATCTTAGCATCTTCATCTCCTCCACATATACTGTACAGTGCCACCATCTTAGTCAATAATGCTGGTAATGTGGACGGCTCATCAAAATGTCTTCTTTGCCATGGGATTGACTACATACCAACAGATATTGTAGCGCTCCATGTTTGTGGTGCTGTTTATCATGAATCGCAATTTTCATTCATTCTGTTCACTGCGAACTTCAGCTCAACATCAAATCCTCCCTGCTGTCAGCACCTCACACTGATCAGCATCATTGCATTCAGTGCTATTAACATCAACATGATCGTTAACATTAACAGCTTATGTACTTTTGCTAATTTGTATCCAAATTAGAAACACACACACACACAAAAAAGAATAAAATATTCATAGACATTCAATATCCCCAACGATAATCAAGTATTTGTCTGTGAACACTGTATGCACTTCCTGATTAAACCTTACCTGGGATTAGGCACCGGGTGGAATATTAACTTGGAACTCCAGCTCCCAAATATTATTTAAAACCGTCGTCTAAAACCATCCTTGAACTTAGCAGAAAATAAATACATCAAATGCACAACTCTAGACTAATTTTTACACTCAGCTGATTTTGAATAACCATTGCAGGTTTAAAGAGACTTACTTCAATTGCACTGATAATCAGAGGAAACAACCTAAAATGCTTTACGATGATAGAAAAGAGACGGAATCAAAGCCAAAAATTACCAAAGTAAGACAGTGAGAGAGAGAGAGAGAGAGAGAGCTAGAGGGAGAATGAGGCCCTGAGGAGGGAGAAGACCATTAGGCAGATGAGGAGCTGCTGAATAATTTAAGATGTGTATGTAAAACATCACGCAGACAGGGCATCTGCGCTCAGTGCTGCTGATATTATCTGTGACTGCTCTAACAGCAGAGGGTTTTCATGAATGTGCTGCTGCGGCCGTTGTGTGAAGATGAAGGCAGGAGGAGAAGAGCTGGAGTTTGGGTGGAGATAATAAAAAGCGCAAGAAGAAAGATGTTTTTCTTCCTCAAGAGAGAAACATCAAGACGTGTGTGGTAAAAACCCATTCTGAGGCACATCTCTCTCTCTCTCTTACACACACACATACACATTGGCACACTCACAAACAACTGCCAAAGGCCAGGAGAGAGAATGGAACCCAAATTCATTGTATAGCAGTATAAATTGTACCAGTGTTCTCAGAACTGCGAGTGTTGCCTCTGCATTCACACTCTGCTGACCTCCATTAGCTCCAGTCCCACTGCTTCTCAGCTTGTGGACACTGCAGCGTCTCCACAATCACTTCAACACTTGTTTTCTTGTAAAGATAACTGCTCCTACAACTGCAGGCTTTATAAAACACTTAATTGGAATTAACACACACACTTACTGTGTGTAAGGCCGTTTAATTTCTAGTTTATCTAAAGTTGCATGGTCACGAGGAATCTGATGAGTTACTACATCGTACAAGTAGAGAGCAGCTGATGTTAGCGTTTCATACCGCAGATGGGACTGTTGACTGCTCCGTCCACATTGACCCATTCACATCTACTGATTCAAACTCTCACACTGTAATCTCTAGAAAATGTAATTAAAAGAAAATAAAAAAAGAAAACCGTCACTTGATATATATATCTAAAACTATAGATAAAAATATACATATCTATATATACACATATAGAGTATATAGAATATATGGAATATATATGTATATATATATTCATATATATTCTTATATACACATCGGCAAATCTGGCTTATGTGAATAAAAAGTGGAGACTGTTGACTGATTTATATTAAAATTAAAGATGCAAAATTATCTGGAATATTCTCTATTTACAGACAAGTACAATAGAAGATCTGTGTTTTGTTATTATTTTTAAACCAACGACTGATTAAACAGAAGCTAACAATAGCATCTGCAGGCTATTTTTGTTATTGTGATATTTAGGAGAACAGTGACCAAAGGCTCTGAAAGAGAAAAACATGATGCTTTTTGAATCATGAGTTCTGGTATTCCTACATTTACATTCTTCCTTTAATCCATTTATTTTGAAGTGTTTGACCTTTATTTGCATATTTTTTGGTTGGTGCATGAATTTGAGAGTTTGTGAAAACTGGAAAGATTGCAGATGACAGCCGTCAGGCCTTGCTGTTGTATAGTTAAACATGTGGCCAGCTGGTGAAAAAATTATAAACAAAGAACAGAAGGAAAAAAAAAGAAAGTACCTGAGTTATTTTGGACTGAACTGAGGACACAATGGATGAGGACACTGCCTTGTCTTTCTCCTGAGAGCCCCCCCTGTGAGACAATTGGAGAAGGACAGAGAGACGGTCAATAGCAACAACAGCCTTTTTATCTGTAGTTCAGTGTTCACATTGACAATAGGTGAACAGAGAAAACTAAATGTATTTATAGACTGGAAACCAACTTTTTGCCAAATACATTTTGAAAATGTAATCAAATGTGATTTTTTTAAAATATATATGCCTCAGTCAATTTATCTAAGTGCTAGAAAGCTTTTTTTGGAATTAGTGGAGCACCGTAATGCTTACTTAAGAATTTCAAGAGAATTTGTAAATGGCTTTCCTGTGCTTTCATGACTGTCAGTTTAATTTCTTATCTCTGATGAGGTTTGTGTACATTCCTGCAGCACATTTAGCTGGTTTATAGCTGGGTCAACATTAAGATTTGTTTTAATACCTGGATAAAAGAAGCACCAGAAAACACGTATGTGCATATTTTTAGTATGAGCAATTAACTATATATATTGAAGGGCCAGAATTTTTCTGGACACACAAATTGTAAGTGGTGTAGTGGTGCCTTGGTGGTTAAGGAGTCGGAGCTTGTGTGCAGTGGTGTGCTGTGTCACAATGACAAATAATTCACTTTCACTTTCAAATTATTATTTGATGTTTATTTTGAAATCCAGTCATGGGCCAGACTGGATCATCAGCGTGACACATTCGGCCCACATGCCACCAGTTGATGATCACTGATTTAGCTTGTTTTTTTTTTTAGTTCTGACCAACTACATATCATCCTCAAATTCCTAATAGATATCTGTGATTCATTTTGCCATAACATTGGTTGTTTGTATAGTATTTCTAGAACAAACACACACAAACCACATTTAACTGTTTGACTGCTAATATTTAGCCATTAAACGGTTTAACACTTAGTAACTTAAAATAAATAAAGTAAAAGTAATAAATATTACCAAAATAACTTTAGACAAATTGTGTTATGACTGTGCAACAGAAGCCCAGATAAGCTGTTTTTATTCATGGAAAGCTCCTTCCTTTTGCATATTTCATAATAAAGCAATGCAAGAACTTTTACTGATGTTCAAAGTTTCACTGTTTCTTAAAAATAAACAAACAAACAAAAAAACAACCCAACAACAAATAACATCGTGTAGTCATGGCATTGAGTTATCTGCTGATACCAGCAGAAGAGAAACTTTTCCTTCACTTCATTACTGTCGAGTGCTGCAAACATTTGGCCTAGTTTAGGAGCTGTTACAGAACAGATGTACTATTTTATTTGGGGACAAATAGGGAGAAGAGTTGGGGAAGAAAGTGGTCTGGCCTCGTATGCCCTGTAGCATTCACACACGAACACACACAGCTTTGCTTCTCTGTCAGACATATCGTCAACACCAACAGCCATTGTATCAGAGGAGATTATGTTCATTCCTCTGAATGCCATTTTCACTTTGAGACCTTGAATCTGAGAGATGCTGGCTCCAAACTAAAAGATTATTGGCTGTTTAGATTTAATGCTCCAAGTGTTTTCCATTTGTATTAAGACTTAGAATTCCTCCGACACCACGACAAGACCTGGGCTTCGTTTCACCCACTTTCCTTCTCACAAAGCTGGCATTACTGCTGTTTTCCAGCCGTGTTTTGGATGATTTACTGCTCATAATGATGACACAACAGGGCAATACTCCTGCCTGCTGTGCCTGGGTTACATTATTCAAGCCAACTTCTTTCAGGAGGAGAATCGCTGATCATGCAAATATGTTGTCCATCTGATAAATATTACATCAGGTTCGAGGATTTATTTTCCGTTAAGTCCAGTGCACAGAAAAGGACAGAACTTTGTTACAGAGACATGACACACTGACCAGCATGAAGAACTGTAACTTCTTATTTTTGATCTTAGTTTTGGTGAATCAAGTTAACACAGCCCTCATGTAACCTACTGAACCAAGGTAAGTCAACATTGTTCACTTAGCTTTACAGCTGTTTCATTCTAAATAGCAACTGAATGCACAAAACAATAACATCACACTGAACCATGCATCAAACATAAGGCTTGCGGGCCAAATTCACCCGTGACGCCATTTTATGCAGGCCACCAGAGCTTCCCATTTGTATGGCTGTCATTATGTCTGTAGTAACGTGTACTGGATAGGTTAAATGCACACAAATAATATGTGTTTGTAACGCAGGACAGGTAACTTACTATTTTACTTTTTTGTACTTACAAAAAACATGCACGGTTAGCATAAACTACATTTTTATTGTAACTAATATCCTACGTTTTATGTGTAAGAACATTCTTATTTTGCTTGATGTCTTGAAGTTCAATTTCTTTATTTCAATGAAAAAAAAAATCCTAATTTCTGGTTAAAGCATATATATATATATATATATATATATATACATATATATTTACTGTATATATATATTTTTTTTTTTCAACCTTTAGATTCTTTTCAACCAATCCATTTTGTGTCACAATCACCTATTATCAAACAATTATAGATTGCTCTAGACAATAGGCTGGAGCTAATTCACTGGTTTGTTTTATCTAAACTTGCTATTTTTGCACGACCACAGTTTTATAAGCTTAGCCTAAAAACGTAGCTTCTTCACGTGACAGGTTTCCAGCACGTTACCTAGAATATGTCTGGCTGGAAGCAGGACTTGCCGACTGAGACAGAACCCTGCCTGGTGAGGAGTAAGGAGAGAAAGAGGCCCCGACAGTTTGGGTCTGTCCTGACAAGGAGCTCCTCCGTTTGTCAGCAGGGGATCTGGAAGGTAAAGGCAGGAGAGGTTGCATTTACACTACAGAACACAGGGTTCTTCAAGGGAACTTCTTCAGAAGCCTAGGACTGTGTATTCAGCAAAACAATGGAAAAGAAAATGCTTGTGAAACAAGTTGATTATGGTTACCTTTTATGGTCACGTGGGGTTCAGTGTTTCATCCGCTGATTTATGCTGACTTTAAGTATCATCAATGTCAATGCAAATAATTGATCAAACATAGAGGGAACCAATAACAATAAAAATGACACTTATGGCACCTGCTGTTAGCTTTACCTGGATCTGGAGCGCCCCCTGGGTATACTGCTGCGACTGTGACGATGCCGATCCCTATCTCTCTCTTGACTTCTCCTCCTGTCTCTTCTCCCGGGGGAGTGTGAACGGGATCTGTCCAGACAAGGGTAGAGTAGAGGAAAGGTGTGAGACAGAAGAGGGCATTAAATTGCAAACTGAATGATGAGCTGATGCATATGAAATGAGCACACCAGCAGATGAGGCTGAAAACAGAGATAAGGCGACGGCAGGGAGCTGTTGTGAAGGTGAACGAGTGAGTTAAAAAAAACATGGTTGTGAACTGTGTTTGAGTGGATTTTAGAAATGAATGCGACACAATTCACATCCAAGTCAGGGAACAGAAGACAGAGATAAAAGAACAAAGCCATACGGACATCAAACATGAGGCATGGTGAAACATGATTCTGTGGCTAGGTTCAACAAAACCAAATCAAAAGAACCACAGCGATGGAAAACTGTACTGGATATTTTTTATTTTCTACCCTACTGTGACATTTGAACAGAAAAAAAAATCACTTTTAAATTTCAAACATTGACATCTCCCACACAAATTAGCCTTTCTCCCTTTATGTGAAACTCTTACAAATGTATTTATGTATCACACATTTTAAAAAAAACCTAGGGCTGTAAAACAATTAGAATTCATAGATTTATCATGATCAATCGTAATTCATCACCATTTATCGTGGTTGAGATACACTGACAGTACTGAATATGAGAAAAACATTTTTTTTTTGTAACAAACAAAATATTATGTCCCTCCACTGTTTCAGACCAATGATAGGTGGAAGGTTGGAGTTACAGTGCGTTCTGCTTAGTCAGATGCTAAAATGTACCTGATTTCCAAAATGATTATTGTGATTAATGAATTCATTTTGACTTTTTTTAACTTAAATATATACTGTATATATATATAAATATATATGTATAAATATATTGAAAACACACCACCCCAACAATAATTTATTGCATTACAGTTTAACACGGCTTTTCCTTTATGTAAATCTCAAATTAGGCCAAAAATAAATTCTTGTATAATTGACCATTACTATTGGGCATATTATTATTATTATATTACTATAGAGTAAACGTGTAACAACACAATCTGACCGGTTCTGTCCTTTTCTTTACTTTGCGTACAGTTTTGCTTCAACACAAATTAATTTTCTACTGTCAAAATCAATGAGTGACTTCTTTAAATAAAACATCTTCACACTGTGACCTACCGTGACCTGCGAGATCTTTTGTAGGCACTGGGTAGAGAGTGTTTGTTCTTCGACCTTGATCTTGATCTTGATCTCGACCTTGACCTCCTCCTGTGCTTTTTCTTCTTTTTGTCTTTGTCTCTTCCTTTGTTCCTGTCTCTGTTTCTGTCTCTATCCCTAACTCTGTCTCTATCCCTGTCTTTTTCTCTATCTCTTTCTTTGTCCCTCTCTCTGTCCCTCTCCCTTATATTGTCTTTGTCTCTGTCTCTGTCTCTGTCACGTTCTGTCCCTCTGTATGAAGATGAGGACGCCGAGGGGGCGTCCTTGCTGCGATGGGATCCCTGGTTCTCTTTGGGGGGTATCTGATCCTGGTAATACAGAGATGGTGTAGAGGACATCTGTGACGGCACAAGGTCAGACAGAGCAGAAAGGGCCTCTTGCATCTGTACGAAGAAGCAAATTGGAAAGGACCATTTACACAAAGACAATCTGATACATGACCTTTTCTCAAGTGAAAAGAAATTCTCTCCACTGTAGCCGCAGGAGAAACTTTGCACTTGCACAATATCACAGTGCATTTGAAGAGAATCAATTTTTAATAGCCCTGTTCTAATTCTTAGCAAAATTAAAATTAAACATTTATATTTATCCCTGTTTTTTAATCCCTTAATATTGTAAAAGTGCACATCAGGAGATCTTCTTTTAAGGAAGTGTAATAAATCATCAGTAGGTGGCTCAAAATCCTCTGCTCTCCTGGGAAATTATCACTCATATTCTTCCCTTACTCAGCTGATTAGGAGATGGCTCTGGTTGTACAGCCATCTGGCCACACACTGAGTTACAACTGTCAGCTACAAAGGGCCTCTAATTACCCCGGTGTGGGAGTGTCCGCGCAGATGAGATTGGTCTGCTGTTGAAGATCCATTTAAAAGATGGCACTCTGGTCCATCAGGTGGATTAACAATGATACTAAGCCTTCAAAGGTCACATGTTACGTTTGAGGTCAAAGGCCTCCACAAAACTACTGTCATATACAAAGCCTTGAATTTTCTGATTAAATGCCCCCGGTGTCACTCACTGTGAGTGTGCTGTTTACGCAAACACAATCGCAGCACATACAATTAAAGGTAGAGTGCACCCTGGGGAGTTTGAGGGAACACGCGGTTTATTGACCGAATGGAGGGTTCAATAGATCAACACAGAAAAATAGAGAAAACAGCCAAATAGACAATACTTGTGAGAAAAATATAGAAAATTAATTATCATAAAGGTTAAAGGGGTTAAAAGTTGAATACATTATCATGACAAAAAAAAAGTTTCTACAATGAAAAAATATATAGAGCACAATTACGAGAAAAACGTATCATTATGTTTACTTTATTTTAAACAGAGTTTTTGCAGGTACCAGCAAATATAATTTCATGCTTTTTAATGACCTGAGAAAACCCTGATACAAACCTTGAGTCAAATCTGGTCAAACAAACTCAAACTCCGTGAAGGTTGTTTTAACAAAAGTGCTTCTTTACTGCTGTGTTTACAAATGAGTCCAATTAAAAAGAGAACAACTTTTTTTACAATATTGTTTTATAGAAGGTTTTGTCTTTTTCTTTCTTTTTGTTTCTTGCAGTGATACCCATGACACTTCTCTAATGACTGGGCTGAGCTGTATTATTTGTTTACAGAAAGGGCCAATGTTTGACAAAAACAGGGAAAAAAAAGTTTTTTCCAGGAACACCTTCACTTCTCAACTCAGGGTTCGTACAGTTTTCATAGTCAAATTCAAGCACTTTTTAAGGACTTTCAAAATTAAATCGTGATAAAATGGTATTGTGAACAAAAAATGTAAATCATATTATAACTTAGTGTTATAGTGAATGTATGTCTAATAATCTCACCCAATGCTAGCACTCGATACTGCACTGCAGGTTGAACAATATTCACGAGTAGCAGTTATATTTATATTGTATTACACTAAATATAACATTAATATTTATATAATTCATATTTAAATGTTATTGTTTTACTTTTCATTTTTCATCCCCAATGCATAATTGTTTCAAGGGCAACACTTAGGCATTGCTGTTTATCATTTATGATACTGTAAACCAAAATCAAATAAAATGCAACTCTACAAAATCAATTTAAAACCAACACTTTAGTTTCTGTAATTCAATCACTCTCTTTCCCAAACCATCTGCTAGAACTCAGATGAAATGGGCGGAACATTAAAGGCACAGAAGCGAGAGATAGGAAATTGCAAGAAGAGAGGGAGAGAGAGAGAAAGACAGACAGATAGACAGAGAGAGAATGTAATGACAAAAAAAAATGTGAGGAGCGGAGAAATGGAGTAGACTAGGAAGCAGGAAGCATGAAAGGAAAGGGGGCCGAGTGCTTACGAGAGAAGGGGATGTAGCTGCATGAAAAACAGGCAGTGGTGGAGAATGACGTCAGCTATATTACACCCGCTGTGTTCCGCACACTATCTGGGTCTGGGCCACGGAGGAGATAATGGAATGATAGGAAGAAATGTTGGGTGTAAAAGTAGGACTGACACATAGGAGGCTTACTCCAACACTAAGCCCGGAAAAATGGGTATCTCCTCACACCTGGTCCGGCAAGATATGGAAGTTTGGACAATAATAGGAAAAGTTAGAGTCCTGGGGCCAGACAGGGGGAGACGGAGGTGAAAAAGGTGGGTAGCAGAGAGGGAGGGAGAAAACTGTATTATCATGATAAGGATGAAAAAAATACGTGGTATTTTAGGAATGTCAGACATAGTCTTCATAATATATCACAATTTGCAGACAAGCATAGGTTGTATAAAAATATATAATCTGTAAAATTATGAGGAACTTTGAAATATCGTTGAGGAGATTTTCAGCTTTTTTCAGCTAAATTTCAGCTGGATTCATTTCAACAAAAAACAACTCATTTTTGTTTATCTTTACAACCCTACATTGGAGCTTGTTTTTTTGTTTGTTTTTTGTTACCTCTGGTTGGAAAAAGTTGAATGTGAAGCACAGATAAAGCTTTTTTTTTTATTTTAAGTCTAACTTTATTTCACTGCTGTGTCTTAAAAAAGCTGTGGAGGAAGCAGCAGTGCTGCAATTTGTCTGCAGAAGAGACACGGCAGCAGATTTCAAACCTTTTTCGGTACTTAATCAAAAGCATATTTCATATCTTAGTAGCGCAGTTTGAAATTTAAGCATTTTCTCAGATTTCAGGCCAGTCATTACGAAATTGCTCATTTTTAGTCTCATATTTTACAAGCTAAGCTGTATTTTAGATAAATACTAACTCAGTAAAATAACTAGAGAATTCCAAATGCACACTGCTCTTAGAGACTCCCTCGACTGGCCTCCACTTCAGGAGAAATCTCTTCTTCAGAGCATTCCTTCTGCTGAACAAATCATTACAGACCTGCAGTATCCTGTTTATCTGACTTTAACATTGATTCTCAGCCCTCTCCTGCCCTCTGATAGCAGAACGCTCATTACCTTACTATCCCTAAAATCCCTCTGAGCTTCACACGTCTGGATCCGACCTCTGGAAACCTTCAAGGCAAACTTAAAGCACAACTCTTTTCATCAGATGTTTGTAAAAGACTGGCACAGAGGAGCCATAAAAAACACATCAGGGAATCTTTGTTCCTGTTTAAGCTGTTACTAGACCGGTCTCCTTTCAACATGACCTCTCCTATCATCTTTTACCAGAGGAGAGTTACAAAATAAGACTAAGACGTAGAATATACTTTTAAACAAAACAAAAGTAATGATGACAATTACCCCAGAGACAGGCTAATACACAGTATAACAGTGTTTCACAGAACTAAAGCCACACCACATATAAACCACATATAAAACATACATATATACACACAAGCCATTTTAGATAAAATTAACAAATTAATTGGCCCTAATGTGGAGGTAGGAGATCAAGTAATCTTTACGAGGAACTACATGGATTGACTTTGGGGGAGTATAATCCACATTTGGGTTTTAAACACTTAAATGGAATGTAAGCCACAACATACAGTACTCTAAGGGAACAAATTCCCTTTTTGTTTTCAGAAAATGTTTAGGTGCAGCATCTTTCTTTCCATTAGATATATTAGTATTCTGTCCTCATGTTTTCTAAAAGCCGAGTGGCTGGGTCACACGTAATCATAGTCTAACAAGGCAGCATATTAGTACAGTTCATTGTTGAGAAGCTAGCAAAGTAGATGCAGTTTTTTCAGCCTCACTTTGTTAAGACAGAGAGCTCACTCTGTCAGTAGAAGACTGACCAGTTGTAGGGAGAAGTTCCCATTTTCACTAACTTAGCATTTAGGTTGAGTTAGTAATTCAAAAGTAGGTTAATGACTTAAATGTTGGCAGTTCCTTCAGACAGAGATATTGGCCGACGGCCAATGGACAGAGCTAAATCTGGGGAAGGACAGAACTGGTGCAACCCGCGTTAGGCTGCACACAGCCACGTGGTTCAACGGGCATTAGGACAGTTTAATAAACATCAGCTGAGTAGCCTAAAATAAACAGCCATCAAATAAACACATCAGTGAGTCTCATTTACACTATAAACATGGGCTCCCTGTCTCTGTAGTTCTTGTTGGATATGACAGGGAAAAGGTGGGGGGATTGAAGATAACCTCTAATATGTCTGCTCAAAGACATACGGTGATCATAAAAAAAAGAAAAAAAGTATTTTCTGGTGACTTACTTTTCTTTAATAAGGAAAACAAATTGGTGTTCAGTTTCCATATCCACGTTAAGCTACTGGCATTTCACACAATAATTACAACTTGCAGAATGGTCTTGGTGCATGGACATGTTCTATTGCAATCAGTGAAATGCAATAAACAATTTCAAATCCAATTAAAACTCCCAACAGCAACAACATAATGCTTCACTCCATCTCATCAGCTCCTGCAAATGTATATTGTTTCTAGCAGTGCAGTTCTTATAGCGAGAACTAAGGCGTTAGTGCGCAAACATAACTGAGTCTAAACCTTATTCCTCCTACTAAGTCAAAACGTACCATCTCCAAACAGCAGCACTGTATCCTGTAACCTCTGATAGCTGATATACAGGAGTTGAACATGTGTCATTTATGTCACAATTGTAATGCTAATATGAAGTTGCCTATAGCGTATTATTTGTCAAAACATGACGCCTGTTGAGGCATTTGTGTTTAAAGTGATATTTCCTCGTGTGGTCGTACACCTGGGAAACATAGGATGAAAAGGACAATTGTCCCTATTATCATGCAGACGCAGTGACATTTGTTTTACAATGTGGAGTTTGACGTAACCTTTAACAAAAGTTGAAGATTTCACAAAGAAAATTATCTTTCAACTGATATCAGTGGTAATTCTGTTCTAACCATTTCTGTTCACCCTTACTTGACCTTTGAATTCTGGTGACGCAAATTAACAGCAACACAGTCATAAAGAAAATGCAATTGTGCACAAACATTTCAGGCAAAAAGACACACTGACAAACACTGACCTAACACTATCAGGCGAACACCCACCTCGAGCTGCACAGAAGGATCCAGTTCCGCTCTCTTAGCCCCAGGCTCTCCAGCTGAGGGGGTGCGCAGGGTCTGGAGGAACAGCGTTGCCTTCCTCTTCCTCTCAGCCTGTAGCTGTTTTTCTTTTGACTCCTTTGACGCCTGGGCCAGCTTCTCCCTGGCTGCAGCTGCCAGACGATCCTCCAGTTTCTGCTTGGCTGAGGGTAATAAGAAGGGAAGGTTGAATTACCATCCAAAAAGTGGTAGTGGCTGGTTTTGTACTTTGTACGTAGTAAATGGTGGTCATGGTGGGAAGAAAAAAAGACAGGAAAGACAGAAGATTGGAGAAGAAAATAAAGCAGTCTTCTGCATTTGTAGAAAGAATGAAATTCAAATACTTTGTCACATCCAGTGCTTTTTCTGACTGAATCATGCTTGGACTGGACAACAAAATTGTTTCACTTACTTTTAACTATTCTTGAGTCACATTGTCTTTAAGTTTTGATCACGTTAACTTTGACTATCAATTAAATAACGATACATACGTGGAATGATCTAGACTTAGCTTAAACTTTATTTTAGGTCAGTTAGTCTATGACTTTAAGACCTGGGGATTTTACCTGGACTTCAGTGACTTGGACTTCACCTGAACACAGCTTAAAACCTCTGTGGACAGATTTACAAACTAAAGGTCACAGTAACTGACGTGACTAGAGTTGAAACGATACAGAAAACGTACAATAGGATTCACAATATTTTGTTCATGATTTAATTTTATCCTTTTTTACTTTTCTTTTTTTTTTACACAAAATGACATCTAGACAAATTATGACCGGATAAAAGATTTTTCATTTGTAAAAACCATTAGCCAAATTATGCTAATTTATTTACAGAAACACTGCACATCACCATTTATCTCCCCTTATTAAAAGTCAAACTGGTCTGGTCTTTTTCACCCTGCTAACTGCCAATATATTATACAACAAAAGAATATAAAGAATAAGCATGATTAATTTTGTATTTCAAGCAATGCAAATTGTCATGAAATTGTATTGATTTTTAACCGATTCACTTTGAGTGGGCTAGAGTAATTTTTCTTTAATGACTTGAAATTTAAATTTCATGCACATAAATTTTACGTTGGAACCTTGGATTACATCTATTAGCTATTAGAAAGCCTTGGACTTGACTTTACATTAGAATTGTATAATGACCTCTAATGACATCACAGTTATCATTGTTGACTTGAAATGAACTGAGAAATTAACTCGGAGTTAAACATATGTGGTCCATATTCCAACTTTAAGTCAAAGTAACTGATAAGAACTCGGTGTGTACAAAAATCATAATTTTCTAGTGACATAGACATTAAATAGCATGGACTATGGTTATTTGGTTGGTTACTTGAGCTCTTCTTCTAAGTCTTAGGGAAACGTTATGCTTGAATTGTTGCCAAACATGGCCAAAACATGATGTGAATCAAAACTTTGACATGATTGTCAACATTATTTGCCTAGGATTCTACATTATGAGAACTGAAGTGTGTACTGACATAATTATTTTTTAATCACATGGACTTGCTGTAACAACTCGGAATTGACGGAGTGGAATTGTTGTGAAAATCGACTGTTTCGACTTGTAGGGACTCAATCCGGTCCTTCAGTTTTCTTTGTGATTTAGGGTTATCCCCAAATCCTTCTATGGTTTGAGTCCTAAATAAAATCTTGAAGACACAACTTGAACTCGGAAGTCTAGTATTCGCACAGACATTTGTGAACGACCCTCACTGGGTGACTGTGGTGACACACGTGGTACAGACGAGTAAGTAAAGTTGGAAGAAATGTGTGTGGAGAAGAGGAGGCAGACATTTTTGTGACATTGTGCAGTTGCTGAGAGATGAGACAAAGATGTGAAGTGACAGAAGTGGGTAGGAGAGAGATGAGGTTAGGAGAGCAAAGGAATGACTCGGGGCACAGAGGAGACAAGACAATATAAGAAAATGCCTTTAGAAAACAACTTTTTGAAGTTATGCAACCACCGGGGGTTACTTTTATCTCTACAGGTTTAAAAATAGACACGATCGCTGAGGCAAATTTTATTAGACTATCAAGAGGGTTGACAGCCAAGTGGAGTAGAAGCCATTCGCACCAATGTTGAGACTCACTGAACAAAATTGATGATTCTACTCAAAACTTCTGAAAATTTGCAGACACATTTACTGCGTTGTTTTTCACATGTAATTTAACACCAACTACATTTACAGTGTATTTTCTATGTTGAATCCAACATGTTTCAGGATTATTTAACAACCAATAGAAAAAGTTTGCAGCACAAGCCCCTCTCTGTGTACTTTCAGGACTGCTGGAAAACTTATTTACAGTGTGTGGCTGTTTTCCAGCCCATCGGCACAGATTAGTGTTCTGCTGTTTGCCACTGATTCTGCGGCTAATCTGATCAGGGAAGGTCTTCTGACTGACAACCACTTAGCCACACAGCAGAGCCAATTCACTCTGCTATTTATAAGGCCTCTCCTCTCCTCTTGTACAACCATCCTTTAAGTCTGAGAGAGACCATTGGCCTGTGTACCACTTCTACTGGACCTAGACAGTAACAGCCGGTTTGAACACAGCTCAGCAGAAACAGCATTCTTGTCATTGTAGGTTTGTTTGTCCTATTTTCTATCAGTCAAGCACTTTGGGATTTTTCTGGTACGTCACAATCAGATATCAGCGCATACGTGCAGGTAAGGCCAAAGATTTGTTAACAAAACAAACAATTGAATAATGTATAAGCTACTTTTAATAATGAAGTGAAGGATATTTTGTGTTTGTTACAAATGTCTGATGACTCAGACATGCATGCATGGAGACGATGGTGAATCTGTCCACAGAGAGCAGCTGCATAGCTTAGAGTAGAATGTTAAAGTAAAACAAAAGGCAAGGAATCATTTTCATTTATAAAAGCATTTGGCTACCAGTGAGGGAGGCTTTTAATTAAAGCCTAATACATAAAATATGAATAATTTACACAGCATTGAAAATAATGAGGTGTTTCTAGTTTTTCATGCATGAGATTTCTGTAAAAATAATCTCTGCACGTGGGGCATGGATCTTTGTCTGTATGATTCTGTATTCAGTTTTTCTTTAACGCTTACAACATCCCGGAAATAATATTCTGTCTCAATAACTGCAAACAAAAGACTACAATAGATTAACAGCAGCAGTTTATGTTTAAATTTTTGACCACCAGCGTTAAAGTCATTAAAAAGAGGGAGAGAATAATAAAGTAGGTGAAACAGAGGGACAGAAATAGGCTGTCTCATGACTGTACACAGATGTCAAGTGTAATCACATCCTTTCAATTATGAAAAAGTGATAGAGGAAGATGATTGTCTGGATGTTTAAAATGGAAAAAGAAAGAAAATCTCCAAAATCAGAGCCCTGTCTTTAGCTTTAGCCCCTCCCTCTGGAACACCCAGTCCATCACATTCTACACAGACACCTTTCAATTTCCTTTGCAAATCCACCTTTAAAACTTGATTTAATGTCTGTGTCTGATGCGCGTGGGTTTTTTTTCTCCGTAAATATATTTAATAATAATAATTTTTTAACTGTAACTCTTGTCTTTGGGTTCGACAAAAAGCTATTAGTAATTATTGTTATTATTTAAACCTCACAATGCAGTTTATTCAGAAGATGACATATTTTAGGTAAAACATTTTCCAACAACACGTTGTGACAATGTTACCTTGTTTTGCCTCCAGCTCTTCCAAGCTGAGGCTGGGTCTCTTCTCCTCCGGAACACTAGGCGGGACCAATTCCTTGTCAATCACATCTGATCCCACCATCACAGCTGCCAGCGCTTCCTCCTCCAGCAGTTGCTATTAGATTTTTAACAAACCAATTTTATGAGCTCAGAAAATGTTATTTATTTAATCATTATTATTATAATTATTTTATATCCATATGCTTTTTTTACTGCATTGAATAAAGTAAATTCCAGACCTTGTCCTCATCTGAGTCATCATCCAGTCGTACTCTGTTCTTTTCCAGTGGGAGTAAATCATTTTCCTTTGCCTTGATAGCAAAAGAGATGGGCGCGAAAGAGGCTGCGACTGAGGAAAGAAAGGGAAAAAAGAAAGCAAAGAAATGGTGACTCATAATGAGCACAAGTAATTCTGAGCAGTGCATTTCTTCACCAGCAGCAGATCCAGTACACTCACTGGCCTCTTTATTAGGTAAAACTGCTTACTGAGAGACTAAATTCATGAAGACGTGTCAACATGATCACAACAACCTGCTAATGGCATTCAAATGTCAAAGTGGAATAAAGAGGATGGAAATATGGATGTGAGTGACACTGTGCTTGGAAGAGTTGTTTTTGTCTGTTGCATTTTGAAAAATGCAATTTACTACAGAAAGTAGAAGCAGGCGACCTTCTCTAAAAATACAACACATGAATGAAAAGACAGATGACCTAGAGGCAATGAAAAAAAAATTGGTAAACTGGAGCGGAAACTGCTGTCGAATAACAGAATTATTTTCACCAAACAAAATTAATCAATGCAATTTTTTGTGAATCAATCTTTCGTTTAAACAATTTCACTGTCGACTGGTGTATCTCATACACACACACATCACTGACACACATCTGAGTCAGTGCTACAAGAGCCTCTGAACAAAAACAAGATAGAGGCAGAAATGTCCAAGGTGAGTAAATATTTCATTATGTGAGATGAATATATATATATATACTGTGTATATATATATATTTAAAAAATGCATTCACTCTTTGATGGTGCAATATTAAAAAAATTAGTTCCTTATTTGTCCCACAATTGAAAAATTCCAGTCTGAGTCTTTGCAACCCACACGGGCTGACACTGAAGGCACCATTAAGTATGTGGCAAATAAAACGACCCAGCCTGATCTAACAGTTAACAGACCACATATATTAACAAGTTAGCATAACTCAATTTAATCACCGATTGTTAACAATCAAACAACACAGATCCCAACAGATTAATGCATGATGCCAATTAGCTAATCACATAAAATATATTTAGATTATTTTAATCAGAACACATTTTGAGTAGAGATGTAAATAAGACTGTAAATTTTAAGCCAATAAATATTCTATTGTAGTAGGAGATCGGGTCATTACGAAGGTAAATGTCTTGTTCTGGTCAAATCAAATCTGTGTCAATGACCAAAAAGGAGATCAGAATTGAGTCCAGAAGGGTGTACCTAATTCAGTGGCCAGTGAGGTTATTTGAACAAATGAAAAAAATTAAACCATTACTCAAAAAAAAAAAAAAACAAAACAAAAAAACAACAGGCTTGAAAACAGTGAAGACAGAGACAGAAAGGCAAACAAAGAATGTCCCTCAAAGGCTTTTTTAATGACTCAGCAGCACAACATGGCTGTTACAATGACTTCTTTTTTGTGTTCAACTTTATTAGCTCCAGCAGAGATAAGTGCGTCTCATTCTGCAGAGCAATAACCTTAATATAGAACCTCCATTGTCACTGAGAAAGACTATATAGTTCAGGGTGTTATCAGGTTAAACCAGGCCTGGAACGTGACCAGGTTCTTCCAAAGAGTCTGGTTAGGAATGCATGTCTTCATTTGTGTGTGTGTGTGTGTGTGTGTGTGTGTGTGTGTGTTGATGGCTGTAGACAGGGCTGTGTGTCAGCAACTCTATCATGTCTTCACACACTCGTTGCCAGTCCCGGATCACAAAATGTAATTACAGGTATAAATAGCAACGGAAATGCTGCTGTACTTAAGAACCAGCATGTGACGTAAACAACCTGTGAACTGGACATAAAGGATTTTTCTGGCCTCTTTTTCCCTCACCTTCACTATTACAGTGTGTACCCTTACCCTAAATATACTGTAATCTGACCAGACCTCTAATCCTGATTCCAAACTAAATTGTGGATTCTACAATACCATATTACCAAATGGGGACCTACAAAATACCCCAAATGGAATAAGTGTTCTCACATCAAAGGTATTATTTTCAAATGTCCCCACAAGTACAGCTATACCAGAATATCTCACTCTTTCTCTCATACACAGGTACAGAAAAAAGATTATCATACAACTCTTTGAACTTTAAACTCTTTAACATATTTGCTTTTTAATTTGTACATTAAAATAACTGTATTTATCATCTTTATTAACGGAAGGTTAATTATATTATATTATATTTTTGTATCCCTCTAAGTATAGGTATACCAGAATATCTATCTCTCTCTCTCACACACACACACTGATAAAAGATTAAAATTGAAAAGAATTTAACATTTTTATACTAAGAATGGTCCAACTCCCCCCTGCCTCTACCCACGAGCATTGCTATACACACACACACACACACACACACACACACACACATATCAGAGTGAATAGTACACATTTAATACTTGGTAAACACTTTTCGTCTGGTTCAAATACTCAGTAAATCCAAGGAGACAACAGTAAGAGCAGACACCTACCTTTGCTCAGCTTGGAGTCATCGTCCATCATGTCTGACTGGAGCTTGTCGTCGCCTTCTTCTGCTCCACTCTGCATGAAGGACAAGAAAAGAATGTATATACAATTTTTTTTTAAAAAATTCAAACATTCTAGACAGAATTTTCTACTTGTGGCATTAAAATAAGTGAAACAGAGTTTGTTTTGGAGGAGAAACAATTTAAAGGTTGTCTAATGAATCCCATCTCCAGTAAAACAGTGGGACTTTGACAAGAGACAGATGGCGCCGAAAATGAGATTCTGATGGAAGCTGCTTGGTTTAATCTCCTACATTATGGACGTTTATGATGTGAAAGAAGCGGAGCAGCGATATGTGCAAAAAAGTTGATGTGAAAAAGTTTTAAAACAAGATTTCGGCGAAGCTGACTGTCAATTAGTTCTTTTTAAACGGAGATAGCTTTTAAATGTTTGAGCCAGTCAAACCCTTTTTACGCATCAGTGTCATTTCTCAATGACACTTAAACTGTTATATTTAATCACAGTCATTATTCATCCGCGCGGTGACAGCCGCGGTCAAGGTTTACATTTCTGAAGCGGTGTGCTTGTGAATGTTGCTGAGGGAAAACTACAAGCAAATTATCATAATTGATTTTAGTCTTTAGTCTAATGTGTTTCCTTCAATATAGTTGTACGTTTCCACTATGACAGCATGTAGATGTTGATAGAATGAAAAAGCCAACAAAGTCAACCATGCTGGAGGAGTAAGGAAGGCATCGGATTAATATTGGTATCGACATATACTAAACATTAAACAGTTGTAATTTAAAATCATATAGCCTATCATGTTTCGGGTAGAACCCACAAAACAGAAGTGTAAAACAAAACTACAGACCGAAGACTGCAGGATAGTAAGAGAGACAATCACAGCATTTACACAAAAATATGAAACGTTTGGCATCTTAATGGATAAAAACAAAACTCACCAGATCACAGACTGTTCTATAATCCAAGTTAAAAAGACAACTGAAGCAAAAACTATCACATTTTACAATATTATAATTGCCCCAGTCAGAAATTACTGTCACCATTTCTACTTCAGTCTACGACTAATGGATTTTACTAATGGACAAGCGTGCTTTGGTAATCATGACCTTTCTCTCTAATATGTAAAGACCTATTTTTAAGAAAGGTTTTGTATGAATTAACATATTGAAGTATTTGAAATTTCAAATTACAAAAAAAAAAACCATTCTGTACTTGAATGACAAGGAGAGTTTAAATTACAGTCATTTACAAAAAGCACCATCTCTATTTTGCATTGATCCAACACAATAACAACTCTTTCATCAAAAGGAAAACAGACTTTGTTAAAAAAAAAAGGACAATTGTTGGAAACAAGTTTGCCATTTCAAAGCTTTCGCTCCTTGCTTCCCTTTTGCTTCTGTACCTTCCCTGACCAATTATGGTTGTCATGACTATGCAGTGCAGATCACCAGAACTTGTGTAGCTATACCTGTGTTCTAACTTCCATTCTCGAGATAAAATGCTGACAGAATGAGGGAGAGAAAAGCAGTGAAGTGGTAAATTCTAAGAAAGGAGAGAAGAAAAAAAAAAAACTTCCTCACTAAGTTCATTTTACCACGCTTGAAGAATGCTTCTAAGGCAGATTCTTAGTTTTTTGCTGCAGCTGAACGGAGCTTTCAGCAAAAGCACTTTACAGACAGACACTGGAGAATAAAATTCCAAAAAAAACCCCACATAAATCAAGACTCATTTTAGAAATGTCTCGAGAAAACCCACATAAAAAGGTTGTTGAAAGACAAAAGTAAAAGTATAGACACTGGCAGAGGTCTTGTACAGCTTAGATTGGGTTAACTTTTGGTTCACTTCAGCTATCAATTTGACATGTTTTTCCTTTTTGTTATTTGTATCTCTTTGTTTTCAGATTAGCTTCAAAACCGTACCTTGGAAAAAATAAAAAAATAAAAATTCAGTCTAAACTAATTTTTGCCCTAGTATTTGTTTGCTTTGGACATTTAGTCTCAATCAAAAACTTTTTGATTTAATTTTTTAGTGCCAACTGATGTAAAATTCTAAGGGCTTGAACTAAACTTTAGCCACTGCACAAAATATACTTTTGGCTTTTTTTTTCGTATCCCTTAGTCTGTCCACAATGGGGGAAATTCGCGGAGTGAGTTTTTCCAACCCACACAGGCTGCCACAGGAAGCACCGTTAAATATGTGGATCCCCTGGGGCTCAGACCAGAACTTTCTGCATGTAAGGCAGGGGTGATAACCGCTACACTATGGAACTACAGTTCTCCACAGTGGTTAGGTACTGTTACCTTCCTGATGGGTCCGATCAATGATTTAGCTACTGGATATTACCTATATTTAAGGCTATATTTAAGTCATATTGGTTTGAAGGCTAGGGTGATTTTTGCTAACTTTAGCCTTTTCTCCAGAACTTGTAGTTAAATTAAAACGTTTTTTATTCTTATTTATGGAGCATGATACGGATACCTATTTTTTTTTTTTAACATCCCTCCTGAATTTCTCATGTAAGTAGGCTGCTATTTAAACTAGTTTTTTTTTACCATTTTATTGTTATAAAGAAGTACTTAACCATGTGGTATTCTTTTATTTTTAAGCGTGGCCTTTGTAGGAAGCCATTCGAACATCCTTGTCCAAATCTTCATAGACATTAAGAAGATTTTTAAGTGATTGCAAAACCAAACGACACGTTCATGCTTTATCCATTGGCACTCTAGGCTTTTTACAAGAGTGAGACCAAAGATTATCAAAAAGTTAGAGAAAGAAGTTGTAAGTAAAGGCCAGCATTCTAAACAAATTTCACTGTCACATGAAACCAAAAATAGTCACCACACATGCAGCCAATCTCCAGTTCGAATTACTGGAAGCCACTCTTTTTCATTGACGGTGAAACTATAAATAATAGCATTGACTGAGAGAGATTACATCTGCATCCTATTATTCACAAACAAAGACTGTTTTTGGGATATAGGAGGCAAAGCAGCTGTTAGTCGGAGCAGCCGAGGCTGTGTCATAACGGGGCCACTCTCCTCTGCACTGTGACAGGCTAATGTATTTGATTCATAAGATGACAGATTGTTCTTTGCCATAACTCCTTGCATTTTCATTTTTCATTCTGGCACAGAGCAAACTCAACAAACCTTGAATATATTCAAGTGCCCATACATACAGTGCTCTCAGGGCACTCACAGCCTTTACCCGGGGCCCAGATGAAGCATTTGGCAGTAGAAACGGGCACAAATCTTCTTTGGTGTGATTTGGATTTGAGGATTTACTCTCTCTTCTTGTTCTCTGCAGATCCCTTCAAGTACAGTAGGCCAATATCAGATCTTTTGTGGATTTTGCCTTTTTTCTGATTCATGTACACCACAATGTTTAATGCAATTCACTCTCACACTAACTCGAAATCACAATCGTACTCATTCATTCACTCACTGGTTCTCCACCCATCTTTTTAATCAAAAGTTTTCAACCACTTGGCAACAAATATGTAAACAATACCTGTGAAATGACTTTGAGTATCATTACATACTAAGAAAATGCAGCATTGGACCTATTATTTTTAGTATTCATCCTCATTTGAAAAACAGGTCCAATTAGTATTCATCCTCATTTGAAAAACAGATGATGGTCCAATTGGATACTTTGAAACAGTTTAGTATTTAAATGCACCAATTTAACACAATGTTTCAAATGTATTACATTTGGAGAGTTGAAATGTAGTATGAAGTGGATTTTATTTTTGCCTTTCCTGAATAGCTTTTAAAGTTGAGGTTCATATTTTTCATTAGTTGGTACTGTTGAATTAATAGAAATAAATAATTTAATTTCTGGAATAATCCTTCAAAAATAAGGTTTCAAATACTTTTTTAAGTGGGAATATCATTCAGTGTTCTGTTGACATTAACTTTACAGAACACAGACAGTCTTGTCAGTCATTACTTTTTTTTGTTCTTTACTTGCAAGTTTCTTTGAAACTTAATACTGAGTAAGGGGTTTTGTAAGGCTACTTCAATCTACATCACAGAATTTAATGACTGTCAGAACTTAGATGTGAAAAGAAGCAGCGACACATTTATTTTCAATTATATCTGAGAGCAGACCAGATGGAAACTTAGTATCAGAGACTGATGACAAAGATCTTGATTTTATGGTATTATGCCTGATTTTCACATCGACCACAACTATGTCACGCTCAAGAAAGGTCCCACCTCTTATTCCCTCATTCTCATTCAACTAACAGGTAGGTCTGCAACCTCATGTGGTTATTTACTTAGTGACAAGCACAACATTTGTCTTATAGTTTTGTTGCCCTGTTACTCAGTGTCATAAAGTTGACTAAGAAAACTGTGTGGTGCTCTCAAATAATAAAAATTTCAATATAATTAATCACAGCGTGGATTATTCACAATTAATCATGGTCATAATTACTCACAATTAAGATTCCTTTATCTAAAAAAAAATATGTATATTACTGGAATAGAAAAACAAATCTACATCAAGCAGACAGTTCCACACCTGTTTTTCTGACTGACTAATCCAAATGATAGAATTATTAATATAACAGAGTTGGTGTAGTTCAGTCATTACTGTTTATCTTGACGGTTTCTTGTAGAATGTGTGAAGAATTTCTTTCTAAACTTCAGTCCAGTTGGTCTTTAATAATACTAATCAGTCTACAGTCGCGAACAATCCAGCTGACAATTGTGTCTGACTGTGCTGATCTCAGTCAGGCTGCTCTGACACATGTCTGACCTTAAGTGTCACTGTGTTCATTTTGACAGCTCTTTAACTTGGTCAAATCTGTATGCTCTGCAGTGTCCTTAGACCAACTTCAGACCAGACCAAACTTCAACATCCTTAGTTTAGCCCTGTGTTAATATAATCTGTGTGTGCCACTGGGACCCTGACCAGCCACCAGTCTCATTTTTTAAGTAGTCTAAGAAGATCTGCAATTTTTGGGGGGCACAAAATGAGTTTAACAACAAGTGACACATCTGTAGGAGATTGAATTCGTTCAGGAAATGAGACACAAATAGTGGCTCTGCAATTTTTAAAAATTGAATGTACTTAAAAATTAGGCTAACAAAGAACTTACTTATAACTTACTCATCATTTGTAAACAAAGTTGAAAACTCTGAAGGAGTGAAATGAAGCAAACTTTTTAGTTTAGGATCAGTCAGGTAAAGGAGGATTTCCCCTTTTCTGTTTTCTTCCTTGGGTTTTATTTTGAGTCCACACTGATTATTGACTGGTTTTCCATATAATAATTTCTTGTTTTAATCTCGGCTCACTTTTATCAATTTAAACTTTTTTATAATTAGGCAAATTCTACTTATGGAAAAGTAGGCTGAGAAACATCAAAATTGAAATGGAGTTAATTTCAAGGTTGACTTCATGCAGTCAATGCTCAGAAAACCCTGTTTCTACTCCAGCTACAAGCACACAGTCACATACAGGAGCAAAAAATGTTGAGTATAACGACAGGCGAAAACAGTATTTCTTCTACCTGTGCCTGGTTGCTGATGTTTGTGTTCACTGCAGCTTATTTGTGCAACAAATTTCTGCTGATTTCGTACACGCTTATTGATTTTCTTACAACTAGTGCCAAAACAGTGTCTGCCATTTACTTCAAATGCTCTATATGCACTTTTTCCTTAACAGTATTAACAAGTGACTGGAACCCACAGAGGCAAATCTGTACACGTTCCTCGGCATGAAGACACTGGGTGTTAAGATATTAATGCAGGGATCTAAAGGATTGGTTTTCCAGAGGATGAAACTGTGATAACCAGGAGGAACCTTCATCAATAAAGTAAAGAACCTCATAAATAAGTACAGGCAGTAACATCAATATCTGTATTTGAAATATAAGGATGAAGGTACTATATATTTTGCCTGGAGATGCCCACTGGTCCTTAAACTGCTCGTGTTGGCCACACTTAAAAAACGAATTGAATGTACTTTAACTTCAGCATCCCTGAGATTCTAAGATTAAACTTCTCGTGTTGGCCACACTTAAAAAACGAAGGCAGGGGTGATGCTCAGTTTAATCCAGCTGTCTAAATCCTACATTTGATTGAATTGACAGAACACCTTTGGAATGCCCTTGTACTAGAAAAAAAAAACATTTATTACCTCAGCACATGCTTTTCCTTCCTTTTGCAAGAAGTAATTTTTCTTGAACTCATAATAAGTGTTGTGCTGATGCCAGGACTGGAGAAATTCAAATCTAGAAAGATAGATGCACAAACACAAAGTTGAATAATCAGGAAAATAGACTGTGCACTACATAAAGACACATTTCTCCATAGTGGCCAACAGATTCTGTGTGAGAGGGCTTACCGTGGATCGTTCTTGGCACGGACACTGGCCTCAAACTTTAGGCCATTCCTTGCGACGTACTCAGCCAGTTTGTCGATGACTGGCTGGAGGTCAGGGGGCGGAGGGATGATAGCTGCAGCCACTTGTGTTGAGCTTGGCTGAGCTTTGTTTTTGGAACTGTATTCAAGAGAATTATGAGATGTTAAAGGCAGATTTATCAGGTTAGGTAATTACATTAATATCTCATCAAGAATCAGAAAGAATCTCTGATGAGATATTATGGTCACCTTCGTCATAGCAACTTGTCCAGATTATGTCTGGACAGACCGGCATTGAAGGTTAAAGTTAGCAACAACAATCAGGTAGAGACAAACACTGTATTTAGCCCACTAAAGACCCGATGACAGGGTTCAGAGTGAAAAAAAGTCTTTAAATGTTTACTATAATAGCTGTAATTTCACAGTGGGGTTTTATTAGTCTGTAAATGTAAAAGATAGATGAAAAATTAACATTATAGTTATAAATCAAAATTAATGTGAATTAATTTTTTTTCCACAAAAATGCATAATTCGATCAAAATTATTTAGACTGAAAAATTCTTAGAATTGGACTTAGAAATAATTAAATCAATAATATATCAGAACATCAGATTTTAATACATGTATATATATGTGTACATATATAAAGATATATATACATATAAAGATATACACACATATGTATGTATCATATAAAGAAATCATAGTTAGAACTAAATCCATGCTTCCAGAGACCTTACACAGAAGATACAGCATCCCACTTCTTTTAACATATAAACAGAAGATGGACACTCACACATTACATAAGGCCTCATTACACTGACAAAAGCTCATCACAAATGATTCATTCTACTGATATTTTCTATTTTGTTGGAAACCTAAAACACCATAAGGAAATGCCAGAAATCCTGTTGTGGCTAATAAATCACGTCCTACCTTGTTTCAACAGCACTCGTTGGAGCAGCAGAAGCGGTGACCTGAGAGGAAGCTGTAGATTGTGGTGTGGGGGTGACAGTCTCAGGGGGGGCGACTGTGGTGCCTGCATTAGGCAAAACTCCAGCAGCAGTAGAGGGAGCCGTCACCGTGGCTGAGGACACGCTGTTGCTGTAGTAGGAGTTTGCATCTACCCCGGGGGGCGGCGGGGCCATGCAGTACGTTCCGTCAGGGAGCATGTAGTAGCCATAATACATTGCTATAGAATTTTATGTAAAAAGAAAATATTAAAAATGTTACTAAAAAGAGTTACTTAAGATGACAAACATTTGCGTTCACACTAAGTATTTACATCATATGTGGATGAATGTACAGATGTGCATTAGTAACTGACCTGTATGGGGTTTTTTTTAATTCATTGATGAATGGCTCTGCTTCACTTACTGTTTTTATATATCATATTTCCATAATGACCAGAGGCAGATTTTGTAATGACAAGAAAATTATGTGGCTTTGTAAAGAACAAAGCTTCCCTTTTGTGGCTTTATATTTGTACCTAAACCCTTAATTTAAACGATGGAGCACGGAGAGGAGCAGAGGAGCAGGACAGTTCATGGAACAGAAAAACATGAAGGGTCACAGCAAAGTGAATACAATCATTTAACACATTAGAAACAAGAAGGAGAGAATAGGGGGTTTAAAGTTAAACAAAAGTGCAATATTTTATGTAATTAATTTATATTAATATTATATCAATAAAATAATTACAATTTATATTCCAAATTGTAAACTAACCATACGTTTGAATGGTTTAACCTGCAGGGAAGTGGCTAGAGGGGGTGGGCGGTAGACGGCAGCTTTAATAAATTAATACTCCTATTAGGTATGCACATAAGCAATGCATTTTCCCCCCACATGAGTTGCCATGGTTTCATTTCATTCATTCAAATGATGTCATTATCACACAGTCTTAAAAACTTCATGCTGGGAAAAATATGATCGAAATATGACAAGAACCAAACAATTATATAGTCTTGGTGTTTCTCATTCTCTGAGATTTTCCCAAGTAGCAACTCATAAAAATGTAATTTGTGTCAAAACAGCAGCGAACAAGTACAAGAGGATCAAGTGCTTTTTTTATGTGCTCACACTCAGGCATATTTTCTATCATTACCTACTACATGTAAAAGCAGGAGGAATTAGATGTAGAGTGCTTTAAAAATATTGCCATAAAACTTTGAACAAGTGAGTAACCCTACTGAACTCCATTTAATGTTTGGCTATTGAGGTTTTCCTATTAGGAAGGTGGATTTAAGTACAAAGAACTTGAATTTCAGTTTAAGAAGAAAAAAAAATTAATCCACTCCATTTCGCACAACTACTAATGTTTTGGTCGATTTTCACATTTTGAAATCCTTAATTTCAAAATGGTTACCAAAAAGCTAAACAGGGAGCATTGTTATAAAGTAAAATCCAGAATATTAGCTTCTCAAACATGTCAACATTAGAAGTCAGAAGGTAAATGTAACAACCTGCAACTCCATGACTATCAGAACAAGTGTGTGCATAGTGGAAGACAGAAGAAAAGAAAAAGTGACAAAGTAAAGATGTAGAGGGAAACACCTGACCTGACTTGACTAAACTACACTAGACTAGACTAGACTAGACTAGACTAGACTAGACCAGACCAGACCAGACCAGATCAGGGTCAAAATAAAAACCCAGACATAAACGGCAGGGTACTCACGTTCAGCTGTGTAATGTGCCTGTGTGGTGGGTGCAGCTGGCTCTGTTACTTCCTCTGGCTTGTTTTCAACCACGGCCATGCCATTTCTTTCCTGCTGTGCTTTTCGTACAAGAGCAGCCAGAGGGTGGTCAGGGTCTATGACTTTAAGAGGCTGCAAAAAGACAACAACAGGACCTGTCAGGTAAGAATAGTATTTCACACCATTTAGTTTTGTCTGAAAAACAGGAATTTCAGACAAGGATGGCCAGGAAGGGCTTTGTGTTTCTGGTATCTCAAGGTTATAGTACTCCAATTATGGTCTTCCTTCTACTATCACACCTTACAAGGGTTGATATGCCAACATTTTTATTCAATAATTATAGTATGATTACACATTTAATTGAACCTATATTAGTTCTCTAATTCATGGCACACTAACAACAGTAATGCACACACATCAGCCTATAGATGGCAGTAATGCACCCTAAAGTTACTTGCTAGCCAGAAGAACATGCACTAGATGCATTGAGTGAGATCAGCACACTAAGAGTTTGGTAAACAGTGAAGGAAGATAAGACTACACTGCTTTTGGTTTGTTTGTTTGTTTGTTTGTTTTTTCACTTTTAGATGCCAGCTTGGACGAGCAACAGAGCTCAACTCATCTGCTACCTCTGATGATTTGGCTTAATTGTGGCAATATTGCATCTTAAAATTTGCAATGTTGGTCGTTGGCAAACCAAATGAATGAACTGCAACAGGATTTGAACTTTTAAAGAGTGATGGACAGTCATGATGTTATAGAAATATAATTAGCATGACTGTACAGCAATGTCATGACATTTCCACAACAAATCAGACGCTCACAAACAAACGAGAGGTACTTTTTTGGTGAATCCTCAAACTATATGTTCTTACCTTAACCAGTTCCTCCAGACGAGAGCACTTTTTAGGAGCAAACAGACTGGGATGAAGGTAGTTCCCATCTCCGTCGTCATCTGAATCATCAGAGGTTTGCTCTACAATAGGACAACAATAAATCCAATGCAAATTATTCCTGTGTTGTCGAATATTTTATGTTAAAAAATACAATGCCCATGAAGGTGTAGTTCAGCTGAAGATTCAGTGACTGCTCTCCTTAACTCACCCTGAGACTCCTCCTGCTTCTTGGTGGAGGCAAGGTTGTATCGACCATCCTTCATGGCCCGCAGGATGTGTTTGTAATAAGGATTGAGATAATGGTCAAAGCGCAAAAAGTCAAACTGGGAATTGCTGGCCTGTTTGGTTTTTAGCACGATCTCAAACTGGATCCCCTGCTGACACACAAAGCTGGCTGTCCTCTCGATGATGTTATGGGTCTTAACGGTTGCTGGCTGCAAGACAAAGTTAGTAAAGGGTTGTCACAAATTTTATCCAAACCACATGGACCATAATAAATAATGTCACAAAAATGTCTCAAATACTTTTAAAAACACAATGATTTTCCCCCAAATGTACACCAACGTATTTCATTTACTACAATATGCACTACATATTTAAAAAAAAAAGAAAGATCACATAAATCTTAAAGAAATTAAATCAAATAGTGAATCCATTAATAGAATTGTGCAAAAGATACCACAAAACATTACCATGAATTTCTTTTGATTATAAAATGTCACTATAACAATAAATCTCAATCAGAAATACTTAAAATAGTGTTCTAATAAAGTAAACATTCAATTGAATAAACAAAAAGACAAATCGCAGTCCAAAGATAAGTCTAGAACACATTTGGCTCTGGACAACCTACTGATGACAAAGTTGTTGGAGACAGAGAGCATTATTTTACCAATATTGTAAAAACATGTATCAAATGGAAGACATTGTATGATTAGTGTAAAAGCATTAAGATAAAATATCTCAAAAAGATTTGAAAAGGACCAAACTTATCCACAAGAATACGTTAACATAACGTATTTGTGCACATTAAGCTATTGATGCTCAGCCTGCTTCACTGCAGCATCTAGATCCAAAATTACTTGTCCACCAACACATAAACGGTCATTTTATTATAAGCATTATCCGAGGGGAAATGAGTCGATGGGCGCCTTCTGCTTGTCATAACATCAGGACGTGGTCCACAGTTTATGAATGGCTGAGACAATATAGAGAGGCCATTTTGTCTTCAGAGTATTTTCATGCCAAAGTCTCTAATGTTCATTGTAATGAGATTAATTTTGAAAATTCGCATGGGGTGGAAATCAATGGAACAAGAAATTGTCCATTATTCATTCATTATTGTTCCCCTTGTGTGCTTCCAGTGATTAATCCTTACCATTACCTCCGAAGTACAGACGAGTGCAGCAATCTCAGACAGAACACACATATCTCACCAAGATGAAAGTGGTAATAAATAGCACCTCTCAAGACATTAGCCAAAAGGATGCCGGCGTCCAATCTTAACGGACTAATATTGTATTCTAAGCTAGAGAAGAGTTCTTGACACCCAAGGACTCTTGTTGAGCCATTTAAAAAACTTAGCCATTAGTGGAAAATTGGCTGTGTGATGCTTCTTTTATGTGGATGTGATTTACAGAAACAAAGCACCCTGTCTCACACTGGTAACTCAGCAGCAGAGTTATTCACAGCGTCGTTGTTTGGAAGCATATAAAACATTTTGACCTCACATTTCATAAGTACAGATAATGACACTCCAAAAACCTTGGTAAATTAAAATAAGTGTCTTAAGACGAAGAAGTCTTTGGCATTTTAACATTCAACCTACCTTGGGTATAAAGCATCGTAAATGCTCCCTTTACATACATAAATAGGTACATCTGATTGAAATGCTCAAATATTTGGATGCATGCCTTGAGTTTAAAACAATTCTTAAACATTCACTCAAGTCCATTCACACTGAATTCAGAGTTTGTTTCTAGGCTGATGTCAGTTGGAGATCTTGTTAATGTTCCTGCTCAGAGAGAGTTCCAAACAGAGTCAGTGAGACACTGGTGGTCTGTGTGGCTATAACATACGGCACGGCATTTAGACAAAAATATCTTCTTCCTGGTTCCACCATTTCTGTTATTGTTCTGTTGTTCTTTTTTATGCTGTGCCTTTTGTGAGCACACGTGAGTCATACTGCTCCCCTTCATGCATTGGCAAAACATTTGCAAGCTCTATAGCATGCATACTTAGCATTGGGCATAGCGTTGGCTCACACTAGGGCCATTGTACTGAGCCTAAATGCAACTGCCTCCTAAAGTGAAGATTTTAGGACTAGTGTGAGCGCAAACCGCTTCAAGCTCCCGCTATATCGGTATCGGTGGATATCTGAATCGGAAATTAAGTGTTTGGACAATATCGGAATATCAGATATTGGCAAAAAGTCAATATCAAACATCCCTAGTATCAGAGTATACAGTTAAGAAAATAACCATACAACCTACTGTGGCAACAATAGTAGAAAAGAAAAGTTAGAAGTGATTATTTATACATGCTTTCTTATGCGAGACATGAAATAAAGTAAACTGGTAAAAGTTGCTAATGTGACACCATTTTATAAGCACTAAGAGACAAAATAAACAGCAAAAAAAAGTTACAGATATGGGATGTTACTATGTCAACACTTGGATAATCCATCTTCTTAAAAAGGTTGTTTAAAAGTTTGAGATAAAGCACATAGATTAGTGATACTGTGGTGAAAAAATGACTCACCAGTTCCACATCAGGGGGGATGTCCAGCCCTGTGGGAGCAACAAACGGCTCCTCACTCTCCTCAGGTTCTGCTTCGTCTGTGCATGAGATCAGACATTTGGATCAAATGAATGAGATAAACCCTCTGTAAGCCATTTATGACAGAAAAGAAAAATAAACTCTGCTGGAAAAATCACCAGCGAAGCAGAAACACAAGATTAATTAGAAGTTCTTTTTAAAAAATGCTGAAATGGCAAAAGGCCTAAATGTAATCAAATATCAAATAATGTATAAATGCATCACAGTCAGCCCAGTGACAATCCTTCCAATAAAGAGAGTAAAACTCATGAAAATGTATCCACACATTAATAATATAATGTAGAAACTCTGCGGGAAAAGATCTTTTTCCTAAGACAGTGAATGCGATGCTGACCTTACTTGTTTGCAATTGGGATTTGTCAGAACTCTACTCCGACTACTTTGTTTACCTCACCATCAGTATCCTTATCCACAGGCATGGTGACAAAAGGATGTTATTTACGAATGTTCAATGAATGACAACCAATACAAAAAATTACTCAACATCCAATTCCGATCCTACAGCAAAACATAACTTGACTTTTGCCGTAAGTCAGAACTCACATACTGTACATAAATACCTATGCCTATGGCTGTGTACTGAGCAAGAAGCCAGGATGCCTCTGACTTGCACCTGGGAGCCATAATAAAGGGCAAAAAACAACACAAATGAAAGAAAGCAAATGTAGCACAGCCCAATGGATGGCATACCACTGATGATTGTAAAAGATACATATTTCACATATAGCACAGTGAGAAGATGTATTCGTCCAATCTGCTCGCCAACTACTTCTCATGCAAAACTCATGCAAAATGCTGTACGGAAGAAAGATGGAACAAGACTTTCTTAATTTATGGGCGATGGCAACGTAACCATCAAATGCTGTGGTTCTAGCATGTCATAAACCGAGGACCTCCTGTATTTTGAATTAAGACCAATACCTTCCTCGTACCAATTGCTCAGATATAAATAACAGCAGTGAGCAAATGGTCATGTTGTCTATCTGTCCAAGCATGATGTGTCAGGGCTTTATCATATTCAGTATATGAAAATGTGACTCTGTCAAAGCCTGCAAAGCACAGCCAATAACAGCCAATAACAGAGAAAACCCTAAGACACGGAATGTCTTTAATAGAAAGTAGCTGAAAATGTCAACGGCCAGTGTGAGGTGAGCTGGACTCACTTCACTTTTCAGAATAACATCTGTCGGCATTTGGGAAGTTTGGTAAATGCATTCATGTCACTGACTCACTGCAACCAGCTCCCCAGAGAGAGACATGTAGATTGCTGAACTGTTAGGAGACTGGCTGGGAAAAATGTCTCCATAAAGGTCTACATCAAATATTTAAAGTGTCTCTCTCTTTGGTCAGTGTATGTGGAGGGTCGACAGTATGTACATGCTGTATTTGTTGTCAGCAAAGGATTTTTTAGGGTTGATTTGGATTACTGGGAAGCCCACATAGGACTATGTTGGGAAAAATTGCAGGAATTTTACAGAAACAATGATATGGTGACAGCATGGTGAGAATGGGTGTAGCAACATGTTTATAGTTAAACAAGAGGAGATTCTTTTTTGTTATCAATTCATTTGTCAATTTTTTTTTTATTAGATTAGATAAAATGAAAAAGAAAGTAAAAAACAATTTGAAACAATGCATCCTATAAACATTCTGATGGTGCTGATGTTGCTGGAATACATTTGCTCTGCAAATTCCAATTCTAATCAGATGATGATGAATGGACGAGGCACAAGGTACAGGGGGATCAGGAAGGGGTTCTTGTCTCCAATGCGGAAGGATAATGTGGTCTTAATATGAAACACCCATTTTGTTATTTTGAGTCACTGACAATTTTTTATTTATTTTACTCAGGAAAGGGACAGGTGTCACACTAGACTGTTAAAAAAATGCTAAGCCTGTTTGGTCCACAACATAAACAACAGTGTTGAGTGACTGAGTTTGCTGTCCCTGCTCTACAGCATGTCGTTTGTGGAGAACCTGGCATCATTTTACGATTAGCATCTGTGTAAAACACAGCTACAGTACATAACCAACAGCTTCAGTGAAATGAATGAAACAAAACTTTCACTGGAGACAACCAATAATCGTTCAAAACAATTCAAGCAAAATATGTAATTAATTGTTTTACCTCTAAACCAATTTATATGACCACAGTTAACCACACAAGGAAGATATTTTTCCACCAGGTGTAAAAAGGGCAAGCAGTGAGAATTCACAAATTGGGGCTGCAGAATTTTTTTCCCCTCACTGCTCTGGGAGAGAAAACAAATTTCTCGGTTCTTGCAGAGTATGTTTCAGCTTTAAGGCATTAACAGCTAACTGTTAAAGTTAGGGAAATGTTATGAATAAATGAAGTCAATGCGGTTCTTGAAAAAAAAAAGAAAAAGGGCTGTCAAACCATTGTGATTTGTACTGCGATCATAAACACACCGACAGTAAGTTATCTTTTGTTTAAATAGCAGATTTAAAAATATTGTCAACATATTTGTCCATTTAATGTAAAGACAGAAACTCCACCTTGTCATCTCTGCGAATGCTGTGCCCCTGCAGATGTTTTTAAGGATTAGAAGAGAATGTGGGTAAAACTGTGGTGCTTCACAGTGGACTGCAGCAGCAAAATAATTCATGCTGCTAAAATCCAAAGCCTGCACTGAGCCAAGCACGAGGAAGTTGTAAAAGACAGACGAGACAGAGCAGGGTTGTTAGGCCACTGCTGAAATGATATTGTTTTAAGGAAAGAAACATAGAGTAGAGTAGAAAAGAAGAGCAACACCAGGAGAATCTCTTCACACAGCCATTAGGGTTTAAACAAGGAAGTTACTGTTTTAAATTTGCTTCCTTTACACCTATTAAGGTGAATTATTATGCCATGATCTAATTGAATTAGATTTTATTCACTAACTGATATAAATCATCCAATTTATATTAAATAAACTGAGGCATAAAGATGCATTTTAGTAGTGCATTCAAAAAACGGTGACAACAATATATAATACTCATGCAATTTTCTCACGTTTCTATCATTTCCCAGTTTCAGTACTTACAAAAGTGCTTCATTTCATGATAATATGCAATACTCCTACATAAACAATAAACATCTAACCTGCTTCTCTCTTTGCATCCTCTTCTTCTGTAGGCTGTGATGGGTCGTAGTAGTCCGCTGTGTATTTGTAGCCCACTGCGGTGTAGGAGCCTTCATCTGCTAAAGCTTCACTCAGACGTTTGTACTCCTCCTCTGTAAAAACAAGGAAAGATAAAAAAGAAAATGAATAAAAATTAAAATAAAAGTGATGCTGTGCACACTTTAACACTAGATTATGCTACAAACTAATCATGTATATGGAAACTTGACCCTCTTGTGCATTGGTTAAAGAACAAATTTTGTTAAACCTCCTGGGAGCTTTTGGATGCATGCCTCTAGCAGAAGTACTTCTGGGATTATTGGGGGCAATGTTGGCCCATATTGGTCACACTTGCCAACAATTATTGGTCCCTTTAGACCACACTGATTCACTCCCTCTTTGACAGACCTTTACCCATGTACTAGGACATTTGGTTTGTCAAACCCTGGGCTCGCGGGCAGATGCAAACGCATCTTGGGAAATCCTCCTGAGGCAAGCTCAAAAGTTTTGTGACTTTGTCAATGGGAAAGTCATCTCTCACATATGCAATGCCCAATGTTTAAAATGCTAAAATAGTTATAAATATTAAAAATGTCTATCTAAAATAAAAGAAAACAATTATTTGGTGAAATATATAAAATTAAACCGTAGGTCATTTAGTTGATTTGGACGCCCACATAGAAGGTTTGGGTTCAAATTCATCTTCATTCCTGTGTGTCCTTAGACGACACATTTACCATAAAGTTACTTAATGCTAGTTTAAGCACAGAGTCTTCTGTCCGTTTTCTGTGTTCATCACATGCAAATTGGGTATGTTTTAGGGAAGCTCACAAATGCATACCCCAAGACATGAGTATGAGCAGTACCACTGAATTTTGTGAAGGGGGGGGGCAACAGAGCTCACATGCACATGTATAAGGAAAAGGAAGACAAGGACAGAACAACAAAAAAGCCAAGGAAAAGAAAACTTTGTACAGTATAGTAAAGACTGGATTCAAGACTACCCCTTAGTAGACGCATTTCTTAACAACCATTTTGAATATAAGGCACAGCGGGCAGTATATGGGTAGTGACGAAAACAGATGTACCTGTTTACATACCTTAGTGGTGCATAAATGGGCCTTTATCCCCGTCCCCCGTCTGTCAAAACACTGTTCTTTTAAGTGCTGGGTTATTTTAGGAATAATCACTCTACTTCACCACGGAGACAACTTGCCAACTTAAATTTTCTCCATTATGAAACTCACATCACACTTCTCAAAAAAGTTACACTGACAGAAAACTGATTTGTATCATTATCAAAATAGATTCACATCAATTCACATATGGACCTTCCATGTATTTTCCAGTTCCTCAACAGTTACTAATAGAACATTTATTCACCTTAACGTGACATTATTATATTTTGATTGATATTCATGGTGAAGTACAGTACACTTAAGAAGCAAGGACACAATATTCACATTGACTCTCAATATTCCCAAAGCTCTCCTGCTGCCCTTCCATTGGACAGATGGATAACGGCCTTGCTGAATGGGGTCAGGCCCTCAAATTCAAGGGCAAAGCAGTCAGGGGGATGAGCCATGTACAGCGGGAGTGTGTGCGTGCGTGACACACATCATCGTTAGCTGGCTCATTCCATGCTGTCAGTTTGGGAACAAGTCACCATATTTCATTCATAACAGTGGCCATTAATTCAATTAAGGTCATTAAGTATGTCTTTGAGAAGGGTGCTTAGTCATCAAAACAGCCTGTTCTGTTACAATGGCGAAAAATGGAATGGGTGAGATGCAACTGCATTCGTTCAGTCAAAGCCGGCCCTTTTTAAAGGCTATGTGAGTGGAATGTAATTCATCCAGGTCAATGTTCTCCAAGTTAAGGCTGTAGCAACTTTTAAATGAGTTGGAAGCTAAGACAGGAATATTTGATTCTGGAAACTTGTACAGAAGCCAAAGACAGCCACCGAGTAGTGCTTTGGTTGTTTGTATTCAAAGACATGCTGGCCCAGGTGTTAGAAGTGGAAATTGATTACAGATACACTCATTAACAAACATATTACAACATTTTAACAATGACAGCATTGATGACACTTAAAGGAAAGAAAAAAAAGAAAAGTGAACTACGTCCTTGTGACACAGCACACAACGAAATGTGACCTCTGCTTTAACCCATCACCAAAGTGAACAGTGGGCAGCTTTAAGGGGGAGCAGTGTGTGGGGACACTGCCATGCTCAGAGCACCTCAGTGGTAACTTGGCAGCTGCTGGACTTGAACCTGAAATTCTGCGAACCCAAGTCCGCTTCCTTAACCACCAAGAGACCACAGCCCCAATAGGAAAATTGGACTTTGTGACCTAGTGTCAAAGACATTGTCCAGAATACTAAAAATAAGGGATTTTCTGATGCAAACACTACTGAAAAAGTTGCTGTTGTCAAAGTTCGGTTGAGTTCTTGTACAAGATTTAGCTTGATTATGGTTTAAGGAACAGATGTAGTGAGGACACAAGATCTGAGGTATTATCAGTGGGTCGCTACATGATTGAATCGATCAGCGACAGTTTTCACTCCGCCATGGTAAGACAATACCAAAACTATGCATTGCATCTATAAGTACTCAACTGACGGAGAAACATTTGCATGAAAAAACAGGAGATTGAACAAAAATGTAGCATTCAGTGAACACTGTAGAACAGCTTTTTACTTAACATAAGTATTACGAATTTTCCTTCAGCTACCATTTTAAGATATTGAGAAGATATAATAAGCTGTATGTTGTTGTTTGTGTCACATTTTAAAGCAGGATTTTATTGCACTAGCAATCTGCAAAAAAAATAATAGGAAAACTTAACGTGTGCATGTGTTTTTAATTTGAAATATTCAAATTTTAAAGGCACAGATGTGTCACTCTCCCCACCTTGTCTGGCCTCTTCTTCCAGCAGGTCAGTGTGCAGAGCCAGGTATCGCTCCTCGTCACACAGCGCCTCAATTCTGGCCTCTTCTTCTGACAGCTGGTAGGACGTATTCCATGACCCGCTGTCATATTCTGAGAGGTCATGCAAGTGACCACGTCCATCGTATCTGTTGAATGATAAAAAGGATTAGAAAGAAGGAATTCAACAAAATCATCAAACACAAAAAATAAACCTACTCCCCTTATTTTATAACATTTAAAATAGTCTACAGTTAAGGGAGTACAATATTCAAATTCTTAAAGTTGTGGAACTTTTCTTTGAAATATATAATATATTTCGCTAAGAGATCACTGAGCTTTAATGTAAAAGGCATCTGCTGTCCTTACAATGCAACAAACCTTGAACAAAAAAAACAAAGCAACTCTCCTCTTACCTTACAGGGTTCAATCCCCCATAATAAACATCCACCACTACTTTTACATCTGCAAAGATAGTTACATTCACACAAACCCGAGCACATAAATACCTATCCGTAAGAACCCAAATGGATGACATTTTCCAAGGTTCGTCCCTCTACGCCACATCCCAGCTGAGGCTTCTTCATGAAGACAAAGAAGTGCCGAAGTTGGCATTCGGGGTTTTGGCAGGACCCCTTAGCCTACCTTGCTGGGGGAAAACTGGGTTATGTGATAAAGACACACATACAAAAGCTGTACAGATAAAACACAGGTGGGGTCACTGCAGGTTAAGATGATTAGGTTAGGCTAATTGCTTAATTAGTTAAATTTGGTAGTAGTGCTGATTGGGTTTTGGTAATGCAACATTACCAAATAATTGAAAGAACTCAAGCAAGCAAATAGGACCACACCAGACAAACTTTGTCTAATTGTTCTAAAGTGTTTTCCTTTGATTTTTTTTTAAATCACCTTAACCACAGCAACTTCAGTCATTGTTAGAATTTGCTCTGGTCTTACGGTTTACACAAAGCTTCACAACCAACCACTTCAGTTTTAACTCCATCTGTTTTTTGTGTGAATGCTTATTATTAAAAAGACAGAAATACTGTGTCATAGTTTGATACAGCCATTTATTTTTTTTTACCACAAAGTCGGCATGGAGAAAACTCTTCCAGAGGAAATTCTGTTAACGTGTGAAAATGCAAAATCTCACTCAAAGCTGACCACTGCCAAGTCTCTTTTGTATTGTCTACCTAAAATAATGATGCATATAGACTTCTGGCCACAATCATCAAACAAGGCATTTTTAAAAAAAGAACTGTATTGAGTGTAAATGCTATCTGAAGCTAGACAACTTTTTGAAATGCTTGGAGTTGCATTTGTCGAGCCAGGATGACCAAGAGGACTGTAGAATGTTTGCTTGCTTAACAAAAAAGAACACTGTAGTTTCACTTACAGCATCCTTTGCTAGGTCTATTTGTAATGCATGTGGTTTTAACTAATGTAACTAAAACCACCACATTAGTTCTTAGTATTTTGTCTTAGTTAGTGGTTTAGCAGCGTGGCTACCGTTAGCCCTGGAATTGCATTTTCACATGTTAAGGTACAAACTTCAAATTTGTTCTGTTGCCATGTCAAGACGACCATAGATATAATTACAAGCATAAAATCAAACATTCGTTGATAATTGCAAATGTTTTATTCCCCAGACTTCTGCAAGACAAACTCCACAGTGGTCTTTAACATGTTTGAGATAGGCTAACGGACAGGAGATATTTGGTTAGTAAGAATGTTTTCAGTCTAAGTTTGTTCAACCGACCTATCGATCAGGATGCTCTTGTCCCCCATCCATGGGATAAGATGTTTTCCATGCTCGTGGTAAAGAGCCCGTTCGTCATCTCGAAACACTTTGCAGGCATATCCGAACACCAAGAGGTCGGCGTATTTATCACTGTCACTGACGTCCTTCTTCACGGGCTTCTCTTTCTTTACTGCTCCGCGACGATACATGGTGAGGCCAATATTCTACACACGATTCCTTTTCGTACAAAATATTATATAATATGTTACTATACACTAGTTTTGAAAGTAACACGAATTTCCAAACAGCCAAAATGTTACAATGATTCTCACTGGTACTCTCAAAACACGATTCTAGGTGCCAACCGCCGCCATGTTGAAAAGCAAGACAATGCAGCTGAGTTACGACTCCGCGTTTTCGTCAACAGTTCCCATGCCATTAACTACGATTTTCTTCTTTAAATTATTGCATCGATATTAGTGTTGTTTTTTATTATTGAACGTTATGTATTATAAGCTGCGATATGACGCTTTATGTAGCATGAATTAGTCCGTTTTTCTTCTGTGTCGAAAGTACTTTGACGAAATTAAATCAACTATGCAATGAGTGGGTTACAACGTTCAAACATTTATTGTCAAGCGTCAATATGTATTAATATTTGAATTGATGACTACGAGTTCTAATAAAAAATTTAAAAACACTATATCATCTACCCTGATGAGATAAACTTAATATTTTAGAAGAAAGAGTACAATGATTTTACAATGTATTCCTGATAGTCATTAGAACAGGCAACTTATATAGATATAGATTGGCAAACAAAAATAAGATGCAGTAAAATTTTTGTTTTGTTTCTGTAAAGGTCCGCTATTATATGATCATTATGAACACAATTTTTAAAATATATGTTAAAGCTTTTAAGTCAATCACACGATTAGACTTAGACTTAGACTTTTAAGTCAATCACACGATTAGACTTAAACAACATAGAATAATATGTTGTATGCATTCTTGGCATCAACCAGAGGGCTCAAACGTTGTTATAGTCGCCCCCTATAGGATTGGGGGATCAAAAGCTCTAAGATCCATCACCCCTTAAATATTTTACATTAGACAAAACTTATTTTCATATGTTACCACAACCACACAATGCAAGCCCCAAATCAATGGGATATATATATATCAATGGGCATAAGTAAGAAATCTAACGTAATGTGATTAACCGTCTTGTTTACTGTTTTACATAAGACTTTGAAAAACAATAATATGATCCAGGTTTGGTCAAAAGAAACTCATAAGTAATAGTTATTTGGTACTTTCCTACCCTTCAGATTAAAAGTACAAGTGGAAATTTTAAAAAAAACCCTGGAATAATGTTACCAGGAGTAACATGAAACACAACAATGAGACTTTGTGGTACAATTTGGACACTGATGCAGAGCTGTTAACATACAGTATGTATCAAAGATTAATACTTTAGTATAAATGCGTGAGAACAGACTCTGAGGGCAGCTAGTGGTGATTGATTTATTAAGCTGTCAGAGCTTGCTGCTTATTAACAATCTCTTTTAATGACTTCTTCGTAAATGAGGTGTTCAGTTCAATAAAAAAGTCCTGAGATAACTTTTTTTTCTTTTTAGAAAGAACACAGAGTGACACTGTGATTTGAGGAGGATTATATGGTAATAATTGTTAAAAATACTGAAAGCAAATGGAAACATTAAATGCACAACTTTGTATTTTTTTAAATTTTAAGAAAAATCTATTTTTTATTACATCCATAACTTTAAGAACAATACATTGTCCATGTCTCCATTTACTGATGAACTCAGGGTATTGTGCTAGTATTAAGTCTGGATTTAAGGTTATTTCAGTGCTAAATTTAGAAAAATGTAAATTAAATAAATTGCCTTGTCCATAAGTGACATTTTAGCAAAGCAAGCAGCTACTAGAGAATTGTAAATCATTTGTTTTTGTTGAATACTTGAGAGGATAAGTGTCACTTCATACAGATGTGCGACTGCTGGTAATTACATGAATCCATCATGTTCCTATCCAAATCTTTTTTCATGAGGTGTCTTTAGGCAATAGCAGCACAAATGAAAAATCTCTGACTTCATCATTTGTCATAGAAAAACATTCATTAAAGCCTAGCCACGGCACAAATCAGACAACAGTGATGTGACTTAGGTCTCATTGAGTATTGCAAGTTTTTCCTAGGAAACCAATCCATGGCTGATAGGACCCAAACTTCTACCATCGCATTTGCCTAAAAACCCATGTCTTTTTTTTTTCAAAGCCTCTGTGATGTTTTCACAGAAAGTTTCTTCTAATTCATCTTCTTCTTCTGATAAATCAAGAATAAACATTATGTTTAAATCCTCGGCACTGGACAGTGGAAACAAATGGGGCAAGAAGCAAGACTGTTCTATCTTTACTGCAAGAAGCTTGGAATATCCTCACATATAGTGAGTGCAACATTAACTGGTGTCTTGTTAAGATGTTTGTGTTGCTTTGCATTTGTAATTATATTTTGACTAGGATTAGAGAAAAGCCAGAAAAGACTTGTCTACTTCGTTGTCTTGTTTTGTCTTTCACTGCCAGTCTGTCATAACAAATGTTCTATTACATATTCATAATATTGTTGTAATTAAACCTATATCAACCTATATTTTTATATTGAATTGTATTGAAAAGAATTACTTAAGCACAACTTTCTCAGCCTATTATTCCACGGTCGTGTCCACAGCGACGGCAGCCACATGAAAGGCCAGCTGTTTTCAGACAGCTCTTAAAGCATCTGCGCGTCCTCATCTTTACCTGGTTTCACCTGGTTCATGCATCATCACACACACCGACACATCTCATCAGAACTTCATGTCAAAGACTGCAGTATTAATACAGGCGATCCTTCCTGCGACAGACAGGATGGACTTGACGTGAACCGAAGAGGACAAATGTTTCTGGGTTGCAGCTGTCACTGCTATATGGGAGTGGGAGTTGGATTACAATGCAGAGGTGGGTGGATTTATTAGGAACAGTCAGAGACTTAATTAGACCCCCAGGTTTTGTTATTATTTCACACACCTACCTAACTACATTAGCTACTTATTGGAGCATGAAACAAATGTCACTTTTATACAGTGTAGCTGGCATTATGGTATTTTAGATAAGTTTAGTGTAGCCCATATAAAAGTTTTCCTAGCATTTCTAGGCTACCTATCTGATCAACATTTCCCAAGCTAAGCTGTGTTGTATCAATTAACTTGTTATTGCTCTGTGACAAATATTACTTATCTGATTCATTTTACCTTAGACTCAAGTGTAATCTATTTCTGTAGTTACTTTAGTTAGTTAGTTATCTGTCGCATAACCCAAGTAATTCATAACCATCCTTCCATCCATTGTCTACAGCTTACTCTTTTCAGGGGGCACTGGAGCCGTTCCCAGCTGACCCTGAACAGTTGGCCAGCCTATTGCAGGGCCGCATATAGAGACAGACAACAATCACACAACACAAACACACAAACATGGCTACTCAATACATTATCAGCCATACTGATGACATCAGTTAATTCTACAGTAGCTAGATGAGCAGGTTGATTATTAGTTTGGTTGGACTTTGGCATTTTAACAACCTCAAATGTATTCATTTGAGCTAAATGTAAGTCAACTGTTGTAAATATTTATCGTATATTTGGTAAATGTAGGTGTTTTTTGTTGACATTCAGATTTTTAGCAGATACTAAAATTACGCATTAAAACAGCCATAAAAAATATAACAATGGTATTTCAACAGTTTTATTTAGAGAGCACCACATTCATACACCGTAGGACTCTGCAATGAGTGGCTGCAAACACAATCCTGAAAGTAAAATGGATCTAATGAATAATGGGTAGATTTGTGCGAATGACTCTTGGTCATCACCTAGTGGAGGCATTGACCATTATGCAAATCTCCTTTCATACATTTAATTTCTGCCATGCTGAGGTTAATGTGACTTGGTGGTAAAATATGGACTTCTGAATAATGTCCTCATTTCAATTACTGTCCCATTGGACTCAGCATAATAGATCATTATTTGCATACTGTATTTTATAAAATGACAAATGTATATTTAAATGTAAGTGTATTTTTCAAGATCACACTTGAAGTCAGCCAAGCTGTTGTAATATTATTCAAACCAATTTGCCAACGCAATTATAATAAAAACAGTTTATTTGATGGGTGATTAAACGATTTAATCACTGACGACAAACTGGATTCAAAAGAAAATTGATGATTTTTAAGTCTGAAACAATGGAATCCACAACTGTGCCTAAACTATACCCTATTTTACTAATCTAAATGTTATTTAGGCTTAAATTGTTGTCAAAAAAGTAGTAAACTATACCCTATTTTACTAATCTAAGTTTAGGCTGAAATTGTTGTCAAAAAAGTACTCATTAGTGAGACAGAGGACATGGAAGTAATGCTAGTTGCTCTCGTCCCACAATGTCTAATTTTCTTATTAGAGTGTAATAACAACATGTTAAAGGGCATACAGTGGAGGAGTTATCATTTCTTAAGGACGCCTGCTGTTTTTCAATATTTATCTCGTCTGAACACAGTCAAAGTCAGATAAAATTCAAAGACTTCTTCCACAACTGACTTAAATTAAGTCTTATCAGACAGTGGGTGTTGAGGTTAAGTGATTTGCCGTCTCTAATTGCAGACAGGGATGATGTCAGAATGAGGTCAGCTGTGTTTATTATAAAAAAAAACTAAGTAAAAGGCACTTAAAGGAGAGAGGACTTACGGGACAGGACTGCCCTAACCCTGCTGCTTCTTCTTTTTTAGAAATGAATGGCACCTCAGCCTTAATGTATTGCATTACTGACACCTACTGGGTAAGTCAAAAGGTTTCTGACTAGATATTTTTAAATTATCAGGTCAGTTTTAGGTAGCTTTGACAGGTTTTATAAAAAATGTTTTTTCATTTCAAATTTTTCATACCTATAATAACTAGGGTGGCTCCATTTTTTCATGTCCGATATCCATACTGCAACTTTCTGTGGATACCAATAACAATCCAATACCTTACCTAATATCTTTTCTCTTCCAGTATCTCACAAAAGCTGTCATTGCTGAGGCGATAGTGCCCCTGTTTATGGTAATTGAGCATTTGAGATTAGTTTTCAGATCAGAAGGGCTATAGTATTTTTTTTTTTTACAGTGCACGATTTTGAAATTTTGACCCATGTCGTCTTAATACCGATCCTGAGTATTGGATCAAGCCATCCTTAGCAATCACACACAACAAAAGAAATTAAATGTTAACTAAAAAGTTGGGGGGTTTTGTTGGTAGCGATCAAAACTTATTATTGCATTATTAATAAGCAGACGCTTCCTTTAGTAAATTGACCTTTGGTTCTGGCCTTTTCCAATGACTAATTGAAATACCGTGTGACAGCAGCTCTTGGCAGAATTGAATTAGGCCAGAGTAAAATGTGCTTCATGCTGGCCTCTGTTTGAGAATATGGATGATTCCACGAGGCCTTGAAGACTTGGCATTTTACTCACGGGGACAGGGGCTTATGGGATATTTAATCACTTAAAGTATCTGTGACTGAATAGGAGACCAAACACCATGGCTGCCATTGATCACAGGGACAGAGTAAATCATGTCAGTCGGTCCATCACACACTGGGCCAATGCTGCTCTCTGTTCCAGCCTAAAGTAATGCAAAAATATTGATCTCAAATAATTCATTTTTAAATCTACGGTGAACTATTCTGACTCTACTGATCCATTATTACTATATTTGATGTCATGTAACGTGCCATTTATTACTGTAGTAGCGTTCAATAAAATATTTCAATTTCCTTTGTTTCATTGATGATTTGAACTGGATGTCAAGTGATATTCATATCTTCGTTCTCATGCTGTATTTCCACCATCAATCTATATTGTTGGCTAATTGCAAATCTCCCATGCTTGTGTTAAAGGTCTAGCGCAGGAGTCACCACTATATTGGTCAGAGCGCATGCTTGTGTTAAAGGTCTAGCGCAGGGGTCACCACTATATTGGTCAAAGCGCCACATTTTTGTCTAACATTATTTTTTGATGTTTTGATTATTTGATGTTTATTTTGGAATTCTGTCATAAGCCGGAGTGGACGGATCAGCAGGCCTAAAATCAACCAGGACAAAGCAGGCGGGAAAAGACTGTGAGAAGACAATGATAGCAACTTGCACTAGCTAGCTGAAGGTGCTGTGCCTTTAGCTGTACACTGGCAAATAGAATAACTATACACACTAATAAACATTGACAACAAGCATTGTTGGAGGCAAAGCAAAGTAAGACAGAAAATATTACCAGGGGCTAAAGACAACAGTTACTGGATGCAAGAGGGGCTGAGGCTTTAGGGTGATCAACCTCCTTAGCTTGTTTAAAAGATCAGGAGTTTTCCTAAAACAGTACAATATACTGATAGAATTCCTGCATTGCAACAGATCAGAACTGCATTTCTGTGGCACTGGTTTTGTCAGAATGAAATGATGAAATGGCATAAGCACTGGTCTATTGCCCCTTTGATAATTTTTTTTAAGAAAAAGATCCAAATTACAAAAGTTAATCACTTTCAATTTTTCAAAGGTGATCTAAACAACTGTCAACTTGTTGTGTATGGAATGAAACATCAATCAAATTTCAATACATGTGGTGCACCCCAGGGCTAAATGTTTGGGTTCCTGGGGTTTTGTGCATAACTCACAAACTAATACATTTCATTAAAAAAATATATTATCTTTTGGACTGAAATATGTCCTTACATTGATAAATATTTCTATATATTTTATTATGCTAATTCCACTGCAATACATGCAAAAAGAAAGTACTCCAGATAATTTTTTTCCTTTCCAATTTCCATAATTTTTTCTACGGAGATATCCTGAAGATCCATGAGTTGGTCTCCGCACAGATGATTAATAGGACAATTCAACTGTACTGGTGGTCTCTGATTATTGCGCAACAAAGAGCTTTTTTTTTTTTTTGGAATCTGATGAAATGAAGGTCTGGTCGTGTATGACAGAGGGAGCACCAGGGGGCAGAATACTGGCATTTTTCACATAATGGACATCATGGAGGATAAACCCTTAACTCTGTTTATGTCACGATCAACAAATGAGAGTCATGGTACAGTAAACAATCATATCACGTCAACCTAAACCACAATGCAGAAATGATGTGATGCTTGAACTGTGTTTGTAAAGCTGCCGCTTCCTGCATTATGTATGGAAACTCCACTCACAAATGCACATGTCAGCCACATTAACATCATATAATGAATCACAAACACAAGAGTTTTGTTTCTTGTCCTTGAAATGACTTAGCTTTACATAAAGGAACTCTAAATCTGAAGCACAAATAGTACACTGATAAACTGAGTGATTAAAAACCGGGAATCATCAGTGACTGGAAGGAGTGCCTGTGCTTTAAACCATAAACATCGGTGCCAAAAGCACTAATGAGATTGTATTTGTCTCCCAAAGTCAGAAGAGCAGAAGGAAACAAGAACAATCTTTGCATCAGATTTGTTGAGGACCTTCAATTCCAGCTGACTTTCATCACTTTGGTTTGATGATTTTCAGAACAAGTTGTCATGAAAAAGCTGTATCAAGCCATCCCTAGTAGGAAAGAACTATAACAACTTGGTTGCACTTGGTGACCTCAAAGTACACAACCATAATCATCCAGATTTGAACATGTCTGGAGTTGGAGTTTGATTCAGAGCTGGGCTGCTACAGAAGTTAAGCAGCAGTTTAAAATACCACTTATTTTCTCAGGACGTACAAAAAGAAGAAACAGCTTCTTGCACAAATGACTGTGGACACTCTTCCTGAGGAAAGTGACAAAGTCATTTATCTTGTATCCACACTCTATTACACTGTTTGCATAAGAACTCAGCATATGGTGTCTGTGCACCACCACCAGCACTGCTGCTGCTGCTGCTGCTGCTGCTGCTGCTGAAGGGAGTATTTAGCTGAAGAATTAATTTACCACTGCTTCAGCTCAGCGTGACAAGCCTGTGAGCTTGTTTTGTACCTGACTTGGTGAAAAAAAAAAAACAAACAAAAAACAAACGGATTCTAAAAGGAAACTGGTGAATGGACGCAATGTATCTTTAACACATTGATCATATAGTTGTAATGAGGTCCCTGTTCTGAGCCAATCTATATCAGGCCAATTGCTCTGTGTCCAATGTGTCCCTCTGCTCCCCCTATAGTTTGTTTTCTCTGCCATAATTGATCTCTTTTAGTCTCCAGTCACTCTCCCAAACAAATTGTTTTATACGTGATCATGTATTTAGGGGGTCGCCATAATTGGGTGGTGTCCACAAATGCATTAGACTGAGGATTAGGATTTAATCGGTTTTCATTCATCCATTTGTTCCTTCATCTACTCATGCACTGGAGGGAAACTGATGGGATTTGAATAATGTGAGGTTTGGCAGCACGGCACTGTCAATATTATTCTGAGCGACTGAAGGACATAAATGTTATTGAAAAATGTGTCCGTGCTAATTGTTCTGCCACAAACAGCTCTCGGCTAAAATCTGTCCACTGTTGGTGTTTGTATTGGATTAATCTGATATATTCACATTTGGAGTTGCAGTCATTTTTAATTCTCCCGACTGCAGGGGGCGCCACCCCTGTCTAGAACTGATTATTTATAATAAAATGACTGAATAAATACTGAATGACACAGTGGAAGGGTTATAAATATGAGAAAATTGCAAATGTTTGAAGAACCAATTAGAATTTACACTTTAACTGGATTCATATGTAAAAGCATTACACACACTTCCTTTTCTTAGAGAGTTTTGGCAGATGATTGTTTACATCATCATCATTATTTTGTCAAAGACGAAAACAAAATAAAAAATTAGGCTGGCAGGAACAAAGACCAATCAGTTCTAATGTCATCATGTTAAAAGGAGAAACAAATGAGGCCAAGAGCCAACCAGAAATTTCATGTTGGCAAGAAGGCAGGTTATATAGCATGTTTTTATACATTATATTACACACTGCATTTTAGTGTTCATCAAATCTTAATTTTGTTAACTAAAATAATTTTGATATTTTGTTGATTAAAACCAGACAAAATTTTGGAATGTTTAGTTGATGAAATTGGGATCAAGACTAACTGACCATTTAGTCAGTAGAGTACGACTAGAATTTCACACAACCAAGACCATAGAGCTACTACAGCCCTGGCTAGTTTAAGTTTGGGTACAAGAGAAACTTTTCTGTGGGTGAAGAGACCTGAGATCCTCTGGGTACTGTATGTAAAACATGTAAAACCCAAAGAACACTGTCCTCAGAAGTCTTTCTTACAGCCCTATCATTGTCTACTAAAATAAACTGGTGTCAAGGTTGATGAAAATATGACATTTTTAAATAGGTCACCTCAAGAGTATTAGGGTTTTCACTTTGAACTAAACAATGACAAGAGGTTTTCTCCAGAAACCTGAATCCATGAGCATGGGCGTATCTTTAGGTAAAGATGTACCTGTGAGAAATATAAAACCAATGCATCAAATTTACTGTTTACAGTCTCTCACATGTTGGCCTTGAACTCTCACCGGAGGTTTCAGCCAGAATACGACTGCCTCTCTGTTTGTCTATATCTAGAAATCAACAATCTGTCTTTGTTTTGGTTTCTGTTTGATAAATTACTTTAAAATGAAGTATGCACATGTACTGTGATGCCTGAGCAAACGGAGGGAATGCCTGTAATCACTACCCTGCCTGCAGGATGTCAAGTTAGTCTGGCAGCAAATCCCCCGTCTCGCATACAGTTAGCAGCCGCAGCAGAATTAATCACCTGGAAGAACAAGAGGTGCCGTGATGATTAAGCACACTCCATGTGACATGTAATGTGACAGGATGTGATCGATGATCCGGGGTTAAAAATTGGGAGAGCGATGGAGAGACAGAGGGTGTGAACATTTTCAGTCAAGAGTACAAATTCTTATAGATTCTGTCCCGAGGTCCTGTGTTTGTGGACATAATATGAAGTGTCAACGCCTTCCATCATCCACACTTTCTCCCTACTTGTCACTTTTCCAATAACACGGCAACATATTCTGTGCAGCAGATAATTTCAAAACATGTTTCCTGTTGTTTCACATGTAGTTCACTCTCCTCTTCCTCTACCTACTTCTCTGCCCTTAAGGTTATAGTCAGAAGAACTATATGGACTAGTTATGCAACCTACAATGCATAACTAGTCCATCTGGAAGTGTGTTAAAGCAGAAATTTAAAATTATAACAGAACATTTGGACTGACAAGTACTTTGATGTATTTTACTGCAAAACCCAGCCTCCAATACAAAGTGTGTTGAGGAACTGAAAACAATTACATGTTAGTTCTATTAGCCACTGAAAATGGCCTTGAAAATTCATGTGCTTATTTATGTATTCTGTTTGTCAATGTGGTGTTTTCGTTCCCTGCAGGTGATGCTATGGATGCATCTAACAGGTACTGCTACAGGATTTGCACATTTTAATTTTTGTTGTAATGGTCATGCAGATGACATGTCTTAGCATGTAGCAGTAGCAATGAATATACTGTCTTTTCTTTAGGCTAGGTTAGGCAACTGACACAACAACCTGCCACGGGGGATCCCAGAGAGCACATGGCTGTAACTCACAGGATGCCACACAGGAGACGACATTGGTGATATGTGGGTGCTCTGGAAAATCGAACTTAAGACCCATTGCTCTTTTGCTTGCAAGGCAGTCGTGCTAATCGCTGCTAATCGCTGCACTATGGAACCACTTGAACTGAGCTAATATCTGGTATTACATGGTATCAAACCCAGAACCTTCTGTACTGTGGGTGACATTTCTACTACTGCACCTCTCTATCCCCTCAATTCATAAAAAATACTTTTCCATAATAGTTCATAGTATACCTCTGAGGTATGGACCTGGCAGCCTTTTGAAAGCAGATACTGAATTATGAGGTAATTTTCTCCATCTGTTGTCATTAATAAATGAAAGGAACACCTCTCACTTATGGACAGGGGGAGCAGAATTTTAATTTGTTGTGATGAAGTAATTAAGTCTCATAAACACTCTCATAAACAGCTCAATCTTAGTGCCATCAATTATGGAAAAGTTCTGCACACATTTGTTATTTGGTTCAGTAAAAGTTAATTTACTTTAATTATCCGTGAGAGTGGAAGTCTGTGCCCTGAGAAACTTCCTGTCTCAGACCAACATTGTATGTGAGGAGAATGTTTATAAAAATGTTAATACAGATACAAAATAGTATACTATATTATTCAACATTCTGATAACATTTAAGAACTCACATTTCACTCACTTCAATCACAAACTTCTTAAAATGTACTTAAACCTGAATTCACTACAGTACAATGCCAATTACATCACCATTTCCTGTCAGCAGTCTGCCTATCTTCTCAGTGTGCATGTCGGCTTCTGATTAAATCTATAATCTCAATTTTAATTTCTTCTGATTAAATCTATAATCTCAATTTAATTTCCAGGAGATCTTCCTGCCTCTTATTAGTTTCAAGTAAGTGTAGAAATCTTTTCTAAATAGATTTAACATGACCCACAGCAGCAGTCATCTTTTTTACACCAAAAACAGATCAGCTGGAAGTGGCCAGTACCACGGATCGGTAGCGCTGTGCTGATTGTTGTAAGACTGTTAAGGATGAGTACATTTTCAAAATAAATAATCTATTAGACTTTATTCTCTTGGTATTGGGGTATAAAAGATGTATTATTTTGAAACATTTAAATTAATAAAGTAAGCGGAAATAACAGTATTCCTACAAAAATGAAGACTTTTCTCTCTGTGGCCCAGCAGACCAGGCCACAGACCGGGGGTTGGGGACCTTTGTTCTACAGTATTGTGGTTAACACTCCACTCATAGTTCTTGTTTGTCTTTTTCTTGGCTTTATCATCTAATTTCCTCTAAATGGGATCACAGCCTTCACATGTTTACCAATGTAAACTCTGTGCTCTTTAACATTAAGTGTCGATCAAACGCCTCCAAAGTTTGCCTTGATCGCCCGGCTAGTGATCAGAATTGGCTTGTTTTCAGCATGACTGTCCCTGACCTACGACCAGCTGGTCAGCACACTTACCGGTACTTTGCTGGTTTTGAAGTTGATCACTTTGTGCACGAACTTATGAGTTTGGAGGGAAGCTCAAATATAAAAGGAAGAACGAATGTGTTGTTAGATAGTTGGGAGTCTTAGGTAGAGAGAAAACTCCAAGCTTGCTATTAGTTTGAGGGAGCAGTAGCAGTTATTCAAGTTATTCAAATGGACAAACCTGAATAAAAGTTCTGAGTTCTGCCTAACTAAACCCCCACAATTTCCTTTGTCTTTCTTCTTGTATATTTTCAAATCAGAAAAAAGTGATGTTTCAAATTAGCGTCACAGTTCATGTACCAGTGCCCTGCCACGTTACCTGGGGTTTCAGTAACACAGCATATATTCCACCTTAATAAAATCACTCACATAGGCTTCCATTGACAAAACCTTCCTTTCAAAGCGTGTTTGATGACAGCGGTTATTACACACCTGCTCAGAAGAATCAAGACCCTGCAGTAAAGCTGTTTAAACAAGCTTATTATGTCAACACAGTCAGTTTTCTGCTTCCTCTGTTCAGAGAGGAAATATTTGATGGCATTCACTCCCTGTATTTGCACAAACCTCCATGTAATCTGCAGTAAGCAGTATTCAGAGCGTAACCAGCAATGACAGCAGCAAGAACAGGGAGAGTCCCTGTGTTTATTTGGATACTAAAACTGTACATAAACACACCAGGGCCACAACTAGTTACCTTAGAGTACACAACCAGTTACCTTGGAACAAGATTCTGTGTTTGTAAGCAGCTGAATGTCAATGTGCTGCTGAGAAAAGAGAACGACCTCGGAGCAGCAGGTGAGGACGTTTTCATCAACTCAATGACAGAGACCTGTGTGTCAGGATCAGTAACTAACAGCAAACAAATTGTTTACTTTTCTGTCTCTTTCAACAACTACATCTTTGTCTTCATCAGTAGACATGTCCAGAGATTGGCACTGGTTTTATATGGTATGGCCTGCAGCAGCTATCCTCTCACTTATATACAGTTAAGAATAACAACTGAGAAACACTGACAAGTTGAGAAACACAACACAAAATTGCTGTATTTACCTTCAAATCGTCTCGTTTTCTACCCATTTTTATCTCTCTTTTCTATATTTTTGCCTAACGTTTGCATTTAATTTCTGTGTTCAATTTACACAGTTTTTTGTTGCCAAGTTATTTTTGTTATTATTTGGGGTAAGTTATTCAGTTAATTTTAAATTTTAATTTGTAACTTTTGTCTGCCTTAAGTAGCTGTTTTATCTATTTGCTAAGGTTTCTGTTTTAGCCCATTTTCCATTATTATTATTATTATTGTTGTTGTTGATGTTAAGATGCCCACAGGTGCACTGCTGCTCGTCGCCCTGGACTCAGTGCAGCAACATTTATTGTTCAATCTCTGGAGCTACCTCACTGTTTTAATGTTGAAAATGTTTTTTATTTGTTTATTTTCCCAATCTTTAGCTTTTACTAGTTAGCTGTTAGCTATTTCTTGGGTAACTTAAATTGTAAATTTAGCTCAAGCAGGAGAGAACCAATTTAGCAGCTACCAACGGCAGTATACAGAATACAGAATTTAAAACATGCAGTCCATTAGAATGTGAACCAATTTAAACCATGAACTGTCATTATTAAATCCATAATCCCCCATGTACATGCTCTGTTAGCTCGAGTGCAGGACTCTTATATTTGGTGTATTTTTAAAAAATAATACAAATTGATAGTGGAACAACCTTCCAGTGGACTCACCACCCGCAGGAAGGTTTGGTACGGTGCAATGTGATTTGGGTGGCGACTGCTGCCCCCGCGACCCGGAAACGGATAAGCGGATGAAAATGGATGGATGGATGGATGATAGTGGAACACGGAAAAAAAAAACTTTGGGCTTGGAGTAGCGTGTACGTGTTATATTGCAGAGAAGTGAACACACACATACATCTATGTTGAAAATCTATATGTAATAAATATATTCTGCAGAGGTAGAACCGCATCACTCTCCCTTCCCTTAGGTGATCTTTGCTCGGCTGCATCCTGCGACGTGCATGTTGTTGTAAATGACCGTTAGTTTGTCTTAAGGCTATAAGAGAAAAATGTTGGTTGTCAGTGGATTGAAAATGTTATGAGCTGAGCCCAAGAGTCGGTACCAACATTTTTGTTTCCACTAAATCCATGTGCATCAAACATAAACCAGTGGCAAACATCACAACAACAGTATTTGGTAACATTTTGATGTTTATGTTAATGGTTTTAGCTAGCTTTAGCTGTTTTGTTTTTCGATCTCTGGCTTACCTCATAGTCTTGATGTTGAAAATGTATATTTGTTTGAATATTTTCAACTTTTAGCATTTACTGGTTAACTTTCAGCTACTTCTGGGCAGCTAACTTAAAGTTTTAATTCTGCTCAAGCAGAATTTAGCAGCTAATTTAGCAGCTAATTTAGCACTCTGAATGACACCACCAAGGCATTCTAAAAAATACAAAATACAACATGCAGTAGTAGTAATACTCAAACATCACTTGACCTCCCAATGAACCAAATATAAAACTAATCAAACAGCCAATCAAATAAAAAATTACATCAACAAAAACACTGTACAACTGATCATTATCTTGACAAAACAAACTGACCCACCACAGATCCAGACCAACCAACCAAACAATGATAAAATAATTGGAGCTTAACAATTAACCTACTGACCAACCAAAAACAATCCATCCTGCATCTACCTGACCAGACAAACACCAACCGACAAACCAAACAACTCACCAAACACAAACTACCTTGACTTTATTTAATTAGCATTCTTTTCACAATGTCCAAAAAGTGCTAAAAGCAAATGAAACAGCAGAACTAAACCATCTCTCAACAAAACAACATAATTTCCAAAGCTGTGTACGCGTGATGTTTACGAGGTGAAACCAGGACATGACGCATCTTCCTCACCCTGTCTCCCACTTACAGATTTAAAACAGAAACTCTAAAAGCGTAATTAGGAATACCTGAAAGCACTCAGGCTCTCATCTGTCAATGGGCTTCAAGTTGGTTGTCGGTTAAGTCTTGCAGGTATCGATGTGCCTCCCTTTGACACGGGGATGTAAGTGTATTAGTTTGAAAAGTGCACCGGCATCAACATTCAAAAACTGTTTGCTTGCTTTTCTGCCGGATTTAAAAAAACAAGCTCTGATGCTGTCCGAGGACGGTGGACGTCAATACCTGTAGCAAACCAAACTCCTTCTGACTAAATAGGAAAAAAAATAAATTAAAAAAAAATCACAATTTTGTATGTTTTATACAGTTAAACAGCTATGTATTTAATTATATAATGATCATTCATTATTTAATAATCACTGTGTTATCAATTATCTAATTAATTATCTAATTATCTAAAATGGGGTAGAATTTTTTAAATATTTGTTTGATATTTTTTTGAAAAAACATGTAAGATTTGAAATTAGAGGGCAGTGTCATCGTCGTAACTGATGAGATATATGTCTTTTTTTTAAATAAAAAAAACTTCTATGTACTTTAAAAATGTTAACATTATATTGTTTTAGAAATTGTGTAGACAACCAGCAGTACCTTGAACCTTAGTTAGTTTAATGTATTTAGTATGTGAAAGATTATTTTGGACACCAAAGTAATAGTTGGATTTACATTGTTATTTTTTAACTATTGAGAGGCATTTTGACCATATGAAGTTTCACGGTTCACCTTAGCTTGCTGGTGTGATTTAAAATGCCAATCTTTGTGTAGTCACTACTTAAGAAGCCTGGCAGCTTGAAAAGAAAACTGCATTTCCAAGAGTGTCCTCTGCAACCCAACGTCTTTCACTTAAACTGCTCCTGAATCATATGACTTCAGCAAAAAGCTTTTCTTTTTTCTTTGTATGGATAGCGTGTCGGGGAGGCTTTTCATTGAAGCTGGTCTTGGCCTGAACATAAATACAGTGGATAAAATCAACAATTTAAGAAATTAGACGAGAGTGACTGTTGCACAAAGACCAGAGGCTTTTAATTGTTTGTACCAATGTATGTGTTCTGACGAGGGTTGAAGCAGACATACACAGCAATGTTTTATAAAAAGATGCTACACTTCTAGGTAGTACGTATTGTTGTGTTGTTAAATGGTCGATGGAATCCTTTGTTGTTGTTGGCATATTAGGCTAACATTTTAATTATTATTATTCCAGATTTACCAAGGTTTACATTTTTTGGGGGGTATTGTTTACAAATCTGTCATACACTCCATAAATATAAATATACTGATGATTTAACAGGTGCTTTCTTAAATAAATAAATATTTTAAGACCATAGAAAGCAGATGGCAATTCAATAATTTAATTAACTAAATTATGTTCATTATGATTAAAAAGATTGATGCTTTATTTATATAGAACTGATTTAACTGAAATGTTCAATTATTTGTTTTGTCTTTCAGAAGATTTGTGTCAAAAGCTAATTGCCGCTTGGATTCATTTATTCTTTGAGTTAATAAAATGTCAAACTCCATAAATCCTTAATGAGGAGAATTTACCTGTCATTCTTACTTGATTTCTTTCAAGATGCGATTGATGATATATATTTATTTGAATTAATAAACACTTAAGGTAACAATCAACCCAGGACCTGGAAACAGACTAACAGAGCAGCAGGTCAGGGATTGTGTCTAATTTCTGAGGGAGCTGTGAAAATAAGACAGCCTATGAGCTGTGTGACTGTAAAACAATCTTTGTTCCTCAATTTATTTACAATTTACAATTTATAACAAGGTTCTTTAACAAAGGTTCAACCAGTATTTACACAGGTATTTTTTAATAGTTTTCCTTAATCCCAAGGGCATTATAAAGTTATATTTATCTATCCATCCATCCATCCATCCATCCATCCATCCATCCATCTATATATATGTGCTGTAAATATTTCATTAACAATAAGTGAGTTCCACTGTGCTCTTATTCTCTGGTCGATATTTAAAAACTCTTACTAGAACAAAATCTAACACTGGCTTCTATTGTACCTTTAACACTGACTATGTTAAATAAACAGTCTATGGAGCAGCTCAGGTTTGAATTTGATGTAGTTATACTGTATGTGTCTAAGTGATAAGCAGTTCATATGCCTTGGTCCTTGAATTTAAATAGTGTGACACATGCTGGGCAGATGGGTGCTATGATTGGCTCATTCTGAATAAGTAGTAGTTATGGCAAAATATATAAATTATATTATGGTAGTTAGAAAAAACAGATGCATACAACTATGGAAAAAGTGCTATAAAGTGTTTGATAAATAATTTTAAGATTAAATGGTAAATAAATTCCAAATGTGGTACACACTCAAGATAGATTTCATTACAGGAAGACAATGCCATAACAATATACTGTAAAATAGTGTGAAATCACATCTTTGACACAGTCATAAGTTATTTTAAATAAAACCAACTGAAATTCATGGAACACATTTCAAAATAAAAGTCCCAGTTCTAGATTAGACCATAAGAAGGAAAGTTAAAGAAAATAAATACTTACATATATATATATATATATATATATACATATACATATACATATATACATATATATATGAAAATAGGTTTCTTTATAAAAATTCATAAAAAAAGTAAATAAAACTAAAAAAAGTAGGGGCAGCTCCTTTACAAACTAGCTGACCAGCATGCCGTTGTTATGGTCCAATATCATTTTATTTTCTGTCACTAGAACATACTCAACCTCTAAAGCCGTGGCCTACTCTTATTTGTGGGTTTGATTTGTGGTCCGGGGCCTCCGGCATGTTTATCAGTGCCCACAGATACAGTTTTATGAAGGTACCATACACCCAAAGACCACTGTTGTAGGTCATGTATCATTCTGACTGTTATCGTCTTCTATCCTTTCAATCTCTCCCTCTCTCCCTCTCTTTTTCTCCTGCTCTACCAGATTGTATCTGGGCCTTTAAAACTGGTTAGCAGTCACAACTGTTTATGCCCCTGAGAGGACGGAGTCTTGTCGACTTGTCAGGACACATTGTTCCATCAGTGAATAATGGGCAGATGGAGAGATTACAGTGTGCACTGGCGGTGTTCTGCTCAGACCTCTGAACCAGCAGGTAAGAGATAAGAGAAGGGCTTGGTGAGGGGGGACCACAGTGGGGGGAGATGGAGGAGCGTGAGGAAGAAAAATCATCAAAGGCCGACCAGTCATCACATCTGTCACTTCTGTGATCTCAGCATGTTTAAAAATGCTACAACAGCCAATGTGACTCTTTTTGAATCCAGAGTTTTAAATGGATGCTGCCTCAGTGAAAACTCCATCAATCTGTGTTGTTTCAGGAAATGGTTGGTTTCACTGTGTCGGCACATTGGTAAATCAGCCTGTCAAAAATGTAGAGCTGATAAGTTTATTTTTTTCAAATAGCATTTTGGTTTTGAAAATGCTCAAAAATTTTCATGAAACTACAAATTCAAGAGTTTGAATCAGGGGTTTTAAACCTCTGGCCCGGGGGTCATTTATGGACCATAAGCCTCTCACATCTGGGCCATGACTAGATTTCACTAATAACTTTGCACTTGAAATCTTTTTTTATATAGGGCTGGGCAACAATTAAACTTTTAATCACAATTAATTGCATGACCTTTTGTGATTAATTGCACTGTTTTGATCAATACAAAAGTAGTGTGTAGCGTACTTGTATTCTGAATGTACTGCCTTATGAACGAGTGCCATAACATGTAATGCAAGCACTTTTAACACCAGCATTTTTTATACAGTCGCAGGTTAAATAAATATTTAGTGTAAATCTTAACTTAAACAATGTAATCAAAGCAAATACAACTAAATTCTAAATTTTGTCAATTGAACATATGTTCAATCATACGTTTAATTTCATCTTCTTTTATCGTATGAGTGAAATCTTCCTGTAAAGTAACCTCATTTAAAAATACAGCAACTAACAGAAGTAAAACAGGATAAGGAAATAAGACTGACTGTGTAGAGGAAGCTAAATATGAAAATAAAAAACTTCAAATAAATTATGGTTGTCAATGACATTCTATCTCTATGACCTTTCCCCCCACACTTGTCCTCCATTCATCACTTTGTCATTATCTCACAGCAGAAAAGTGGCTACACACAAATGTCAAGCAGGACCATCAATAATGAAGAAATACGTTCCACATTGCTGGCAGATATACTCGGGGGTTGATGGGATTTGTGTTTATGATCACCATTGTAAAAGCTGTCGTGGATTTGTTCTCCACTTTTTCTCTGCCGTGGAAAACAGTCGGCAGACGAGCACAGCGATAATTCACTGTGTGGCCATTAGTACTAATCTGAGAAACATTTGCTGATTTTATAGGTTTTTAATGGAAAGATTTTCAATGTCACGTAAAATATTTTATTCAAATGCATCATTGTTCAGTTTTTATTTAGCCCTGTTATTTTGCTATTTGTTTGGCTCCCAGTTCTTATTTATCATGACGACCTGGGTCAAGAGGAACCACTAAATAATATTCATATGAACATAATTCAAAATAAACATTAAATGTTTTCAGTTTACACAGCAAACTTTCCTTATGATGTAAACACAACAACTGTGAGTGAAGATCAGTGACAGGCTAATGAATGAGCGTTAAGCTTTTTCTTGCTAGTTGTTTGTTGTTTCTATTTTTAGTTGTTTAGCTAACTTTGAGCTAATTTTCATCAGGTTTCAGTTGCAAACAAGGCTAAATTACCAACATTTGCCTACTTTAAGTGAATACATTTCTCCCTAACATTTGTTCTTGTTTCCCTAATTCTGGTTGTTTTGACACTTTTTAGCATATTGGGCTAAATATTTGTTTGTTTTTTCTAATTAGTAAGTATTTTTTAGTCAACTTTTTATCAATATATTTGAATAATATCAATACTATTGTTTCAAGTTCACTTGCTGTACTTGTCTAAATGTAAAAGCTCATTTTTTACTTGTTATTTTTTCCCAATATTGGATGTTCTACAAAAAACATTAGACATATTTTGGCTTCTCCTAGGTACCTTTGGGGTTAACATTTTGCTACCCGAATAAATTGTAGTTATTTTCCTCTTGCTGCTATTCTTGCTTTAAACAGTTTTAGATTTTACTGTATTACTTCTGCTCATGATAAAATTTGAAACTCTTTCCTGCTTTTTTTGTTTGTTTTCTTCAAAAATCATCATAGCACAGGCTTGAAAGATATTACATATGTTCACGCATTATGAATGTATGTTTTTCTACCAGTATATAACTATTGATAAATATATAGTATTTATCTATATCTAGATTTAGGACAAGAAGATTGTTCTCTTTCATCTGAAGTGTGGAGTGGATGGAACACGTGAGGTGAAACCGACAGATGTAATAGTAATATAAACATGAATAGGAAGAAAGACAAGAGTGAAAATGAGTTGGAGGGAAAAAAGGAAACAAATGAAAGGAGGTAATTTCAATAATCAGCGTGAGTGTACCAGCTGCACTAGAAAAATAAAAACATATATTCCTGCTCTGATTTTTATTACTTTTCCATCTTCACGGAGGGAAAACAACTGAATAATTAATATGGATTTGAATTGAAAAGAGCTTTCCGCTCTTTTTTATTTATTTATTTTTATGTCTGGCAGGTTTCGAATATTACAGTATAAGTGAGTGTTTTAGGGATTAGCTATCATTACAGAGGATGGAGAACAACCAGTGACCATCAACAAAAATGACAAACATGACTTTTGGGCTTTGTTAAACATTAAACCATACCTGGTCAAAATATAGCTAACGTACAACCATTTTTGAATATTAAAAATTCTTTTTTTTTTACATACAATAGAGCCTTTCATTAGTCTTTGAATGTTTCTCTAAATACATGAGACATTTTCTGGTCATTTAAGAAAATTAAAGAGCAGGTATGAATGGTACTGGGCTGCAGCGGGCCATGAGAGCTCCCATCAAATCAATATATGGAGAAATTTAAACTATTTCAAGGACACTTTGCTTTGATTCTTCTTTATTCTCTCACCCTGCAGCAGAGCTTCACCCACGTGCAGCTTACAGACCCTGGAGCCCAAGGCTGTGGTCGTGCTGGCTGCTGTGTGTTCCGTGTTCTGTAGGCTGCTCAGGCTCACTGCTGTGTCAAAGGTTGTGAAATAGAAACGTTATGGTCCAGGCTGCAGTTTGATCCCTGGGGTAAACAAACTCTGGGTGAATGAGGAAACCAGGAAGTCAGTCCAGACTTTATTATTTCACTGTTTGTACTCTGAGTATTTATGTCAAAGCAGAGCAGAACACTAGATAAAGCCTCTGAAAAATTCTGTCAGCAGGTGGAAATGAGGCAATAAAATTCAACTGATTGTTATGTTGAGTGCATTTCCCTGAATTCTACTTTATGTGTCAAGTGTAAGTCTTATTGTGCAGCAGGAAAAGTACAGCGAAGGCTCAGGGAGATGAATTTTTCGACAACCGGACGGTAGGGTGGAAAAATTAAAGATAAAAGAAAAAGAGCATTCAAATCAATGCTATAAATAACTTAACTGGTGAAATCTTGGGAATGTCCATTGATGTATTGAATAAAACCTGAATTTAAAAAAATCCTCATAAAAAATCCATCACTGCGGCTGCTGCTGATTCTGATACATTTCAAATCTATTTTTTAAACACATGCATTAAATTTGCATATCTTGTAAGGCAGCGGTCTCTGCGCCTGATGATTATTCTTCAGTATTTGCTGAGGGAAATCAAACAGTAAAGAATGAGGTATGATTGTAGTCAGACCTTCTGAGGTTTATTGTGTGTAATGGTGAAATAATACCCACAGGATTCTCCACTACTGGTGATGAGCATTTCTGCAGCGTAGGCCATACCATTAAAACTGTTAAAAAATAAATAAAAGAATAATAAAAAAGGGAAATAAAAAATATATCAAAAGGATTAATAATAATTACAGACAATATAAAAAGAAAAAACAAGAAGAAACTTCATCTGGAATTGTACATAAAATTAGTCAAATGCATACAGTAAAACTCTGTCTAACTACATATAGAACATTAGATCCAAAATTATATATATAAAAAGGTTTAAATTGTACTGTTTGTTTTAATATCTGCCAACTGTTCAATGCTACAAACAGGAAATGTTTTTATTCCTGTATAAAATTCCAACAGCTCTTACTTATCAGTACCTATAAACAACCCATAGTCAGTACTCCCTCTATGTCGATGATACATGTTTTGTTTTTTTGTTCCTTACCGTCCCAGATTCATACATAGGGAAATTCCACTGCTTGTCAAAGCAAGTGTTCTACAGGAGCTCCCCCAGAGCTTGTGCATGTTTAACATATAATAATAAACATAACAACAATTTGTACTATATTGATCCCATATTTGGGAAACTGTTGTGTTAGTAGCAGATACGCTGTTAACAGGCTGCCCCTAGCAAGTGCCAAGCATGTGGTATGCATGTGTGCCTCTGGGAATCGAACCCAGGACCCTCTGCGCTCTGCTTCCGAGGCAGGCGTGCTAAACGCTACACTATGGATTTGACTAATATACATGGTTTTGTTAAATATTGATTGAAGACTCAGAAAAAAACACGAAATAAGAACTAAAATTCTTTGTGCTTTTGTGGTTATGGTAACAGAATCTGCTGCGCTGTTTATGTCCGTAAATTTATTCTTATCTGTGACCCAAAGGTGTCAGTAGTAAGGCAATGACCAGGTGTTTTTCGATAGCACTGTGGTGCATGTGCAGATAAGAGAGCCACTTGTAAGAGCATCAGCTGTTTGATCGAGAGAATTCATGAGGGAGACGGACATTAAAGGCAAACAAATGAACTGGAGAAGAGTAACAATGAAAGATAAGAGCATTTTAAAGAAGACTACGCTGAGGTTCTCAACACAAAACACTCTGAACATTCTTAACTCCCAAACATTATCTCTGATTTTTAGACTCCCTGATTATGGTGCGACAGCCAGGATCAAGGAACTCCCAGGAGTCCTAGAAGGCATACAGTAGGAGGTATCTATCCACAGCCTCCGAAATAGACTAAGATGTCTTTGATATCTTATCTCTAATTACACTCATGATATTGTGTAATTATGTATTTGAGCTCCAAGATCTCCAGATAAATGTCAGAAAGGCTCCTGATCTTAAGCATTGCCTTCCATTCTTTGTGTTATGGCATCAAATGCATATTAAAAATAAATAAAATATTGATAAATGAAACATTAGCTTCAGGGCCGTCACTCTCAATATGAATTATGGAACGCAGTTTAAACTTCCTTCATATTTATTGATTTTTAAAAATATGTTCCATTATTTAATGAAATTCAAATCACATACAGTGATTCAACACTGCTGCAATAATTTGAATTCTTTCCTTTATTTCCTGCATTTCACTCTGTCCTCAGCCACTAATTGGACGTGCGATAAACAGCAGGATTTAGTGCCTGTCTAAGCAGATAATTTGCCAGAAGTGTACACACTGTATTCAATACTACAGTTGAATAATAAAAAATATATATGAGACTTTGGAGAGGACCGGAAAACACCGTCTCAAGTGTCCTCTGTGTTTCTTGGAAATTGAGGGCAATAAATCCACTCTGATTTGGAGCGTTTTTACAAACGTACGTCCCCACACAGATCTCATTTAGTCTGAGCCCTGTGATGCATCCAGACCAAAGAAAAATGGCTGCCAGTGCCATTGGTAGCACCCGAGCTTTGTATCACCATATGTGCAGCATTTTTTTTTTTTTTTTGCCGTTAGTCAAGGACGTGTCTGGCCGATTGCCTCGTTTAACAGAGCGATGTGCTGTCTCCCCCTGCCAGATACACAATGGGACAACAAGAGATGGCAAACGGCCACGGCCAAATGAGGCTATTAAAGTTAGGGGGGTTTTTCTGATCCCAAAAAGGCGTTTTTCTTCATTATTTCCCTCTAGGGGGGTTTTTCTGATCCCAAAAAGGCATTTTTCTTCATTATTTGTTATTCTTCCTGAAAGCCTAATGAAATGTTACCAGTACAGCAGTCATAAGGCGCAGCATTTCAAAGCAAATACTGCCGGACTAGGTACTACAGTATGATGTGTAATCGCTTTGAAGCTAGTTTGTTTGACAGACGTCCTCCCATATGCTGACGACACCCACGTGGGAGGATGTTCTGACGGAACTGTTTGTTTGATCCACTACATAATTACAGTCATTGACAAGACACATATTTACTGATGTATTCTTAAAACGAAATTGTGGTTGTTTTTTATTTATTTATTTTTTTACTTACTGCATTTTGCCGTTATGATTTCTCTGGTCTCTAAGATTCCCTGTTTGTACGCCGACATACCAACACACCTTTTCACTGTGATTTCACACTCCCCTTAATTAGCAACAAAATAACTGTTACTCCAGATTGTAGTTCTTTAGTGTTCTTTTCCTGAAAATCCACATGGGGCAACTCAAATTGATTTTCATCCCGAGTTCCATTCCATAATTTAGCTTCAAAAACTGTCAGAAGGACTCCTGATCTTAACCACTGCCTCCCATTCTTTGTTTTTTTGCCATCAAGTGCATATTCAAAAAGAGTCAAAAAGTCCTGAAATATATCGAAAATATATTGAACATATATGTAGATAGATATACACATATACAGTACGTATACATATATCTATATATAATGTAGTTATAAAAACAACAAGTATTTCTCTAAATATCCACAATTAAAGTCTAAAATCTTTTGCTAGCCTGAAAAACACCCACGCACACTGGAAGTCCTTGTAAGAAAGGCAATCAGTTATCACGAGCAATTGAACACATTATTCTTTTGCTGTTTTAAAAAAAAGAAAAATAATGACTTGAGTGTAAAATATGTGGAGAAATATTTATTACTGTAATAAACGAGCAGCAGTGTAGAAGAAGTGGTTCTTGCAGCTGCCTTACAGCAAAGAAAGATCAATCTCTGGTCTTTGTGTATGGACTTTATGTCTTCTCACTGTGTTTGTGGGTTCCCTTCAACAATCCAGAAAGTCCAACTGGGCTGATAATTCACTCTGAATTAAACTCCACTGGTGTGAATATGTGCGTGAATGCTTGTTTCATCCCTATATGTGGTCTTGTGTGATGGATAGAGTGATGGATGAATGATGAATGATAAAAGGATGGATGGATGGGTGGAAGGATTGGTGGATGTAGTAATGGATGGATGCATTGGTGGATGGATGTAGCAATGGATGTATAGATAGCATGATGGATGAATGATGGATGGATGGAAGGATGGGTGTAGATGGGTAAATACGGCTAGTATGGCCTGCCTTTTTTGACCACATCTTTATAATGAGAGTATAATAATAATAAACATTTTATGACATCATTCTATTGTGATCAAAAGTTTTACGAACAAGTTTGATGAATTCCTGTTTTTTTGGTTTATTTTTGGTTTTTTTTTTGTGGTAAAGCTCAAATCTAAGCTGTTTAATTGATGCCTGTAAGAAATGAAAAACCTATTTATTTGTGACCATTAATGTGAGTTTTCCTTTAATTGCTTATAATTTTCCTGGTTTTCTTCCCCCGACAACATTTTTTTTATCTGTCTGACACAGAGGACTGGGTGTTGGACTCCTGCCCTGCAGACTAGTGTGTACTAATTTCATGCATGTTACATCCATGCCAGAGAAAATTGAACTAGGTAAGTGAGAAAAAAAGAAAAAAAAAGGAGCAGATCCAGTGCATCAAGCTCTTCAAACCACGTCACATAATCAATTTTGTTCCACCAATTCCACCTCCCATCCTTCATTCCCTTCTCCGAACAAGCATTTCATTACCAGCCTAACTCCAATCCATTTCTGGACGCTTCTCCTCTGAGCACTGATATTTTTTTCTCCACTCTACCGCTGAGTGATTGCTGCCTTACATTTAATAATTCATGAAATGCAAAAGTTAAAGACGAAGCTAAATTGTTTACTTCAGTGTCATTGGTGATGTTCAAGTGTTGGCACTGGGTTTTAATGAATTTCATTCATTTTCGGATCGGTAAAAATGAAGTGGAAGAATGAATGAAGAACTTCAATTTAAATATTTAGACATTAGCTGTGTGACCTTGATGCCGGACATAGAACAGAACAGAATAGAAAAGAAAAAGAAACAAATCAAATTCCAGCAGAATACATTTTCTTCATTTAATAATAATGATTGTCAGAAAAGTAGAAAACCCATCAACGTTCTAAATAGAGTGCAGCCATCACTTACTTGGAGTTACACTCGAGTGTAATGGGAAAATAGTGTCTAACTACTAAGTCTCCTCAGTCTGAAAAGTTGCATTGTCTTGAGGGTGAACCTCATTGCTCTTCTCGTAGTTGGACGTGAAAATCGATCAGTGCCCCCTCTATCACAGAGGAGGTACAGTAACTCTTAAAGTACTGCTCAGTGGAGCGAGGAGAGGAAACAAAGGTGAAAGTGGGAATAAATTAACCAGACGTAGAGAAAAGTCTTATTTGAACTATGAACGTGTTTAAGAGGAACACATTTGTTGCTGATATATTTTGCTGTCTTTGTGTTGTTTACTTAAAACATAACTATTTTGTAGCCATTTCCGTTCCGCCAAGTTTTAATCTTTTCAGGCCAAGCTAAACCTTAGCATGTGTGCTATATTTTAGTTAGTACTTGGGCTCCTTTGACTTTTTGCCAGACACACATTATAGGTTTTTAGCTTCAAGTCAATTCTTGACTGTTAGTTTTGTTTTCACTTTTACCCTACTATAAAAGATTAATTTGCAAACATTTAGCTATGCACAGACTTTAGCAATTAGCTTACACTAAGACTAATCTGAGTGATCTCATAATTATCTATGCACTGGTTAAAAGCAGATATTTGGCTAAATGTTAGATAATTCTTTTTAGTTAGAAAATGTAATGCAGCCATGCAGTGGTTTACCTTCACCAGAGTTTAACAGGAAAATACTGTTAAAAAGTCTTCGTAGTCTGAAAAGTTCCTGGTAATTGATCAGCGCCTCCTCCATCAGGAGGTACAATAATTCTTAAGATGCTGCTCAGTGGAGCGACTAAAGGAAACAAGGGTTAAAGTGAGAATAAATTGAGGCGACTTAAAGAGATCCTGAGGTTAATGCACACATTAACATAAAGGTTTACAGTAGTGATCACGATGGTTAATGACTGGAGGTGTTGTGTTTATTGGATGCACCCAATTTCTCAAGGGATAAACACGTGTTTAAACTGCAACTGTTTTAATCCAAACACCCTGTGTTGTTTATGATTTATGATTTTCTTATTTATCTCTCATTGTACATGTCGCCCATGGACACACTTTTTCTTTACTCTAACTTTATTTTTTCTAATGGGCTCTGCAGGAGTTGGCATATCACAGATGCGATGCATTATTAATTCCAGCCGTGGCGCTCTTGTTGTTAATTGATGGGACGCGTCCTGCTGCATTAAAGCTGTAGATCATAGTCAGAAAGGATCCAGTGGACCACTGAGGGCTTTGTCAGGAGTGGAAAAGGCAGATGGGAGTTTACGATGGAACATTATTCCAAAGCAGCAGCATGATTAAAGCCACACCTACAGAACAAGCTTGGCCCACAACTGTACCGGGATTTACTCCAAACTGTGAAGCAACATACATATTTTAGTGGTGTGGTTATAAACGGTGTTGTTTTTAACTGTTCATCTTCATACTGTTAACATCATGCACTGTTTTCATTTCGCATGACCTGGATATAAGCTCTACGCAATTTATACAAAATATACCATTACTTTAAAGGTAGGTCATGTAGAAACTGATGAAGTACAATTATTGGAGTAAAACTACACGTCAGTAACATTTGAGACATCGAGTACAGTAAGTCAAATAAGTTATCTTAGTCAAAATTACTCACACCATTAGCATTAGCATGGTTCAGTGCCAAGCCAAGTGGCTGAAAGCAGACATGTCAACAGTCTGGCTCTTTGACAAACTGTTTGTTGTCTGCAACTTTTGTTTAATGAACAGTAAAAATATATATTTCAATCTTAAATTATATGGATTTTCTTGTTATCTTTAGTTTATTTGTTTCTAGAAAATTAAGCTGTAGCTTTTTACTAACTGATCAAAGGCTAACCTTCAGATATTTTTAAATAACTTTTAGTATTTTTTTAATTGATTAATTTATTGATTAATTTTTTTAATTGTTTTTGCCATATCTTTGCTAACTTTAAAAAACGTAAACTCATTGTAAAAGTACAAATCATGGAATTCAATATAGAAATAACAAAAAATTAATTTTCCCAGGACAAACAATAAACTAAAGCAAAAAAGAACAACCAAAAAGTAAAAAAATGATCAACCTTTCGTTTCCTTTAATCTAGGCATCAATAATATTAATGACACACCAGATACAAACAGGCGGCCATGACTGTGGTACTGTTCCTTTGGGATTGACTGTGACACATATTGATAACCAATAACTGCGGCCAAATACTAAATGACTATAAATCTCTGGATTAATGAACATGGGATCAACTTCTCATAAATGTCAGGTACAAACCAATAAAGTAGAAAATGCCATTCTGAATAAATGAGTACTTGTCAGGCAGAAAGTACTGTTGGTATTTGAGTTGGTACTTGACAGAGATTATGTATTTACTGCCAAATATGATCATCAATGCAATGATTTTCAAGTTTTAAATGAACTCATTAAATAAACTAAAACCTGGGCCTGTTTAGTTGAACACAACTCTAATATATACAGTATATACACAGGAATTGAAGATAAACACAAAGGAAGATCTCTTTTAACTAGGGATGTCCAATAATAGCTGTAATCTGTAAGAATGGTTATTGGTTTCTCCTCTGATATTGAAAACCTGATAATGCAATGTCTGGGTTTCGCCAAATGATTTGTGTTCCAAAAATTGTGCAATGCCCTGGAGACAGACCAGTCAGATCCCTCAGTGCTCTGAAGAACTTTATTGCTCTCAACCCAGCTTCTCCAAAAACTTGTTTTCCTCCTCTCACAAAGGTAATATCAAACATCCCTACTTTTAACACCACTGAGTTTCTCTCTCTTTATTTACAGTTTTTTTCTAGATTGGCCTACGTGTCCCAAAAAGTCAATGTAAATGTCCTGCTAAATATGCATTTTTGTTATTGCATTTGGAATCTAGTTTTTTTTCATGCCCTAAACATTTCTCATACTCACTGTCTTTGTGTCTGTGATACATATCCAGACTCGATTGTTTGTGAAAGAAAGAGTCTCTGGAGCTTTAAAGGTTATCATGCCACGGTTCCCTCGTACTTCTAGGTGTGAAATGAATATTGGCCAATATCGCACAGCTGGGGGATAGAGACACTGCAAGGGGCAGAGAGAGGCTAAAACAATCAAATACCCCTTTGATAGGTTTAAAACATCAAAGTGCCTTCAAAGACTTCCTGACCTGAACGGCCTCTGCCACTTAAGAAGAAGTACTTGCTACATGGAAAAGTCAAGTCGTAGAGAGACTGATAGAGTGTAATAAAATATTAATTTCTTTTCCTGGAACAGAATGTCAAGAAGTAAATCATGAAACAGTTTTAATTGTGTACTTTTGGCTTTTTGTTGGCTTTAGTATGAACTACTCCCCCTGCTGGGGTCCAACAGCAACCAGCTCCCCTGGGTGATCAAAGCCCTATTTCCCAAACTTTGACTCTGTCCTTATGATTTATATCCATCCCATGATGTCACATGGTCACAGTCACGCACCAAACACCCAGGAAATTAAACTTATGACCTGCAGGTGCAATTCTACTTCTGTTCAGGCAGGTCATGACCACGTGTCCAGGAATTCAGACGGAAAACTATTGCAAATAGCCTGAGCATGGATTGAACCCAATGACCATTAAGAGCGGCCCTATTACTTCAATCGATCGGAGGAGTATTGAGGTATAATAGATGCTCCGCAGGCCTCACATTTGTTCAGCCACTGACCGAACGGACAGAGGTGAGAAAAGGGAACAAATGCATCGAAATGCAAGTGTTTGTGGAAGAAAAAGAGGGAAAAAGTTCAACTTTTAATCTGTGAGTTCAAGGATAAAAACTAGAGATGTCCAATATAAACCTTTTGCCGATAATGTCCAAACACATTTCCGATATGAACCGATACCGATATTGCGGGGCAGTGGTGCTCCCCTCCTTCCCCCGATTGAACTACTATTGATCACCAGGTAATATTTATTTATTTATCTGTACAAACCACTGTAAGAGTTGCTGGCACCAGCATTCTGTATACAATCCCTTGATTATTAACATAGATTATTAAAATAAGCCACAATGCTGCCATCTAGTGACTAGAGGCTTGTTTATTGTTTATTGATAAGGTGAACAGGTATGGGGGGTGAGGAGGTGTGGTGAGATTTTGGAGAAGCGGGGTAAAGGGTAATAAAGAAGTTTAGAATGAGTTACTGCAATTGTGTTTTAATAAAAGTTCTTTAGTGCACATAGGCATCGTTGGGGAAAATATTGATCGGCCGATATCATCGAACATTCCCATTAAAAACCTGAAGTAGAACTGTCCATCAGCTGAATTTGTTTGAACAAAAGTAAAACACAACGCCGACTAATGTAAAAATTCACCACAGAGAGGCATCGTGGGAGATTTGAGGCGTGATGAAATTGTCTCACCACTAACGGTGACCAGTATAATGTGCATACTTCACTATTATAATTATTATTTATTTTAACTATTACTGGAAAGAACATTTGTTTAACATAATATTTTAATATAGTATTCTAATATTTTTGGTTCCTTAGTCAGTCAGGGGCTTTTGGAATCATCCTGAGTGTGTTTCTAAGTGCCATGTCCTACGCAAACATTTCATGGTTAATTTTCAGCTGCTGTTATTTTATTATTATTATTATTAATATTTTTATGCATTCCTGTAACTGTATTCTTTATTGTTTGAGGCACAAATTTCTGTAGGCAAGCCCACCAACACAGTGAATTGAGAAGCGCTAGTTAACTTAGTGAACCTGGCAGAATATCTGCAGCAATTGACGACATCTATAAGGGCAGGAAGAAATCACCCTGACTCAAGAACGCCACCTTGAAAACCCGAGTTGGAATCATCTCCAGCACAAATGAACAAATGATGGAATTAATGGCTGACTTTCTGGGCTGCACCATCATCCAAAGCACAAGCAGTGATTTAAATGCACAGCCCAAAGTATTTGAAGAGACAAGGTATTAAGATGAAGAGCTTTTTCAAGAGAGTCAACATCCAGCGCCTTCTTCCTGCAGCACTGCTTTTAACCCTTTTAATGGCCACGTATGAAGGACTGACAGTCAATCTGCAGCTTGACCTTTGACCGGATGCTGTAATTATTATGCATCTGCACGACTACAATCCACCCACTGAGTGATTGGACGCATAAGATTAGGGAGAAAATGATATCTCCATCAGTCCAGGACTGAAAGGACAGAAAAGCATGATGGTCCATTATGGTTCTGGCTTCATGAAATCAATGGAGCTAAAATAAATCAGTAAATCAACAAATGAATTCTATTTGAACAAAATGAGCTGAGCCAATGGCATTATTATTATTGATGGAGAAACTGTTTGATTTTGAAAGTTTATAAAGTCATTAAAGCCACCTCTGTAAATGACATTAATGTCATAATAATAGTCCTTGTTAAAATGAATCCAAACAATGAAACTTTAAAAAAGTAAAAAATAAAAATTTTAGGCAGGAAATTGTTTTAAATTAAACAAAATTGGTAAAAACAATTGTTATAGTGTAAGATGAAAAACTACAAAGATATTTTTAGTACATGGAAAAAGTCAAATATTCTAAATATAATTGTGAATTATAAATAAGTTTCTCAAAAATGTTTTTGTTACAGTAAAGTTACATACAATTAGGAAAACGTTGAATTATATTTATATTATATATATATACATATATATATATATATATATATATACA
>NC_024320.1:7287190-7289583 GCF_000523025.1 Cynoglossus semilaevis
TTGTATTACTAGTGGGTAAAACAAATGTATTTCAACAGAAGACTTATTTATCACCGCCTGAAACCTGGATGACAGCAGTGCAGTTTAATGCAATAACCCAGATGTATTAAGTCAGACGAGGACAAAGACACAGGCAGATAAATGAAGCGAGCAGACGTTAATGGAGAGCCTTAGTCTGCATACAGTGAGTGTCGGAAGTTTGGGGGAAGCTCAGCTTTAATGCTGTTCTCGGATGTTAGAGCTGCAAATGTGAACTTTCTCATTGTTTTTTTTTTCTCTCCATCAGACATAATTAGCTGGTTGGGACAGGAATAATGAAGCAGGGTTTTGGGATCCTTGGTGGAGTGTATCGCTGTCAGAATAATTTATGTGCCTCATCTTTATGTGCCTTTTCACTTCTTTAGCATAAAAATGTAAAATAACTGATTGCCGGAGAGTAAAAACACAATCATCACAAAAAAAGAGACACATCTGCATAACAAATCCAGAGGCTGAGAGTCATACATAATTCCATAAGACATCGGCCATGTTTTTTCATGTATAAGTGCATTACAGAAGTGAATGGGTTCAGGAAGAATGACTGTGTAATGGAGTGCAGGGGTGTGGAGGGGGGAGGGGGGGCAGTTTGAAGGCTGGGTCAAAGGAGATATTTTTGAGTTGTGTTGTGTTTATTGTGGTCAGATTTTTTTTTTAATGGACAACAAAGATTTTACCCAAATCTGACTAAAACTGATTCCTACGGGTCTAACTCCATCAGATGAATATTTTTTGTTTTTTTATGTATTCTTTTTCCTAAACTGAAAATAAATTTAAAGGAACTGGATTTGAGTCAAAGCAGGAGGACGTGGCCTGACGTAGAAGACATTCTCCAGACCTCTACAGAGAAGGAATTCTCTGAAGGAAACACTAATCACGGACACGTTGAGAGGATGTAGGATGTGTGGAGGAAGAGCTTTGTTCTTTTAACAATTTAATAATAATATTTGTCTTTTTAATTGTCTTAGAACTTTTAAACTAACCCTCGCACTATCATTGATCAGGGCGTCCACATTTTTTCAGACCAGGCTAAATGATCCACATACACAGACAATATTAAACATAGATTTACATATATGAAATGATTATATACAGTATATAATACATTACATATAGATGATATATTGATGTGCCTTGAATAAACACATGAAGCTGAGTGGCACGATATGATTCAATACTGACATGTTCTTAATTTAGTCCTTGAGATTTCATCAAAAAATAGAATGACATACACACACACAAATATATATATATATAAATATATTCTAATGGCATAATACAATATACTTATTGGGCATCTCCCTGTTATAGATAAACTACATATAGTTACAAATCTCTAATGCAATTTGGATCAAAAATGTCTTTAGATACAGTAGTCCAACACTTAGGACTTAATTTTCCTACAAAATGTTATTCATAACATTTAAAAGTAATGGTCAAAACTTAATTCTCACCAACATTAAAATAGCAGACTAGCTCTTAGCTCGTAAAGACCCGGTACACATATCTACAAATCTGGGTTTGTTTGATGATGAGACGATAAAGAAAATGAGAAAAAAAAATAATTGTGATTTCCTTCGCTCTTCTCTTTGACACTGTTGTCATTTTTGTCACTGTGTCTAAAACGGAGAAAACCCTTTAAGATCATGTTTTCTGCCTTAATTGCACATTTATGTTCAACAGGAACCTTCTTATTAGACTGGAAACATCCATTAAATCTCAGAGACCTCCCCGAAGGGCTGATCTTTAAGCGAAAACATCTGCTCAATAATGTAACTACCAAAAATCATTAAGGAGCGGTGAAATATCTTCGTTAGGAATCGGCCTCTCCAGTCTCCGGGGCTGGTTTGATCCTGCACGGATAAAGCCTGCGACTGATTGGAGTGCTGGCTCCGTCTGATTTACACAACCGTATTGATACAGGATTCTTGATTAGGGCCGCTCTTCAAGCTTCAAGTGCATTTGAAAAGATCCACAGGAGACGTGGCACGATCGAGCGGGGACTCTGGTGGATGCACTTGGAGAAATTAAAAAAGGAAAGGGAAAAAATTGGAAGCACAGGCTTTGGCAAATACAGAAATGATTCCCGGCAAGTGAGGAAAAGGGCCTCTGGTGAGATGTCAGCTGCATTTTTAAGAGCAGAGGAGCGTCTGTGCATGAGCAGTGATTTAGGGAGTGACTCTTTTTTTTTTTCTTTACATCTAGTCAATCAGCTAAAAGCTGGAACGACCACAGAAAGCTTCCAGACCTGGCTGCACACTTTCATCTGAACATAATCCTATTTAATCTTTGTGTCACGTTTTTTTTTTTTTTTTTGTCCCGAGGCATTATACAAATTAGAAACATCTACAGGAATG
>NC_024320.1:7289632-7315200 GCF_000523025.1 Cynoglossus semilaevis
TGACATAAACTTCCAGAATGTTCTGTGTTCTACTTACACGCACTGTGAACATCACAGGACAGAAGAGTGACATGTTGTAAGGTGCCAGAGTTTAAACCTCTTGCTGGAGGAGGACTGAAGAAGCAAACATTGACAAAAGACAGGGGGCGCTATCTGCAGAGGGCTGACCTCTGATACAACTTCACTTGAAATTGTTTGAAATTTTTGGTAGACAAACCTCGTAGTAAAACATGATATATTGTCATACATTTGTGACTCAGGTACAGTTTTACTTCCTTTAACATCACTACACAAAATGTAATTTTCTCAGGTCGTGGGGTCAGGCCTTCATGTAACATTCACCAGACAGAAAAATTCAAATTTTGACAAAGGCGTGGATTGTTTAAGATTTTGTTGAAACTGTTTAATGACCAATTGTCATTAAAATAAATGAGTTCTCTGAACGAATCTCTGAATAAAATGATTATGCCAGTGTGTGCTGAAGAAAGGCTACACTGATATCTGCTTATCTTGATCTCCACAACATTCAGAGTTGTTAAAGGACCTGCAGTGAAAGCTGAACCGAGGCAGTTTCTCAAAGAAAAAATATTGGTTTATATTATCTCCAGGCTGAAGTTTATCTCCAGGCTGAAGCCACTTCAGGACAATTTATATCTGTAATGTAGCTTTAACATTTTAGCGTCGGCCTTTTCTTATTTGTTTACCTTCGTTTTACTTTTCATTAACAAAGCGTCGGGCTGTGATTACAACTCCATTAACTCAGACGAGACTCCTCTCCAGGGAGGAGGGAACGGCATTAGCAGGAGAGGAAGAGTGCCGAATGTCTTTTAGTGGTTTGTAATAAGGTAGAGAATCCAGACATGAAATATCTATTCCTGCCGAACCTCATCCCGCCTCCGGATCCATAACCAATCTGCTGCATGCAGCTTAAGAAAGGAAAATAATATGCAAAATGTCACCAGTGGTTTAAGCGGTCAATGATTCTCAGCAGGGAAACAGAAGAACGCTCCTGAGGAGACGATGGCAAAATTGCAGAAAAAAAAAAATCTATGGAAGTCTTTCTCTCCTTCCTGAGGGCAGTTTTATTTCATCTTGTATATGTATTACAAATATCGTCCTTTAGGACTGTTGTTTTCTGCCACACTCGTTCCACTGTGTCATTTCTTTGAGCTGTTGTTGCCACTCGCTGTGGCCAAGATTTCTCCGTTCCCATGGAACCACGACTCAAACAAACACAAGAAATAAACTCCAAAATATTCACGTGACATTGGACCATCTTTCAACTTATTTTTCCGCAAACTGAAGAAACGTCAAAGTGTGGATCACTCACATTAATCTAATGATAAAAAGTCTGATCTTATTAAAAAACATTTGTTATCCATCTTCCTGTGCTGCCACCACCACCACCACCACCACTGCTGCTGCTGCTGCTGCTGCTGCTCAGTAACAGGCTTGTGAAGCTGCCAGGACCAAGGTCAATACATCAATATCCTCTCTGGCAAAGCAGCTCATACGCCCCTTAAATTGAACCCAACTAGAGAGGAGATAAAACTGCTTGTTTTCTTTGGCCTCTGCGGCTGCAGAGTGAGAAGCAACAAAAGGTGAAGATATCTCCAAATTTTCAGTGTGTAAGTCAGGGGTCGGCTCAGTGGCACTCAGCCATCGATGGGTCAGTGGTCTCAAACACTGGAGAAGTCAAAGGTCACGTTGAATCACCCATACTGTAGTAGTCAGAGAAGTTAGTAGTTCTCAGGTTCTTCCGTGAATCTTTTTACCACATCCACTGTATTTTTAAAGGCAAAAACCATAGAGTTTTTATTGTTGCCTTTTGTGTGTAATAAATGTTTAGCTCTAGGCTGGACTGTGTCTTCTTGGAGACATTTCACCTCTTCTTTAAAAACGTCTGCAGTTGTAACTGACTGAGGGGCTAGGGAGGAATACCTGAAATCAGATTCCCCCCCCCCCCCCCCCCCCGATGTGAGAGGTGAGAGACAGTCCTTCTACTCAACTGCCTTAAAAATTCGACTCTTCTTTGTTGTATTTCTAATCTGTTTCTAAGTCCACTCCACTGGCAAACATCCCTGTTCTTGTACCTGGGTTTGGGCCACAGCCCCATGTTTGGGCTACCTTTGTCACTGTTCACCTCCTATAGCTATAACATTTGGTAATGATAATAATAATAATATATTTTTAAAAGTCTAAAATGCCCGGTCAGCAGAGTTGTGAGGATCAAAATGTCTTTTTACTCCTGCCTATAGTTTCCGAACCTTGAAAATGCTTTGGAAGTACATGTGAGAAAATACATGTCATACATGTACAATGCTGAAGACGATACTACTTCATCAGTGAAGAACAGGAAGAATTTCGGGTTCACCACAGCGGTCGTTCACAAGGTGATCTGTTTTAAAAACAGCAGTAAATATTACATCTTTAAAATGAACTACAGTTCTATGTCGTGAGTTGAAGTGTGTTCAGTCATCGTTGTGATTTATATACCGTTTTACTGATACAAGAGGGACTTTTCTATGAATAAATAATCTAAAAACAAATTCATTTTCCCCCGATAGAGTGACTTGTGTCTCAGAGCTTCATCTAGAATCATCTACCTCCACACTGGGAAGGACACACATGGTAGAGAATGGAAAAAAAAGGTCTTTATCCAAAAGACAGATGCAGTAAAATTCTACTATAGAATAATGGAGAAAACAAGGTGAGAATCCCCAAAGACAACAGGCCACAGATTCCACCGCAGCAGCAGTGAAAAGTGAGCCTTCCCTGAATGCTGTAGAGCTGATCCTGGTATCTTTTCTCACCGCTTAGGTCATGACTGATGTCCACTGTCACCCACTGCGGGGCCCACCCCAGTCACGGCACAGGTGATGCATGAATCTGACCCACCGCTGAGTCTTACGGACAACAAGGATTCATCAGAAGTGAGATGACGAGTCAAGATGGAAATTCTATGAGACTGAAAGATGTTGAGGACATACAGATCACCACGAGCAGAATTACTTACTGAGTAATGGTGGTGGCAGAAGGAATGGTTGTTGTACGGCAGTAATACAAACTGCGTGTACTCAAGGACCTCAAAGAGTACTTTAGTTTCTCTACACTGTGAGTAACACCAACACTGTGGCACTTTCTTTCTGAAAGCAGTACAGTAATACCTCAAGAAATGAGCCTCTCGACATACGAATAATCCAAGATACGAGCAAGCCTTCAAGCAAATCTTTGCTCTGAGATACAAGTAAAATGCTTTGGAAGTACATGTGAGAAAATACATGTCATACATGTACAATGCTGAAGACGATACTACTTCATCAGTGAAGAACAGGAAGAATTTCGGGTTCACCACAGCGGTCGTTCACAAGGTGATCTGTTTTAAAAACAGCAGTAAATATTACATCTTTAAAATGAACTACAGTTCTATGTCGTGAGTTGAAGTGTGTTCAGTCATCGTTGTGATTTATATACCGTTTTACTGATACAAGAGGGACTTTTCTATGAATAAATAATCTAAAAACAAATTCATTTTCCCCCGATAGAGTGACTTGTGTCTCAGAGCTTCATCTAGAATCATCTACCTCCACACTGGGAAGGACACACATGGTAGAGAATGGAAAAAAAAGGTCTTTATCCAAAAGACAGATGCAGTAAAATTCTACTATAGAATAATGGAGAAAACAAGGTGAGAATCCCCAAAGACAACAGGCCACAGATTCCACCGCAGCAGCAGTGAAAAGTGAGCCTTCCCTGAATGCTGTAGAGCTGATCCTGGTATCTTTTCTCACCGCTTAGGTCATGACTGATGTCCACTGTCACCCACTGCGGGGCCCACCCCAGTCACGGCACAGGTGATGCATGAATCTGACCCACCGCTGAGTCTTACGGACAACAAGGATTCATCAGAAGTGAGATGACGAGTCAAGATGGAAATTCTATGAGACTGAAAGATGTTGAGGACATACAGATCACCACGAGCAGAATTACTTACTGAGTAATGGTGGTGGCAGAAGGAATGGTTGTTGTACGGCAGTAATACAAACTGCGTGTACTCAAGGACCTCAAAGAGTACTTTAGTTTCTCTACACTGTGAGTAACACCAACACTGTGGCACTTTCTTTCTGAAAGCAGTACAGTAATACCTCAAGAAATGAGCCTCTCGACATACGAATAATCCAAGATACGAGCAAGCCTTCAAGCAAATCTTTGCTCTGAGATACAAGTAAAGATACACGCTTACAGACGCCGACGCTAGGTGGCCGAGCACTCGGAGCAGCCCACGCCGCCTCACTTGTTCACCTCACGTGTTCGTCGACTTCATCTCCCACGAGTCTCATCCACACAATGGTTCAAAAGCTTTTCTGCTGTCAATACAGAAAAGGCAGACTGTTTGAACACAGTACATTCAGCACTGAAGCGGTGCAGTACAATCTACTACGTCGTACGGCATTGACAGAAGAAATGATTCATCTCAGAAGGCCACTTCCCCAGGTGATCGGAACGTCGAAAGTTTTCTGTCTTCCGCGTGTGTGCCAACACAATCTTCACCTCCGACTGACTCAGACGTTCTATCATCGACCCATAGTTATAATCACTTCATCATAACTTGGGTGGTAACCTTACTCTGCTTGATACCCAGGATCGGCATCGGTCCAAATTTCAGAATCAAACATAGAAAACAACTATAGCCTGTCCAATACCTCAGCCCAAATACTCAAGTTAACTTTACACAACATGCATTACTTACAACACGCACTCTCACCTCAGCACCTGCAGCCTGTGGCATGCCGGAGGAGACAAGAAGGTATCGGATTGATATCAATATCAGTATCTGTATTGGACATGAAAAAACGTTTTTGGAACCTCTCCTAGTTACTACAGTCCAATCCAATTGTTATTGACAGGAAACAGCACAGTGGGAGGCAGCATATTAGAGATTCAGTTCAGTATTTACTTGCTGTCGTGACACTTTTCTGCCCGGGACAACTGTTTATCGCATAAACAAACAAGCTGTGCTAAAGCAGTGCAATGGAATTACTGAACAGCATGAACACAAACAGTGGTCGGTGTTTGGTAAGAAACACAGACTTGGGAAAGTTATTATGACATTATTAGTAATTTTCCAGGAAACAAGCAGAACATAGTTTTATGTAATTTGGCAAATAATAGGTTAAAATGTAAGCAGATCAGTAAGAGACCCAGTCACAGTCAACAGGAGACACCGAAGGAACAGTTTATCATTGAAAAGTGCGTATTAGAAAATGTTATGATGAGAAATAAAAATAAAGAAAATAAAAGTGAAAAATAAATTTTCAGTCTTTCACAAAACTTTTTATTCCAATCCATAGAACGACTTTTAAAGGGTTAAAATAACTTGCTATGTGTAACAAGCACGTTTTTTTTTCTTTGTATTCCGAGTCCGATTTCCCTCCTTCAGGTTCAAATTTGTGAAAGAGCAGAGAAGCACTGTTTGCTGAATAAACACATTTTTAATATTCAATTTGGACAGTGTTATTGGAACTTTTCACACATCCACTCCTCTGCTGTTCTGTGAGTCTGTGCATACAATAGAAAATGAATAGGCAAAGGAGCAACTTTGTGCTGGTGCCTGGAGTTTTATAACTGTTTACCCTCTAAGCTCCCACTAATTCTAATTCATAATCTGGGCCATGGATTTACTGTGAATAAATCTCAAAGGTGGAAAAGTTAGCATCTATTTACTCTAGATGAGCTAGGGGAGTGGAACAGGACGCAGCAGGAGCACAAACAGGAGAGGGAACAAATGGTAACGTATAGAGAGAAGAGTAGAATGGAGAGCTGAGTACTCAGACCCCTAATATCCTACTTGAAACTGCAAGAGATATCTCTGCTCAGTGCTTTACTAAGATTGCACCCCCGTTTAGACCGTGTTGAAGTAGCCACTGAAATGAAAGATAAGAAAAGAGGCGAAAGAAAGAGGCACTTGAAGCAAAGCTAAATTAGCATGAAAGTAGTGTTACTAGAACGTCACATCTGTCAAGGTGAAACCTATTTTGTCTGACTATAAGATATTTGAAGTATAAAAAGACGTCATCTGCATATCATGTGAAGGGGTCTTTGATTTACGTCAGGGTTTGGTATTTAGTGACGACGTTGCACAGATTCTCACTTTAAGCAGGGACTTACATACGATTGAATGTTAATTATATCACAAAATATGTAGAAAAATGGAACCTGTGCAGCGAAGAACAGTGAAGACAAATGTGCCGTTGAATTCTTTATTGTTCTCTACAGTTTGGACTCTGTTTTAACATTTTCAAATGCGTAAATAAATAAAAATAATCTTTAAAAAACTGGTTGTAGTGAAAAGCTGAGTACTGGGTCACTGGTCCAGCAGACTCAATATCAGACTCAAATAGTGTTGTTGATATGGGGCATGCCGAGTAAAAAGTGTGTACTGTAGATGTCAAAGGACATAATATGACAACTTAAGAAACCCGTTGCCTTTTCCTTTTTTTAAAGCTTGGCTTTTGCATTTCCTAACATATTTGCTGTCCTCAACCTACGACCAACACTGAGCTAACGGTCCTTGACAGACAATTATTTATTATAACTTTGGTACCTGTTACAATGGTATCCTGTTACAATGTTTCTACCTTTAATTTATAAACGACATAATGTGTATTTTTTTTGTATTAATTACTGGATATTTATAAATAAATAAATAAAAAATCAAACCATTGTTTGCTCCAGTTTTTGCCCCAAAACAAAGGCTTCCCAGAGTAGTGAGTCTAAAACTGGTGACTGAGATTTTGTTTCATTAAAAAAGGCATTCATTATTTACTAAATACATTTGTTAAAACACAGAGCACTTGCAGGAAACGTAATTATAATTATAAAGCAGTTGGCCCTGGGGTAATTTTACATGATCAAATCTGGCTCAGCTTAAATGAACTTTGGTCACCACTGCTCTGGATTTATGTTGCCATAAAATTTATCTTAAAGTCATTGAGAGGAGTAGACTGATTATTCAAGCGGAAAAGATTGGAAAGTAAAACTGTTAAAGAAAAAATGACTAAGGTAAAAGTGCAGCTGGTCAGTTTTACAGCTTCTTCCGTCCATTCAGTTCAATTAAGGCTGAAAACATTGTGAGATGAGTACAAGTATAAAGAAGAGGCTCCAAAAAATAATTTATCTTCATCATCCCTCGTTGTTTTGCTGTGCTCAGCAAAACACAAACATGCATTAGGCCCATTTTCTGGTCACTGAGCTTCACTGCCTGGACAGCGGCTGCATCGTTCCCTCGTGGACAAAGGAATAAAGGGAACTCAGACACGCGCTGTAAATGACAGGATTTTACCGTGTGAAAATGTTAGAGTGTGTTCTCTCTGCTGCTGCACATTTTAGCCTGACATGCCTCTGTCTCAGTGGACTCCAGGAATGAGTCACTCAGAAGAAAGAAAAAACACACTGTCCCAGGTTGAATATCAGCCTTCATTCTCTGCAGGGAAGCTGATGCCCTGACAGATAGAAAATCATTTCCTGGGTGCCTGCTCTATTCCTGCCTTGCCACTTTGCTGTAAGCACTGGTGTGTTCTCATCCGCTCTGCACTGTGCTCCAGAAGCTGTCAAACTTCCTACCACTGCGGTTGGGTTCCAATAACAAACTCTGTACACCCAGGAGAGAAGGACCATCGACACTCACACTGTGCTGCCAACAGTTTGGAACTCACTTGAAAAAAAAAAAAGAAACAGTGAAGTTGACTTCCATCAAGTCCTGCTGGGTTATTTTAAAGTCCATTATCTACCACTACAAAACTGACGCCATTTAAAGAGTCGCATCATCAGCAAAGGGTGTAAATAAGAGCTGGTACTGTAGGTGTCCTTCTTCAAGATGAACAGATAAAAAAATGAATTACATGCAATTTTAATTCCACTCAACGTAGGACTAACCTAAGCAACTGTTTATTGTGACGACTTGATCTTGGACGTTGTTAATTAATTTCAAAGAGCTTCTTCTGGGAACTGCGTTTTTAAGACATCAAAGTTAGTATTAGCTTTAGTGTTTTTATGTATTAGGTAAAGCATTGGACACCAGGAGGGAAGTGTAAGGAGTTAGTTAGAGGACTGGGCTAATTTACTAACATCTAAGTAGGTTACAAAAAAATACAATTTAGGTTCAGGTATTAAGGTTGAATAAAGAACACTAGGATCATATTATTATTATTATTACAGTTTACCAATTGTTATACTGTTTATTCATTGTTTCATTTACACATTTAAGAGTGAATGATTTTTTTTAATCTTACTTAATTTATACATTTATTAATACAGTTGTTCCCAAACAGCTTTTGACCTCTGTTTCTGGAGACCCAAGGGATCATTCTATTAAAAACAAAAAAAACAAAAAAAAAGAAAGAAAAGAAAGAATTGCCTAAGGGATCTACCTAGGGATAAATAAATCTCTGTCTTTCTATATGATGGATTTTATTCGTAATGGATTTCTATTAATGAAAGTGAAAAAACAATTGCTTAAGACCGAGTGCGGTATTTCAGACGACCACACATTGGGTCACAACCCCAAGGTTGAAACAACACTGCATAAATAATATTAAATTTTATCTTTTATAAGGAATGCTACGTCCTCTGTTCTAAACCCAGTGTCATCTTTATCTTCCAGTCGGCTACACATCCAACTGTTTGGTGTTGTCTCATACATTGTTCTTTAATGTTTTCACCGACAAATTCAACAGCAGTTCATTACAAAGCATTAGAATTAACCAACAAGCGACAGTCTCATCAGTTGAAAAACCCAACGTGCTTTTTATCCCTCTTATTATCTTTGTTCTTCTAACAGCTTTGTATCCCCATCAAGTAGGGCAGTTGATGTGGGAGAGCAGAACAAACCCAATCCGCTGGTTGTAATCCCCCCCTCCTCCTCCTTCTTCTCTCCCTCCGTGGAACCACTAATCTACTCACAACAAGGAAGCAGGAGCAGAGGAATCATCTTATCCCAGTCTCTAAACTCTAAACACTTTGTGCTGTGCCGTTTGCTTCGGGGAACATCATTTTACTGTGTTTAACAGAGCACCGTTTCTGCAGCGTCAGACGGTGGTGTTAAAAAGAAGCTTCTATTTTTTATTCCAGGTTTTTACCTTAATTGCTCAATTGACACTGGAACGGCTTTAAACTGTGTTAGAGTGGGTGGAAATGTGACATCAATATCACCCCTGACATTAAAAGGCTCATTAAGGGTTTTTTTTTTTTTTTTTGCAGATACTGGCTAAATATTTGAATACCCATTTAACTGACTCAGTGCTAGAAAAATCTAGAGGTTTTTTAGATTTACAATTGAATCAGATTTGGATCCAACTACCAGTACTTGAATAACGTTAGCTCTGAAAGTGTACTTTATAACAAAGCGTTTATTTTCCAACCAAGATTTTCAGTACAATCCCACTGCCTCTCATTTCTTGCTTGAGCAATGAGACGCACAGCATTTGCTTTCCCATGAGCCTTTGTTCCGCCTCACCCGTACACAGTGGTGAACACTTAAGCCCCAGCCTTTAACCAAACTTGTCTACCATATTTTTCTTCCTCTAGTCGTAGCAGGATCAACCACAGGTGCATCCTGGGATGAAATTACTTTAATAAACTGCTGCAGAACAGAAAAGAAATCCAGAATCCCAACAAGAAAAAAATAGCTAAATACAGATTACAAAAAACAAAACAAAACTGTAGCCCACTTCTCATCTGCCTGTGTTTGTTTCTGTGTATATATGTGTTCATGTATTATGGAAATCATGGGACGAACAACTGTACAATTATCCTTCAGGGACCTGTTGGATTATGGGTACAACAAGTCAGGTCTCTGCAAATGTAGCTCTGCATCATCATTCTCTGTGTCACTCTATCTTTTCTCACACATGACTGTAAATGTTCATCATTGTGGGTTAAAGCCAGCTCCAACAGATGCTTAGTATTAGGTTTACAATTTACAATTGTTCTCTTCTGTACATTTACATTTGTTTAATTTCCGTAAAAGACATTGATTTGGTGACACCACCTAACGGACGGCGCAATTTACAGTTCAATAAATGTTCAAACCCTCTTTGGCCCACAAGTAAGACTGAGGTTTAAATGTCAGCCCTTTGCATGACTGAGTTTTGACACCTCAGCTACGGCTGCCTGTATGTCTTTATTCATCGTTTTTAGTCAGTAAAGTGTGACACCTGGTTGATACGTTTGATACTTACTGTGTCAACAACACACCTTCCAAAAAAAAAAAAAAAAACACTGAAAGAATAGAAGATATCAAAGTGAGAAAAAAAAAAGTCCATGACGTTTCTGACCTTGACGCAGCTGGGTGAAAAACACATGCAGCCAGAATAAATAAAATCCAACATGTGTAGAGTGCATACACATAAATGAACCTCACTGATCTACAAAGGACTAAAAAAAGGCTGACACACCTTTATATGTTGACCCCAGTGGAAAGAACCTGCGATGAACACGATCAACTCAAACGGATGACAGGGAGCAGGACAAGACTTTGGTGTGTGGTTCCCTGCTGATCAGGGTTCCATCCACACATCAAGTAAAAACCAGACTAGCACACATGACCGGCTGAAGTCAAATCGCTTTCCAGTCTTGTTGAATTTCTTAATTATGCAGCTTTGGGTGGGGTCGGGGGGGTTACCCTATTTTCACCCACAGTAATGACACATCTTCAAACAGGCACTGTTTACACTGAGGTTTGTTCTACTAGTGACGGCAAGTGTTGAAAGTCTTTACTGAACTTAGTTCTGCTCTTGATTAAAGCCGTGGCCTGAAAATAATGAGGGGGATTGTTTTCATGTAGACTGGGGCTAATAAGTGGTAATGAGAGTTACAATAAATAAAAAAAAATTAAAAAACAGAGAAAATCACAGAAAAAAAACGGAATCACATTTGCATGCCCGCTCTCCCACCCCCTACTTCCATTTCAGTAGTTTCGTTTTTTTTTTTTTTTTTTGTAAAGTCGACTTCAAATTTCTTTCTACTTCAGCCTTGGAGGCATTCATTTTTCTTTTAGTTAGCGTGCCCACCTTCCTATTAGCAATTACTCTGTCTTTGAAAATGTAAGCTGATGATGTTTTTGTGCTGCCAGGCATTGGGTTTTTGGGGACATTTTCGAGTTATTTCACTGATTACAATGTCACACAGACTTTTGAGTGAAAGTGTGAAGGTCACAGGAGTTTTCTCTACGACTTCACTCTAACAAAACTTCAGGAGCCAGGATAAGATTTATAAAAATAATTTTAAAAAATCACTTTGGACACATTGTATGTTCTCCAAGACATCAAGTCTTAATATACATGTGACAATGTGTCAAATTCTGTTCCTTTAAATTATTTACTGTTTTAATTTACTGTTTTCTAATCAAATGAGTTTGTTTTCCAGAGAGTTGCAGGAATATATGATGTGATATTTCTGTCTTGAAGTTAGGTGTTGCTACTATGGCTATGTAAAGATAGCTATGCTATAATTTTGATCTATCCTTGACCAAAGGTTTTAGTTATCTTGCAACCATTGTTTGTAGCCTGTTGTATGGCAAAAAAAAGTTAGCTTAATTAATCTGACTTAATTTTCAATGTAGCATATTTGATTGAACTATAGCTTCATGGATCACTTTTATTTCAGTTACATTTTTGTTGACTTTTCAGTAACACTGTCAAAGGTAAAGCTAATTCAGAGTAAAACCTTCAGCTCTGTTGCTATACTTTAGACTAAACAATTATTACCGTGATGTCCGGACTATAAGCCACTACTACTCACACACTTTGAACCCTGCATCTTAAACACAGATGTGGCTAATTTATGGCTAGCGATCAATGCCTTATCTGGTAGGCTACTGTGTGTTATACTTGTAGCGTACGTCTGTCTGTGAATGGCTGTGTGTGTATATATGTGTGTGGGAAGAAAATGTGAGTTGGTTATACAGGAGCTGTTAAAACTCTGTTTCTGTTCTGTTGTGGTCGGAGTGGCTGATAATAAAGACCCCAACTTCACTGTTTCTGTTTACCTCTGCTGTGGACAAGACCAAAGTGAAGGGAGCATTTATTTTATTTTATTTAGCCCCCTGTATTTTAAGTAGTTCAAGCATTTTGGGGTTTAGTCTTTAGCCTATTTTAGTATCTTAGATTTTATCTATCATTGACACAATTTAATGCTAAGATCAAACTCGAAGCATCAGTATCATTAAACAAACAATTGGGGTCGTGAATGTCACATGACGCAAACGGATAAATGTCATTCCTGGAAAGTCCAAACTCCAGTGGCTAGAATGGAGCTGTCTCTGTTTTTCAGAAAGTGATGAACAATTTTTGCCAGTGAACAAATGTCATTTTCATGTGCGTTTAGAATCTCCCCGAAAAACCCCGCTTCCTCCTCCTGTTGTCACAAACCTCCTCCAGCAGCTACAGTCAAACAAGATGAGCTCATTTGTATCCAGAATAGTGATAACAAACTCCCTCTGCCTTTTGTCATAAATCAATTCAGACGGGTGAAAATTTGATGCAAATTCATCCTTGTCTCAAGTTATTACTTCTGGAAACCATGTTGTTGTTTTTCCACCAATCCCAGCCCAACTTCAGCATCGATACATCTCAGAACACAGCCGCGATGATGAACTAAGATGCAGCAGCAGCAGAGGTTAGTAACCTCAGATCCGGTCGAGGACCAAAGCTAGGGTGCGTGTTCTGTATCTGTATGTGGGCGTGTGTTTTCTGCCAAAAGCTGAATATATGATTGGTTTTTTTTTTCTACTGTGTGGATTTGTAAACAAGAGAAAATTGGATTTACGATGCAGTGAAATAAATGGAGTTTTATCCTGTTACATACGTATGTTGGTGTACAGATCAAATGCATGTCGCTCTATGGCACAATATTATTATAATTATAATTCTTACAGTTGATGGTGACAACTACACAGTATAGAATTATATTTTTGTTTTCATTTTATTCATTTTTATTGCTCATGTGGTGGCCAGCAGCTCCACACATTTGCACATTTGCTTTATTGTGTGTAAATTGTATGTAAAGACAACCATGAATGTAATACCATTAGTATTCTATATATGAATATATTGCAGATAATTCATAATTTACAACATTTTGAAGGCTGATCAAATTTTTACTACCTTGGTGTTTTATGCTATTGTGTTTTTATTGATTTATTGATTTAAGATCTATCTATCCATCCATCCAATCATCCATCCATCCATCCATCCAATCATCCATCCATCCATTGTATTTTCATTATGTTACTATTTTCATTATTTTTATAAAATCCCAAATCAGTACAATAAGACATTATAAAGCGTGCCGTATTCTCTAATCGTTCCACACATGAATCATTCTGGTCCTCTGAGTCACCACATTTCAACCTAACAGCTAGGAAAGGTTGTGGAGTCCAGTGACAGACGACACTGTCCACTCCATCATCAAATCAACAAACACATCCCAGAAAGTTTGAAACATATGTCGGGGTGGAGTGGAGCTGCCCTGGCAGCCTGACATCATCCCCAGGACACCACCAGTCTCTCCATCTGTACTTGTCCTGTTTGTACAGTTTTGCCCTGCGGCCAATGGCAGTCTGATGCTACACTGCTGATGCTACACTGCTGATGCAACACTGCTGATGATACACTGCTGATGCTACACTGATGCCAACCTCTTTGTTTAGCACCAGCAAAAACACTTTAAAGACAAAATATTGCTGATTCAATGAGAACTGCTTCATTGAGGAATGGTCAGGGGTGATGTTAACAGACTCAGCTCCACGCTGCAAAAAACACTGACCTTCAACTCTCAAAAAACAAGAAATGGTTGAGAAACCTGACGATTTATTTTAAAAAAAACCCACAGTTACAGTTAGCTTTAGGCCTATCTCTTACTGACTGTGCCCTGGAGCATTACTAGTTAATAATGTCATTTAACCACCATTAAACCAGACTTGAGTCCAGAAATTACCAATAGTAATTTAGAAGTTCACACAAGCTTCAAATTGGCATTTTCTCTAAATATTACTTTAATCGACAAGTTTTACTGACGCTAAAATGTCAATTAGTATTTAGGAAAACAGAAATCCAATCTGTTAGCTCTGACATTCGGCCTCCTCTGCTTTGCCAACATCAATTTCCCATGATTGCCAAGTGTCCGCCCAAGTATCGAACAGTGGGAGACTTTATCAGTGGACGCTACTCTGAAGAGACACCACACAAATATTTTCAGGAGGAGGTAAAGGAACATCATTTAAACCTTTGTTACCAGCGTTACCTGTAATAATAAACCACCACAGAAAAGGCTGATTTGTCAGTCAGATTTCACTACGATTCTCCTTTTTTTTGTTGTTGCTGCTTTTTTTCGATTTGTATCCTTTCTTTAGCGAGCATCACACTCATATTTATCGACAATTCCATGCTTTATTTCCGTGGTCATCATGTGTTTCTTCTTCTCACTACCATCCTTACCACTCACTCTCTTAGGACTCATCACTATTATGAAGAATGATGCACAAAAGAGAGAGAAGATCACGTAGATAACGCAAACACAAACACTGTTGATGACATGAAGTAAAAAAATTATCTATCTTATTACAAATTATAAAACTGATGTTTGCCTTTTTGGTGTTTGTAAAACCTGTTTGAATAAAATGTTGCACAGCTCAGTATTTGAAAGATAAAAATGAAAGACACTGCTGGGTTTTTCTGGAATGACCTCTGACCTGAATATGAGTTGATCCATTTGTGTACATTTTACACTAATTTCTTTTTGTTTTTACTTCTTATCCATAATTTCAATGTTAAGTGCCAGCTCAGTCATTACTGGGCGGAACTGTGAGTGTAGCAAAGCCTAATTACGTCAAATCTAAGTGACCACTCCTCAACACAGAACCCTCACTGTAAAACTATAAAGAAGGTAAAGGACACAGTAGAGGCAGAGAATCCACGGAAGTCAGTCACCATGACGCCCAACATATTCAAAATGACGGATTCTTATTTTCGTAACGTAAGTGCATCTTTCTTATCAGAATCGGATCAGAACAACCTCTGTTTCTATTTTTAAATGTGTAAAGTTCCATCAAACGTGAACCAGTGCCATTTAACTTCTCTCTGCAAATTGAAGTTGTTCCTCTAAAACTTTTGTTAAAATGAGAGCAGAACTTCACCAACCGTAATAGCTGGCTGTGTCTGACGTTGGATCGGTCATTCCTGGCAGTGCATGTGTGATTTCGGGGGTGAGGCTTGCATCTGTCTTGGGACATAAACAGTGATAGATCCAACCCCTGCAGACACATGACAGATGGTTAAAATGTGTACACACAACAATTCCCTCTTTTTTTTTTGTTTGTTAGTCCTAAAAAACACAGGTGCAGCCGACCAGTCTAAACCCTGGGGGCGCTGCGACTCCCAACGAGGGGTTCATTCTAGTTTTTGTTCAGCGGCACAAAATTGAGACGAGTCTATGACATGCAGGTGAGTGGCCCTGCTCATTAACAGACATTTTTCTCAACAACTGCTGTGTTTGCGTCAATCTGTGCACCAAAGGCTACGGTAAACACACACAGAAGTAGGTTGTGTGCAGCAGCGTCATCTCATTTAGAAGAAATAAGAGGTTTTGTTTTCTGCAGGGAAGAGCTCTTTTCACCAACTACCATGAAAAAGTTTTTGGACACTGTGCATGTGCTGTTTCAGTTTTTCATAGTTCTGCGCGGTCAGCTGAAAATGGTATTCTGTGGAACCCGTGTTCTCTTTACGTTGTGAGAACATCTTCCTGCATTAGACTTGGCATGAGAAATACAAACCATAAAACAATCAGACATTGTTTTTGTTCAGATAAAATCATGAATGTAACATCAATCAATGATTAATATTGATATATAGTTGGCGCTGTGGATGGATTTCACCTGCCATGTAAAAAAGGTTTCAGATTTGACCTATGGTTGACCATGGGGACCAGCACTGTGATCTCTGATCAAGGGACGAGTCCAGAAACATTTTCCGTTATTGAAATAAAAGTAATATAATAATATTAACCACACTTAATATTATATTAAACTGTTAATGTATTATTTACATTTATCCAGTTTTCTCTAGTAAAACTATTTTGTGATGCACGACTAGAACTTTATAGATAGACATGTGCTGTTTAAGATGTGACCAGCAGGTGGTTCAGCATTTATACCAAGGTTAGTAAAATAAAGTAGAGTACAACATCTATAAGATAAGAAAAAAAAAAGAAAAGTGTTTTCCCTCCAGCGGTAGATCACGTTTCGTGTCTAACTGATGAACAACAAAGGTTCCACCGCTCATAACTATTGCTTTGCACTCATTTCAAATTGCAATCAGGAAGTTTGTTAGCCACGGACAGCCACTAGCCGTTTGTCGTTAGGCCTCACGACATCGTTTGATGAAGAACACATTTTTTCTGAGATTTTGAAGAAAACCAGGTATTTATTTGACCAGTCGATGTGATTGGAGGTCCTGTAAATACCCACACAGTAATATGATTGTCTTTCCTCACATTATTTTATCTAAATCCTGTTACCCTAACAATAAGCAGCTTTTGTGGTACAGGTACAGGTACACTCATCCCTTGTGTTTTATGACGTAGTACTTTGATTCAATACAGTCTTCTTTCCACGATCTCCCAGGAATCATCCCAAGGTCGTGTTTCATCCATCTTTTTTTTTTTTTTGCTTCTCTGTTTACACAAACACCAACCAACACAGCAGAGAAAATGTGACACTTTTTTTCCAAGGATGCCAAAGACAGCCCCTGGGGGGCCCACCTGACAGAACCAGCGCTCCCTCTGAACACCGTGCAGAGGTAAACAAACCTGCGACTACACACACACACACACACACACACACACACAGGCACATGCGAACTCCCCTGAAGCCCAGTATCACCATCAGGAAGCTTTAAGAGACAGACAGAACAAACAGATCCAATCTCATCTCTTCCCTCGGCATCACAGGCCACCAGGTAGAACACGCACCATCATTTAAACACCAATTAATGGACACAGACTCCACTAATTGAATCTATAGTCACCTTCAATATTTCAGCCTGAAACGACACCCTCACCACCAAACACAAAGGGAAAAACTCTGCGTAGATAATTAATCCAGGCAGGCCAAATCATTCCTCTGGTCCAGACTCAACTATCTGGACCGTACACGCGGTCAGTAATCAGTGAAGCCAGTGTGAGCCAATTGGACTCATTCATCAATCCTTCCACTGTGTGTGTGTGTTTTATGTGTGCCATAATACCCCTTATTGTCTCCATACCCACAAAGAAATAAAGAAGTGAGTTGATAATGTTATTCATTTTATTTGCACTGCATTGCGAAGGCAACGTGAAAGTGAACGCAGTGGTGCGGTCTCAAAATGCCGGGCAAATTTATGACGCAGCACGGAGACGGTAAATTGCAGGTTGTTTCTCCTGATCGTGAACTTTCATCTGGGTGACACGTCCAAACATTACAGCCCGTGCGTATATCAAAACGATCTGGATATCAGTGTGTTTGCTGACAGGTAGAGCACTCACCAATCTGCCTTCAGCAGCTGACGGGCCTTAATTGACGACTTCAGAGACTGAGCTGAAAGACTTACTGCTGCTCCGCACTGATGCATTACATTTCGCCGGGAGCATAAGTAATTGATTTTCTTGCCCCGAACACGTACTGTAAGTCTCCATTATAGATGCCCCGGACAAAGTCTTCATCTGCAGGATTCTGCAGGCTGGCTACTTTTGAACTTTTTAAGAGAGGCAAAAACATCACAGGGACGTTTTTTATGATGCAGTGACACATCAGATGAAGAGGGTGGGGGCACGAAAAATGGTAAATGTGAATTTATCAGATGTCAGAGTAGAACAGAACTGAGGCCTTTGTAACTGAAATGACCGTCCAACACATTCCATGTCAGGTATTTACTTAAAGAAAGAGAATGTCGTACCAATGATCGGAATCTAGTTCGTATGTTGTACCACAGTAGTTGTTGTAGAGGCTGCAGAGATTCGATACTCCGGATTTCTATCGCTCTAGTATTGGTCATAATTTCATGATTGAAAATTGAAAAAAAAAAAAAAACAACAACTCCAAGTTGCGATCTGGCTATCTGACATAACACAATACAATGTATCTGTTGCATTGAGCCCTACTATTGTATTTTTCAGATTATAAGTCGCTCTGGAGTATAAGGCGCACCAGTGCCCTCTAGCTGCTGTCAGTGTAAAAATACTGAACATGTAAATTTTCAGTGGTACAGGAGTAACAGATATTGGTACACAAACCTAGAGTGCCCTCTAGTGGCAAATAACAAACATGTGAAAATAAATATTTTAATACTGTATATAAAACACATTTGAATATAAATCGCAAACCCAGCCGAAGGATGAAAAAAAGTTCATTTAAACATTTCAAATATTCTGTTTTATCATAGTGGTTAAGACAGAATAAAACAGAATTAGAACATAGTGGATATTCTGTTTTATCATAGTGGTTAAGATCATTTGTAATGGTTTTATCTTTTAACAGAAAATTGATCCCAAGCACTTAGCAACTATTAGAAAAAAACAAAACAAAACAAAACACACACACACACACACAATACTAAGACTGAGTCAGAGTATCTAATGAGCCGAGGCCTCAATGTCATTGAATTAGTTGGGGATAAACTGGGGTGTTAAACTCAAACACACAGAGGGTCAATGTAGCCCCCAAAGTTTTATTGGAGGGACAAACCAGTGTTCATTAGTCAATTTAGAAAAATAAATTCTAAAAAATTAAAAATAAGTTTTTCTGTGATATACGAATTTTATTCCCCATCGTTCTTGGATAACCAACTGAAGCATTTTAACAATTTAAACAACAAATAATATAAATTAATTAATTCACAATTATTATTGACATGTAGTCCCAGGCCAGATGTGATGCGTTTGTTGGATGTGGGAAGAAAACTAAAGCTCAGAACAAAAGTCACCACATTCACAGCTATTGCTTCAAATTTCCACTGAAATACATTTAAAGCTCTCTGACTCCTACACATATAGTTTTATTGAACAAAGAAAAATTAAACCACTGTAATTTTCCCACTCTGCAGGAAATAAAGACATCGCTGTGGTCCTCCTGAAGAGGGCCCTCCGAGCCCCTATTTTATAACCTCATGGCTGCCATTACATTTTTGACTCTTTGCAACACCATAAGGAACAACATTTAAACAAAGTTTGTTGAAAGACATGTCATGAAAGTGTTCCTCCGCTGAGCACTTCACAAAAACAATAAAAACCTTTAAGCCCAACAATTCAATCTGAGGTAGACAGGAGGATATCACGTTCCCAAAATAAAGTCACCTCCCGCCGCCAGCTTCAGGGCGTACGTCGGAGCAGCATCTGTAAATCAAGCCCTCACCACCACCAGGTACCGGCTATGAAATGTCCTGGAACAAGAAAATGCAATTTCCCCACCGTAGCCATCAGTGTGACCCGAGACAAGGTTACCACGAGTGTGAGTCTGCAATAAGGGAGCGGACCAAACAAGAAAACAAGAGAACAACAACAACAACAACACTGGACGCTGCTAAGTAATGGATTTCATTTCCCATGCTGCACTGGGGACTTGTCACTCTTTGAGCACGTTGAATAATTGAGATTTCTCTCAGTGCTTTCTGGGAAATGTGCGATGACTTACGTGCGGGATGTGCAGGAGAGACGCGTTCAGGAAAAACAGATTTGGATCTCATGTGTAAAACAAAGCTGTCACGTCACAATGTTGATAAAGTGATTCTCAGAAGTCACATACGGAGCTGACTCAGATTTATTAGCGTCTAAGTGGATTGGTAGCTGCTCTACCGCTGCCTGTTGTGTGTGTGTGTGTGTGTGTATGTGTGTGCTGTGGTTTATCTCCTGATTACACGTCTCAGGCTGCATCTTGTTTACTCTCCTATCCAATCTTTATTTTCCCAGCTCAGGTAGATCTCCGGCAGACTGACCCGCTCCTACATCCTTCCTCTCAGTTGACGCCCGTTATTCTCTCAGGACGAGCTGCAGGAGCCAATGATGCCAAAGAGGCTGTTTACTGATGATATTTATGAGTCTGCGCCAACAACACAGGGTTCACAAACCAGCAGACTGAGGCCAATTCATAAAGGACCAGTCACAGAGGTTTAGGTGGTGCATCAACATATAAATCACTCTAAAACAAAAAATTTAAATCAACTTTTCAGGAGATTAATATAGATCGACTTTTTATACTCTAACCCACCTGAGAAAACATTGAGCTCTCTCAGTACCACGATGATGACCAACCACTCTGAGCACCACCATGATGACCAACCACTCTGAGCACCACCATGATGACCAACCACTCTTTCAGTACCACCATGATGACCAACCACTCTCAGTACCACCATGATGCCCAACCTCTCTGAGTACTACCATGATGACCAACATTAGAATACAGCAGCTTAGGCCTTCCCTATTTGCTTCCACCACAAGAGAGATGTTTAGAAATGTTTAGAAAGATGTTTATGTTTTAAATGTATTAAATGTTGTATTAATTGTGCATGGTATGTTTTAGATTTATTCCATTGAAAATGAATTTTTCCCATGTACCACTACAGAGGGCTCGTACCACAGTTTGAGAACCACTGATATAGAAAATAAGTAAAATGATATCAACTCCTATACAAAACTGTGATTTGACACCATGAAATTTAATAGTCACCTGAATTTCCTTGCAGGTGTATTCCACCAATTATGTAGTTTCACATTAAAACTTATCAAACTTTGCAGATGTAAAAACTTCTGCCTTATATTATTAATGAGCTATAAATATGTTAAAATCGACTTAATTAAAAAACAAAAAGTTTGAAACTTTAATTTACAAAAATAATACTTATTACAGGCTAGCTCGACATTAATGGTTAGTTTAAATAATAGCACTGCATCAGTCTTAGAAAGTCATATTTTAGACTTTAGTATTTAAGAGTCTAATGAAGTTTTACTCTGAGGGGTCTAACTCAAAAACCTCTTTAAAAATACAAATATAGTGATCAAGCAATTAAAACTTTAATTAGTGCACTAAAGTTGTATGGCTCTTGTCTAAAATGCATTATGGTGATTATAGAGCAATTCAACACGATAGTTTGAAGTCTACTTTGGTTAGCTGTAAATACGACTGAACTTTTTCTCCTGAGAACACAATGACCTGGTCCAGCTGTCTTTACAGGGACACTTTATAGGACGAACACTGTGGTGTTGGGGACACATATGTTGGGCTTATATTTGTTATAGTGTTGAAAAACACAAAAGATCTTTGGGTGTGTGTGTTTCTTGTGCTGTGCCACTGAGTGCCAAAGTGTGAGCGACTAAAGTAAGTAAGGCAGTGCTGACATTTAAAACGAAGTAGAGAGAGCGTCTGAACGCTTCATCTTCCAGTCGATCCCATTTCATCAAGACTCCGTCAGAGCTGCCAATTTTACACACCAGTAACCTCTACCTTCCGAGCCCAGCAGGGGGAACATCAACCTGAGATTATGCAGCGTTTCCAGCCTCATGTTAATCTGATATCAGGAAGTCTACATGGCAGGGGACTCTGTGGGACGTCACAGGACATCGGGCTTTTTAATAGAGTCCATTGGAAATTATTCCGGAATGAAATCAGGGGCCGACAGCATTATTAATGCTTTTCAATCAATACATACAGTAAGCAACAAACAAGACTAAAGTAAAACAGTAGGTATTGTGCATTTAACACTAGAACAGCCAAGGCGGCCATTTTGAAATTAATACTGTAAACTGGGATTTACAGTAAAGTGAATACTAACTGAGTTGAAACACACATTTGTTTTTTGGGGGGGGGGTTTAGAAGATATCAAAATTAACCCATTAATCTTTAATTTGGGAAATTATCATGAGCGATTATATAAGTTTAGAATCTAGAATTTACACACAAGGGTTTTAAAAATGTAATATTTACGAACTTACAAGTGACTTTCAAATGTTTCTTTAGTTGAGATTGGAAGTGGAAGACTAAATGTAAATTTGTTCCCAGTCAAATTCAGTTAAAATTCAACATTTGCTTATTTTATATGATGCTAAAATCCAAAGCTTTTGCTGGAGCAGTCAGTCCAGAACTGATTTTTGGACCTTGGTGGAGATTGGCAGATTTCATCCGAATTAAAGTGTAGCTGGCGGTGGCAGACATTTAACTGTACAGTCTCCTCAGCCGCAGTAATTACAACCAGACCAACACTATATTGATGCAGTTGAAAAATCTTAGTGCAATTACCCACTAATTAGTCTGCAGTTACTGCAGTAATTAGAGAGAAGGTTAAAAGAAAATAAATGAAAAGTCCAAATGGTTGTTGTGTGGCAACTACAACAGATTTGTAGAATTCAAGAAAGGTTGGTTCAAAGTCTGGTTCTGGGCCCAGTTGTGTCACCTTAACTTTTTTACTATCATAAACAAGTTGCTGTGGACACTGACGTATGCTAAAGTGGTATATTAGATCACTTACTTAGTGATAATAAATGCTTTTATTAAGATTTCTATTTAAATATCTACATCTTTTATGTTACTTCCCATTGTTTGGATATTTATTTTATATTTTATGGGTTACTTTTATCATTAAAAGATTAAAGCAGACGTAGGCAAACTTTTTGACTCAAGGGCCTAATATCTTACAGGAGGCCGTGTCAAGATGGGGCGTCTGTATATTCTAAGACAAATTACATTTAAAAGTCATGCATAAAGGATAAAATGATTTTGACTGCTTTGATTTTACTTTGATGATTTTAACCTTTTCTACACCATCTTTTGGGGAAATGTGGGAACTGCAGGGAAAAGGCAGAAGTATAATGATAATAGAAATCATTAATATAATTTGGACAAGTTTGGCAGGCCGGGTTAAAAAGCCAAACGGGCAACATTAGGCCCATGGGCCATAGTTTACCCATGGGTAAAAGGATTAAATTAAATTTGTTTATTATTATTATCAATTTCTCACTGATCCAAACCAATGGAATTAAAAGTTTAGTTAAGAACATCTAAAACATGGCTACAGTTTATACATTTTCACCCTTAACGTACCCTACTCCAGAAGTAAAGGTCGACCAGTTGAACAACCAGGGGGTCCAGAATGACAGGACCAGTAAAAACAGTCCAACCTGGTGATGCAGACCTTGATTTGTGGCTGAGGAAAAACAGAAAAGTGCAGAAGAGTGAAAAATAATGTTATTTATAGTTGCTGCCGATGTTACATTGAGTTTCCTTTGTGCTGAAGCCAGGGAATCAACAGAAGAACAGACAATTTTTTTTTTTTTTTTTTAAAACCCACCAGTGAGACTAATGACAGAGACACAGGTGAGTGTGATCACACTGATTACACAGCAGTAGAGCGAATAAGAAAATAGGACGTGGTTAGTTCTCTTACCTGACAACAAGATCATCACATCAGAGCTCCACTTTAATTAATGGTGTTTCTGTGTGTAAAAAAAAAAACAAAAACAAAAAAACTTTTCAGATCATTTATTTATATTTTTTCATTTACATGATTACATTATTTTTGCTGTTCTTTAGATGGCGTTGTACAGCCCTGAATCTTACCACCATGAGATGTCCACAAACTGCCTGTTTTTCATCATTTTATGATTTTATATATATATATATATATATATATATATAAATCTGGTTCTCTATATGTGAATGAACCAGTCACATATAAACCAGGAGTGAGTGAGACGAAAGCCCACACCTGAGATGACAGCCTGCCGTCATCTGTGAGGAGGAGCGGTACAGTCCGCCCACTGCTTCAACAGCACTTTTTTTTCACAATAGAGAAAAGTGCAGCGTCATCCAAAATGGGCTGTGTTGCAGGAATGGGGTTCTTTGAATTTTCAACGCCCATCATAACTCACAGGCCTAATGTGGTTTGCTCCTGAGAGTGAAAACACAACCATAAATCTTAGGCCCTACCTGCTCGTTGGAGCCACTGCATTAAGCACCAAGAGATTTTATATCCCAGGACCTTGATTATTCAGGAGGCCACGCAGCTGCCTTAGAGGAGAAAGATCACTGGTTTGTTGGTTCAATCCCTGGTTTTCCCATACAGAGCTGACAGGTTCTATGGTTTTCACAGGAGAATTGACTGTGTATTGACACTCAAATTATCGGTATGAAAAAATGCCAAAAAGTTAGTATCATAACAAATCAATCACCACTTTATACATTCTATCTTTTCTTCTAATCGTCTTTAAATCTTGAACTACAACTTTTAACTTTCAAACTTTGCCAGACCCAGGAGCAGAAAGATCCAGCACTCCTGACAAAACAAGAACCAGGAAATGCAGAGAGGTATCGGTAAGCGGATGGTCTGGTGCTGTGCCAGCGACAAGCAAGCAGTGATAAGCAGACGTCCTGATGAGCTGCGATTGCCAGCAGGTGCATCTGATCATCAGCATTGACACAGCGCCGATGAGGGCACAGGCGACCAGATTCTTGTAAACACACGCACTCACACTCCCATCCCGTTAGAAAAACCCCAGGCAACCAGACTACGTACAACCGGAATTTGAAACAAATCACACCATTTTCCTTGTGAATGGTGTGAAGTTGTTCATTTTCTTTTGTGCAAATTTTCTTGAATTATCTCCAGAGGAAATACCGAAGGGCTAAATGCTTAAAATTAGCCATAATGTAACATAATGCAGATGTAGCTGAAGGAAGTCGCAATAGATAATTATAGTTTACAAAACAACCAACAAATTAGCCCTGAAGTGGCTAAAGATGCAGAGAAGAAACTAAAAGATAGTTAACACCAGGAAACAGCTAAAGGTTAAGTAAAAGTCAAGTAATTAGAACACTCAAGTACAGTCAAATTAACTTAAAAATAGAAATGAATGACACAAATAAAACAGCATCCAACGACATAGCTTCAAGTCAGCCAAAGAAAATTACAGAATTTCAAGGAAAACTTTGAAAGAATATATAATTTCACACGTTTGTTATTATCACACTGACAGCCACTAGAGGGCACTGGTGCGACTCCGAAGCAACTTATATATGTTGTTTTCTTTATGCATTTTTTCTTTTTTCTTTTTTGGCTGGTGCGACTTATACTCCAGGGTGACATAATCTGAAAGAAAAACTGTAATAGCTAATCATTTGCTCCAGAACTAGTCAAATTAAACAAAGGAGATATTTTTGCCAAAGGAAACTTAACAAAATTAGCTAAATATCAAGATTTTGGAAAACTGGTATTAATCGATCAACAATATTCATTAGAATAAATGATTCCTTGGTGATCCATTAATCAGGGTCGCCACAGCAGCAGTGGTTTGGTGCACGATCTAATCTAGCTTTGGAAACTAGGTGGAATCCAACGTATCCAAAGTAATTGTTCTATTACTATATTAGACCATAAAATGTATTTTTACCACAAAAAAAAAAAATCCATGGCCACGAAAGACCTTAATGTCCCACAAACAGCCCGCAGGCCAGACTTTGGACCCACCAGATTTACAGCTGGACCTCCACC
>NC_024320.1:7315249-7370031 GCF_000523025.1 Cynoglossus semilaevis
CCTCAGGGTGGAAAAAGAAAGTTCTCCATATATTTTACTTTTCAGGGACCAAAAAAATAATTTCCTGCCAAGATGTTCTCTGCAAATTATACTGTACGTGTTGCATCGTTTCAATAGTGGTCCCTGGGGAGGCACAACAACTGTGCTGTTAAGGCGGATAATAAAAATTTTAAAGAGATATAAGACAAAAAGACAAGAGAGGCTGATTCATTCCCTCTGCACTCCTGCTTCCAAGTAACTCACTGGAGTTGTGTAGTTTATTGTGGATGCCGTTTCCCCAGAACATGTACTTAGATGTTTTATAGTCTGTTTTGTCAATCAGAAAAGCAACACAACTGCACTTCTGCTGCCATTTATCAGTGTGGGCGCACAAACACATCTGTCAAATCACTACATCGTTGTTCCTGCCGCTGCTGTTGATGTGTTAGTCGGTGGTAAGCTCATAAAGAGTGAAGTGTGTCGCACTGTGAGTGAACGGTGGCGACGTTTGAGCGGAGCTCAGGTCCCTAATCAGTGTCAGTGACACGGTGACAAGACACAGTGACAACGTTGACAGCACTGAAAAAATACTGCAGTAAGTGCATCCACACAATTTCAGTACACGTGTCAAAGTACATAGTGTATGTACATACTCTGACAATCAGTCTTCACAAAACATGACCTAGCATACACAAGTGTAGAGAATATGCTGCATCATACTCTCCGACTTGGTAAACAACCAACAATAATTGGTTCATTTTCCCAATGATGTAATGTAAGCTGATAAATTGACCAGTAAATGAAACAACTTGTCTGTGCACTGAAGAAAATTTTGCTTCATTGGTCATTGCAAGTACAAGTAGAACATAATGAGTTCTAGGCATCTGACCCATCCATGGGTGATTCCAGCAGCCTTACATACTCCCAGAGAAACTGGAAATGTTATTTTTAATTATTCTTCAAAATAAAATATTTTACTCCACTGTTTAACCACGACCTCAAGACCTAAATGACTAAACTAAATGATCAAACCAGCTCCGATTTTGTGATGGAAACTAAAAAAACGAATGAGATTGAGAGGCAATCAGTTTGCTGGTTATAAAGATGCCAACTTTAGACTAGCTGTCTGGAAAAAAGAAGTTGTGATTTCTTCTGCTGTTTTGTTTTATGATCTGTGACATGAGTCAACTCTTGGTTCTGTTTATATATGAAAATGAGTTCATGAAATGTGCATCTGTTGGTAGATAAAAAAAAGAAGACATTATGAAGCCAGGAGCAGATACAGTATATTATATTATATATTAAGACAAAAAAAACATGCCAATTGGACAGATATATTTGGACCTATTTAACATCAGCCAAGATGAGACAGACTGTAAACTGTAAGAAATGTGATGTGTTATCTGCAGACATGTCATACTGAGTTTCATTAAACATAATGCATATCTACACATATATATATACAGATACTTTCCATTTAATCTGAAATGAAAGCGTCAAGGGAGTTCCCCCAACAGTCTAGGCCTATAGCAGCATAACTGCGGGATAACTCTGCGTCAGCTCTATGAATAAGACTAAGGGAAGTCTCACTTAATATCAAGATGGGGTCAGCCTCTTGAACCCACTGGTTCCAGAGGTGGGGAGTCTGATAGCTGAATGCTCTGCCTCCTACTCTACTCTTAATGTATATGTTTTGGCAACTGTGAGTAGGTCTGCATTTTGTGAGTGAAGTGATGTTTTAGGGTCTCGTGTTGATAGGATCTGATGTCTAGTCCATGTGACAAATGCATAAACTCCTTTTTTCAAATTGAATTTGACTTAGCCATACCAAAACCCTAGTGGTTTCCCAGCCTCTGTTCTCTGCTCCTGTTCCAGACTGTCCCCCCCTCCAGACTGTGGTCTCATAATAAATGTTTTTCTCTCTGGTGAATTAAACACCAAAGCCACACACCACACACATAAACAGGTCTATTCATAGCTCATTAAATCTAATATAAGAGTTACATACACAACAGCTCGGGCGGGCGGACAGAGCTTGACAACATCATCTGGAACGTTCATTAGGAACATAATCAAAACAGTCACATAATTGGACTCAACACTGTATTAGCATCAAGAGCCGACTTCGTGCTTTGCTCCACGCTCACCGCAGAAAGAAATAGAAAGAAAATGCAGAAAGAAAGACGGATGTGTTTTCTGTGGTTGTTTATTGTGGTCTGCACTGATCTCCCATAATGCAATTGGCACAACATTTTTGCATGTAGTGTTTATGAGCCGACTCTCCCTCTGGCAAATTCAAAACAGCTGAGATGAATCCAGACATATTAATAAAAAGGCTGATTCAGCCCGCACCGATGCCTCACTCTCACCTTACATAATACACATGATCCCAGCCTGTACATAAAAAGAACAGAAAATAAGCCGTTCAAGCGTAAATAAAAGAACCAATAACCAACTGAAGCCCTTCCTCCTGCAGGGCAAAGTTATTATGCTGGAATTACTGTTGATTATAGCCGATAAGTCAGCACTCGGGGCATTTGCATCCAAATGTAGTTTACTTTACTTGTTCGCTTTTTGGAAAATATACCAGATGTTTTATTAAGTCCATTTGGGGCGTTCTTCGGTAAACAGAAACTGAAGAATATTTTTCTAATAGCACTTTATTTTTTGCCTTGTTTTCAACTATTGCTCCTTCTAATGACTTCTCTCCTGCAGCATCTGTGACTCCTTTGTTCGGGGGTAATTTAACATGGTGTAACATTTTTTGGAAGAGTGGAAAATAAATAATGGCTGAATGCAGGAGTCTGAAATTAATTTAAGAACACGTTAGGAACAAGTATAATATCGCTAGTCCACCTTAATAGGTGAAGTAGCTCTAGGTAATGGTGCTTTCTGTGCTGACGTTCACGCCACTCTTGGGATAATATGTACTGATTAGAAATACCGGCACCCTCTTCAGAGTGTTAAGTGTATAACACTAGAGATATGTGCACTCTTTACACTGTGAACTGATCTACACCAGCAATAAAAACATACAGATACACAACAACAGCTTCATTTCCTTGTGGGAAACAAAGGTTATCTCAATCACTACTTCCACAGTTTACTCATTTTTAGGGTCATCGGGGATGGAGGACGGACAGGCATCAACCATTCACACTCCCATTCACACCTACGGCTAATTCCGAGTGAATTTAGAGTTTTGGAGTGGAGAGAAATCTGAAGTACCTGGAGAAAAATCACAAATTGCTAATGGTGACCTTCATGTTTGTTTGCTTCTTCATTTTGTCCAACAGGTGTATTCAGCACTTTGTGCACATTCACTATTGTGTGACTCAAATGGTCCAATAGAATCCAAAGATACATTTCCTATTTACACCACAGAGACCAGTGAAAAAGTAGTGGACATTTTTCTGCCCTAAATTAGGGCCCCAGGAATGGTTTAATAAATGTAATCCTACAGCCAAGTTAAGTAGAATTCAATGGAATTTTAGACTTTTTACGTTAAAATTATAATTATCACCTAAAAACTGGGATTTTGATGGAATATTGTTGACAGATTTTTCTTTTAAACAAAGACTAAGATTCTATTGTAGGTGAGAATCAATTAAATGATTTAGTTCATGTTTTTGGGCGTTCATTTATTTTGTCTTAATTTGCATTTATATGAAAAGGATTATTTTCAGCACTTTTGTTTGGTCCATTTTTCATCTTCTAAAACATAATACCTGAAGGCCAGGTTCTTTATAATAATAATAATAAATTAAAATTTGTTATCCTTGTTAACCTAATGTTCAAATAAACTTTTAGACTCAGCATCAGACCTAAAATGTGGTTAAGGTGAGCAGAGGTTATGCAAAAATAACCAGAGAGAACAACAAAAGGTGTCAGTTTTAGTAGCACTAATCTGACCGTCTACAGACAACTCATTTTTTAACTAATTTTCATATATTAACAGAACCAGGAGTTGACTCACATCACAGATCATAAAACAAAATGGCAGAAGAAATTACAACTTCTTTTTTCCAGACAGCTAGTCTAAAGTTGGCATCGGTGCTAATGACAAATTGTCAGGGATACAAATGGATATCAGTCACCCATTTCACCCATATGTGTAGCCCATATGGTCCAAATTTTCAGCACACCTGGCATCTCCTCAAATCGGTCGATGCATGAACACGGGCTGTGGACTGGAAACATGTTTCTGAAACAATATTAATAAGAAAAGACTCTTTGAACTTTTTGTGAACTTCTGAATTTCACATCTTACTTGAAAAAAAAACAGCGCAACAGCATTGATAGCTGCTGAGGAAACTGTTGTGTTTTTTTCCAAGTGACATAAAAGTGTTTCAAACCTGTGAATTAAATTCCACCTAACGCCCCGTTCAGCCTTTGGCTTCAGTGTCACCCTCATTATTTATCATGAATGTATTACACCGTTCACGCATACATGACTCACACCTTTGTAAGCAACAACACTGCCACCAACAGGTCTGAACGGAGAGGAGGCGCTGCTCTGTGTCTGCTCTCCTTATTTACACTCTCCTATTCATACAAATGACCTTATTAATACACATGTTACTTTACATTTGGATTCTCTATATCTCGGCTAAAATGGTAGAGAGAATGGAGTGTGTGTCCGTGCTGATCCTCATGTGGAAACATGGCCAAGCAGCAGTGACAGGGATGGGAAAATGAGCCTGAGATGAGAAACAGCAGAACAGAGTCAGACAAAGGGACGATAATAGATGCTGGAAATGACGGCATAAAATACACATCATCGGCAGAGCAGTGGAAGACCTGAGGGAGAAGAGACAGCACGCAGGTATAAAGAGGCAGAAGTGAGCCCAGGCATATAAACATCACATATTCTCCTTACTGCTGCTGCATCAAACATCATGTCCAAGCCCTGGGGTGCACTGGAACACCCGCTTATGGACTTAACAACCTGAGTGTGTGTCTATGGGCAGCAGCAGGAACTTTCTGTTGTGGAATAAAGTGGTATGTTCACCCAACGTATTCAAGAGTTTTATTTTTGCAGGACGTCATCGGATGATTCTTCATCTCCAACTTTGGTTATTAGCCTTCACTAAAGTGAGGCTGCCATTTTGGCTATACTAATGGTTCTCAAAGTGGGGGACGTGTCACCTAGACAGAACTATTGTAAAGGCAAATACAGTATGAGATACAGTTTGAACCTGGACAGTGATCTAAAATGATCGAGTGTCAGAGTCATATACCAATACAGCCCTGATCTGAAAGACAGGAAAAAACAAGGCTCAAGCAGCCACTGAGATTTCAATACCCTTGTTAAAATGTTTAAATGTTTTTTAAGTCTACGACTGACAGCATGACTGACACAACAGTCAAATGGATTGTTGTTGTTCAGGACTGTAGACTGATTAATATTGTTGAGGACCACGACTGGACTGAAGTTTAGAAAGAAACTCTCCACACGTTCTACAAGACACCGTCAAGATGAACAGTAACGACTGAACTACACCAACTCTGAATGTTTTGGGTTTTTTGTAGGATTAAATAACACTTTTGCATAATTTTCTTCAATTTCTTTCAATTTTAATAATTCCATCATCTGGATTAGTTACAAACATATACAACATATAAACATATACATCTTCCTGCTATTGTTTTTCTGTTCTGTAATACACCGTATTTTCCAGACTATAAGTCGCACGTTTTTTTCATCCTTTGGCTCGGTTTGCTCAGGTCCAACTTATATATTAAAATATATAATTTCACATGTTTGTTACTTCCACACTGACTGCCACTAGAGGGCACTGGTACGACTTATATGTTTTTTTCTTCTTCGTTGTGCATTTTTTGGTTGGTGCGACTTATACTCAGGAGTGACTTATAGTCGGGAACATAGTGTAATTATGCTTAATTACAATAAATTCTATGATGATTACAATTTTCAAATTGATTATACTGTATACATATGTGGTTTGTGAAGACAGAATATTAGCAGAGGCTATATTTCTGTGAAGTACTGTCTTACAAATGCATTTACTGAGTACATTTTTAGCCACTTCCACATAATTTATATGCTGTTTTTCCTCATTGCAGAAGTCAGGTCTTTAATTATACTAAAAGTATTAGGAATAATATTTGGTGATGAAAGGTTTCACCTCGGCCATATGTGCATAATTATCCTAAAACAGAACAGAAGTACTTCCCACTGATTTATTGAACCAAACAAACATTTGTATTTTTCATTGACTGTGTGCTAATTTTGAAACGTTCCAGAGAAAACTCATATCTGGAGTTGTTGAGTGGAACAAAGGTAAAAAAAAAAAAAAAAATGACAGTGTAAACATATGCCATTTCACCGAAAGCCTGAAAACTCATAATATTTAGAATGCAAGCAATTTCCCTTGTAATGAAATATATCCACATGAGCGCTGATAGAAAAGAGGGGAGGAAATCAATTCTTTGTTATGTTCTCCAGGCGTCGCTGTCCCTCCAGGCTTCCCACCCTGATGTGTCATTACACTTTCCATTATCAAACGTCTCGAAGTTTACAATAGTGGTGTATTAAAGTTTTCTGTTTTCGGAGTGTTTTTAATTTTCAGGTTTTGAGTGCAGCCCGAAGACCTCACACTGTGGCGTTTTACTATTATTTAGACGGATTGGTCGGCTGATTGGGCTGCTAGTACAGAGCAAAGAAGGGAATTGTGATTTTTTTTTTTTCAACCAGAGCAGATTAGATTATGGCAGAGCATAGATGGAGGTTCGCTGGAGGATGGGATAAGAAGAGATGGAGGCTGATGTTCTGCTTTGGAAACCCCTAAAGGGACAAGACGTAAGAAGGGAAGTACAATACAGTGATTAATGAACTAATAATACACGGAAGACATTTGTCATCCATATTTAACCTATCTCTGGGTGGGACAGAGGGCAATTTCTCCATACAACACAGCCAGTACGGGATTCAAAACTGCCATCCTTCTGTCTGGGTTCTTCTGCCATTCACGACATAATATTATCCAATCTATCCATCCATCCATCCATCCAGGTTTAGATTTATGAGGTCCTTGATCTACAGCGTTTCGTGATACGTACAGCATTAAAACTCGCCAACTAGTTTACATGGAAACTAGTTGACGAACGGAGAAGATGAATATTTTGTCACCTGGTACACAGAAGACAGCCTAGATCTGCTGGTTGTACTGCAAACATCGGATTGTGCTGCATTCACTTTTTTTGCTTTTTGTCTTTCATTATGCTCCCAAGAGTAAGTCAAACTCTGATGTTATAATGTCCTAGATTATGAGGTTACCACAGTGTTAGCTAAGGCTTAAACTGAGTTAAGTCCAACTTTAAAAATTGGTCCAACATAAGTTGAGGGCCTCCTGTATAATAGAGAACTGTTATTAAAGATCATTGGTTCAAGTCTTCAAGATCACCAAACTGAACCATCAAGGGACATATATACTCCAGACTCTCTGACGAATCTAAAGACCCAGCAGGTGAAATCACTCAATAATTTGTTAGCACTTCCTAAAATCTCCATTGGCCTCTGGTAGCAAAATTGCCGTTCTCCAGTTCCTCCTACAGTTTTATGTCGTAATGACATCATAAAGAGTTCAAGCCTTCGACCAGTTGGTCCCCAATCTTTTTCTGCAGCATTGACACATTCACGACTATTGCTTTATTTAAAACGCCACTGAACTTTCATTAAAACCTTATACCTCCTATTAGACTGATAATCCCATTAAACCAAAGGAAATAAAATTACGTATCAGCGCCCACTCTGGCACAGATAAAGAAATTATTGCCCTGCCCCCGTCCTGTAATAGCTGGAATAGCTACCCACCACTTTCGGGACCCCTGGACTAAACAAACACTTCCACACCACAGACATGCAATTACTCAAATCATCCATATTAATTTATTTTCCACTGAGCAGCTGGATTTGAGCTAGTATTTTTTGAACAAAAGCATGTGCTTTAGCTTAAATGAATATCGATTATTGAACCAATAACCTCCTGGCTTTGAGGCAGGAGCACGTCCAATTGTAATGCCTAAATATGGACTGCATGGAAAATAACTGGAAACAAAATTAGACTAAACCAGTGGTTCTCAATTATTTTCTGCTCCCCCGACCCACACCCCCACAAATTGAAATCCTATCGAGAACCTGATAACATGTATATTTCTATCTGTACAAACCACTGTATGAGTTGCTGCCACCTAGTGACTGGAGGCTTGTTATCATTCAAGCATTATAGCAGTGGTACACTTATGTCCAGGGCCATTGCCCCTCCTCCCCCAGCATCTCACCGCACCCCCCATGGGGGCCCGCCGTACTATTTGAGAAGTACTGGACTTAACCAATGTACAGTAAACTGAAATCATGACAGTGGGGCTGTAACTGTCCTAGGGATAAGACCTTCACGAACTGAGCCGGTAAGGTCAAAATGTTGCCCAGGATATAAACATGACGGGCTAATTAAAAATGAAACAAGCAGAGATTCAGTTAGCTACAGCAGGACAACCATGGCTTCAACATTTTTGGCAACAACAATTGGACAAGAAAACGCAGAAATGATTGCATATAGTTTATATCAAGTCCTTCCTGACTTCTTATTTCTTTTATCCAATATGTATTTTCAGTGCTGCAGTTCTCCAGCCATATCTTATCAGCCCTCAGGTAAGGTGAGTTTACTGGATGTTTTCAAACCAAACTATATTCGTCTTTTGCCCGGGGCTTTCAGTGTAAACATCAGAGGTATCGAAACACAAACTCTCCTCAGATCAGCTTAAGATCAAGCTGTGTCAAAATATATGATTCTGTGATGATTTCTTCTTGACAGTGACTTCAATTATTTATGAGGAAAACACAATCTGCACAAGCTGGCACAAAGTGATTGAAAAAAAGGCAAGAACAAGCATAAAAGGCTGGCTGTTCTCTGAGTGTAGAGGAAAAATGTAATCAGGCCGTGGCTTTTAGTCACCTTGTGTGAAGTGAATGTAATGGAAAATAAGAGGCAAAAGAAAACAAACTGTACACAATGCACAGTGAAAGCACAGGTAGAAGGTTTTGTTAAAGACCTGCAGTAAATTTGAACTGTACAGTAGGCTTCCAAGTACTTCACTGCAGCTGAGGTCATCATGGATAACTGCTCCCTTTACAGTACTGAAAAGGGGCAATGGTAAGGTTTTGCTTTGACTGTAAAACCAAAATAGAGCAAATCAAAGCGCTGCAATAAAACACTATTGTGAGTAGAAAGTAGAGAGAGAAATACTAACTGGTAAGACCTGAGTGATCAAACAATACAAAATAATCTGAGAAATTTGGGATTAGTTATGATCAAATCAGTCATGTAATGTCATAGTTACGGACAACAGATTTAATGTCTTAACTTCCTTTAGCCCTCATTCATGAATCTTGGATCTCTGTTACGACCTTGCAGTATCTTGCAGTAAAGCCTTTTACATTTCAACCCATCAAGACGATGCCTCCCAAACTTTACACACAAACCTCTCCACCTGACCCATACATATTTCAGTTATATATTTTTTGTACTGACATTTTTCCATATAATTCTATCATTTGGACTGGTGACAAATAAAAACATCTAACTGCTGTATATGCGATATTTGTCTTTTGTTGCAACTATGGATATACGACATTTTTTTAAAAAGCTGATACAGATAACCGGCAACTTCTGATACCAATAACCAATAACATGCCTGGAGATAGGAAGACTAATGAGCAAAAGTATATTAAAGCCAATTAAGACACATCATCTTAATGATGTAACATTTGGAGAAAGGCTTAGAGCTTTAGACTTACTTTAAATCAGGAAATGACAGCAATGTCAACAAGTGTTTCAAAATAGACTGTGGTCCCAGTTTATAAATAGCAATACCTCTGTGCATTAATGCGCCATCTAGTGGAAACCCCACTCTTTCTATTGCTTCTATAACATGAAGCAGCACAGATATCTCCAGTTCTGCAGTTACTGACAATTCTAAAAGGTCTTGCTCCAGCTCTACCACAGCTGTGATCATTTAGGCTTCCAATGAGCTTTATCTGCTCCTGCACTGCCTCATCAGTGTCAATTACCTGAGCCTCAGTCACTGCTCAAACAGCCAAGGAGCTTCCTAGCATCGCAGCACATGTTAGCACAAGGCAACATTACTAGATCATTACTAGAAAAAAAAGTCCACTGGCCTGACAAATAAGTCGTAATGCCCGGCTAAATGAATAAATGAGCCATGTCTATTAAAAAGGATAACACAGCGCCCACTGGTGTCTGAATATGCGGAGTCACTTTGTGCCATAAAGAGCTGAGAACTATTTTTAAAACCAACATCCGTTTAAAAATAACAATGCTAAAAATGCATCTCTGCGGCATTCAAGCATGTTTTGTTTGTTTTATATATGTTTGTTTTATCAAATTTTTCACACTAAATTTAAATTGGTTAGATTTAAATACAGTCTGATGCATGTTAATTTATAATTGATTATTATTATTATTTATTTATTTGTTTTTTTCTTTTTGGTTAAAAATCAAGACCACATGTATACAACACATGTTTGTATGTTATTATGTGTCGGAGCTCCTTGTGGCTGGACAAAGAGAACATTTTTGGGAGCATAAATATTTTTCCATCCTTCTCTGAGAAATCACAGAAAAACAATATTCTTTTGTGCACAACAGAGGCATCAGAAGCAGCTGTGAGCCTGAAAATGTGCATCACTGGGGATGACATCTTATTAAAAAAGGTAACACGAGTGTGACAGCTTCAGAGATACTTTCCTGTTGTAAGGAAACCATTTAGTTAAAGTGGTGAGAACAACACAGCACAAAAAAACGTCAATGCAGAAAAATGCTTCTTTTTTTCCAATGAAACGCACTAGAAATAGGTACGTGTGGGAGGAGGCGGTGGGGAGGGGGGCAGTAGCAAACTTTAAATTGAGAAACAGTTGCGTGCATGCAAACTCTCTAGTAGTAACTTTTACTTTAGTTTAATAAAGAATGGCCATTTTGGATTGAAATGCCAAGGAGAGAGGAAAGGAGACCAAATTACAGAGAGAGAGCTCAGAGTTCAGACCAGGTTGCGTTGTAATTGCGGCTCCGCAGGCCAAGGGCTGACAGACAGGTACACACTCAAACTATTAATTTGCACTTTGTTTGGGAGACTCAGACCAAAATAACATTTTACTCCGACATTTGAGTCTGTGCAAAACTCTGGGTTATCTTGCAGTCTTCCATTACCATTTAGAACTAATTAGGTGGGTTTTTTTAGGTCGTAGTTTTAGCAAATTATGACACGCATGAAGGACATAGACGAACATGAATCATTCAAACCTTAGTTAACCACCAGTTAGATGCAGTGCTGTAGGCCTAGACTGCCTAGGACACTCCCATGGTGCACAAGCACATATAGCGTACGACACTATAAACTCTTGTAGTGCAAAAGCTGGAATCACATTTTTTAGTCAAAGCATGGGAATAAGGCTTTAAACCACTTCCAGCCAGCAAAAACCCCAAATCTAACTCACTACTAGATGTCAATAACGATGTAATTTTGCTCTTGAGGATTTTTTTAAAAATAATTTTCAATTGTTTCATTTGTTCATTTATTAATTGTATTCATTTGCACTGCTGTATTTCACACAGTATTAATAGAATGTAGAAAGAATTACTTTTTTTTTATTAAACATCAATAACCCCCAAGTAAGCTGCCCACTGCTAACCTTGGTGATGGGTTTAAAGCAGAGGCTCAATTTCGTTGTATCCCCGTGTTACAATGACAATAAAGACTATAATAATAATAATAATAATGAACTGGTTATTCTGCTATAGGCCTACAGTGGTGGAGGAGATCCCATAGTATGAGCATAGGACTGAAAACTATAAACTCTACTGAGGTATGAGGTATCCCACGACTCGGAGCACTGGACTGGAGTTTTTTTTTCTAACTTTCTACCATATTTATAGGCCTACACTTCAGAGGGAAGTCCCATGGAGCACTGAGGACACTAATAGAACCGCCAACTACTTAGAACAGTGTTCATCCCAATACATGTACATATGAAGTGAGAGTTTACTGCAGATCTTCATGCGTTCCAGTGAAACTAATGTAGCAGAACATTTCTAATCAGATTTAGGAGCTCCACTCAGACACCACAAACTGATGGTTCAGTTTATTCCTGTCACACAAAATGATTGATAAAATTGGGATTTTTCTTTTCACTTTATATTCAGCAAAATTATCGAAGCAGACACGATAGCTTTTTGCACGACTCTCAACTGTTTCTTCGGTTAAACCTTTAATTCAGAGACTTTTTTCCTGGAAGAAATGCTATATATTTGGCCTCTGAAAGAGTAGGAGCTGCTCCACACTTTAATACACGCTGTTTTTTTACAGCCTCTGACTTGGAATCGATCTAGGCAGGGTGAGAAGTCAAGTCCCTGGTGCTCCACATCCTTTCAATAACGTTATCTCCAGTTGCTGAGAAAAGAACCTGAGGTGAGGAGACTTGGAGCTCCGAGAGGCTTCACACTGGCATTTGGAGATGTGAAAAAAAATGGCAGGGAGTTTAAGAGGTGCTGCTAGAACTGTCATCCATCTCTCAGAAAACACTGATGGACCGTGTCTTAAGGAAAACTCAGACGCCTGCGGAGAGTGTTAGTGGTTTTCTTTAATATATATTTGATCCTGGTGACAGACAGGAGGTTTCCTCTGCCATGTTGTGTTTCATGCACCTCGAACTTAGTGACAAAACATCTACTGAGAGCTACACTATGAGAGCTCCAGCAGAAACAGAATAAAAGATAATTTTACTCGTCTTTTTATTATAGTTCACACAGTGCGGGGGAGAAATTGCTTTTCAGTTATTTGAGAATCAGTGCATTTTAGGCTACGACACCGGGGGCCTGACTATTCTCACAGAGGAGGCGAGGAGTTCTACAGCATCCTTTTAACAAGGTGATTTTTAAAAGACTCAGATGTATCGGCTGTTCTCTTCCATTCTGTCCAAAAGAAACTACATGCAAGTATTTGGTGCTTAAATACAACACAGAAGACACTGACAAAAACTACAGTGATGACGGGTCGCTCTTTCAGGCAAGAAACACGACATAAAACAAACAAATACAGGACACTAACAAGATGGAAGGGTCTGAAAAAATGTAGTTTAGGTTTAAAGTCTGTTTGGTTTTTTTCTTAGGGAACCGATTGATTAACTTTAGGCGAATGAGACACACAGGCTCTTTTTGATAACAACAATTAAGGTGCAGGTTTAACGTTGTGTTAGCCATTAGCTGATGTCATTATCAGGAGGCTGTGCAAAAGACAAAAGAAAATCTAGTCATTTCTTATATAAAACATGGACTTATTCATCTTCGACAGTTCCATGTTTTTCATCATTGACTTTTTATCGCTAATCTTTGTGGTATTAACAATGGTTATGTTAGCAATCCCTACACTGTGAAAATATGCAGAGGTACTAAGTATTCATGTTAGGCTGTGGTTATTTTACACAACATCTTTTCAGAAAACATTTAACCCTGCATGTTCCAGCAGGATCACCAACATTAAAATGCAGCAGCACAGGCCTAAACTGCTCAGCTCAACACAGTACTGTATATGTCGACGACACCACTGGAGGTGAGATTTCATGCATTCATATCTAAGTACATCTCAGCACAGCATTGATGTTGGGCTCTTCCTCTGCTTCAGTCCATCCATACTCTTTCTGTCTACTAGTTGGTGCCAGAAAACTCACAGCTACTCGCTTCTGCTGGTTCTGTTTTCATTTTACAACGCACTTGTCTTTTTGAGAGGTCCACTTTGGTGCCACAACTGCAGTGTTTTTTAATGTACCTTCACTGTTTTTGCCAATGCAGTCCATCTCCAATGCACACCACTGTTGGACTCCTTTTACCAGCAGTGCTATGCGTGCCAGTGTTTGAGAGCCACTGGTGTGAGGTGTTGAAAATGTGACTTACAGAAACATTTACCAGCCCCAAAACCCTACTAATGTACAGGAAATAAATATATAAAGAAACAACTACAAAACAAAGGGACATCTTTATAGCTGAGTGTCAGAGACACAGCAAACAAACTAGGGTTGTAGTTATAAAATGATGAAGCAGAATAAATTCACAAGAAGAGGAAGAAGCCCATTTCCAAAACATCATTTAAATTATGGGGAAAAGATGTTTTGGGACTAGAGCCAATAAACTTCCGGCTGCGGGAGCTTTCTTGTGCCGATCAGCACATCCAGATGGGTTATTCTTCTATTATTGCCTTCAGTGGACACAGTGACGGGGCAACTGAAAATGTACTGAAAAAGAGGATTGTTGTGCATCACTTCCTCCAAAATCAAACATGGGCTTCATGGAGAAGCTATTGTTTTGTTCATTGTTAGCTGTATAAGCTGATATTTGGGCAAATGAATGTGTGTGAAATTCCTGTCCTGATTCTACATTTCACAGTTGCATCAATAGAAACATTTTTAAAATGTGGTGTTCTAAACTTTTATCACCCTCACTCGGCCCAGCCCAGAGAGTACGGCATAGCCGAGCACTTGAGCACATTTTCATCTTCTTACGGCAGCAATATTAAACTGATGGGCTTTAAAAATCAATCACAGCTCCAGTAAAGTGAACGCAGACGCCCCGGCTCGTCCACCTCGGTTATTAAACTCTTCCTCAGCACTGGGAGATTTAAGGAGCAGAAACTTTCCCGTCTTCTAGAGGTGGGGATATACGACAAATCACTGTTTGTTCTGTGAGTTGCTTCATTCCAATTTTAGTCTCCCCGGGCTTGTTAGAGCAAAGTGATGACCCTCTTAAAGCAGGGTGTCCAGATTTTCTTCAAGGGCTCCAAGTCTGATGATGTAAAAATACCCCAGGGCCATCAGCTCCCCTCGTGATACTAAAGACTGTAATTAAGTGGCTGCAAATGCATTTAACAAATTTATGTAGCAGATAGCTAATCCTTAAGTTTATGTCGGCCTCTCTGTAAATTTAACAACGCTTTTGAGACAGATTTCATAGATTCATCATGTGTTGGATGTGGAAGCTAAGTCATTACCTTTAAGTTTAGTGGTAGCTAATAAAAAGTCTTAAAGCTAGCACAAAATGTGATTTAAGGCATTTAATTCAAAATATATTTGAGAATTAGTCAAAGCGAAAATATCCTAAAGATTAACTTAGTGATAAGAAAGGACATCAGAAACAAATTGCGAGATGACCAACACATTATAGCTACATGTTAGCTTACTGTAAAGGGATCAATGTTTGTCATTTAGGTTAAACATTGGGAGGCGATATAACAACATTTATAGTCATATTTTGCTTTGCTTGGAGAGAAACTCTAGCTACTAGTTAGGCAATAACAAATATTTTAATATTTAGTCAAAAAAAAACTCTAAATACCTCTAAAAGGTATTTTAGGCTTCATGTAACCTCCAATTTAGTGCTTAAAAAGGTTAAAAGGCAGAAATAGCAGCAAATATTGTCAGAAAAATGCTAAAAAAAATGCTAGCCTAGCAACATCTTGAAACTAAGCATGAAATGACTTATAAAGAGCAATTATAATAATAATAATAATAATAATCTTTAGCATAGATCAAACAAAAAATTGCTAAATTTCCTAAAAACATTATGAGCTGCCTTAAAAAGTTGAGTACAACAAAAAGTGCCTTTCCAAGTGCCACATTTATCCTGGGTGTCGCATTTTGGTTCGGCCTGACCTTAAGTCGTTTCATCTGGAGACTGAAAACCTTTGCAGGTTGAGCGAGTCAGGAAGATCTAACCTTTTCATTGTCTGTGCACAGTTTTAAGCAAAAAGTATTTGCTGCATTCAGTGATTAATAAAAGTAATTTTCAGCTGAGCAGTTCCCATTAGAATCCCACATCTGAGTTGGTGCAGAGACAGAGGAGCTGTCTTATCAACCAAGACACTTTTAAGATGAGCAACACCTCAACCCTTAACTGCGCATGTATGTGTGTGTGTGTGTGTGTGTGCAGGGCTGTAAATATCCAGTGGGTTAATGAGCTGTTCTATGTGGGAAATTACATTTACTTTCCAATAAACTCCTGCCAGGGACAACTTCTCTTAATAGACACACTGTCACACTGCAGCAGGAGTGGACATTGTGTGTAGCACAGATGTTTATGTGTTTATTAATTGACCAGTGAGGATTACCACTATTAATGAGGACATTTTAAACTATATGGAAAATAATTAAGGGCAAGACATGATTTTTTTATCATCTGATAACAACTTCTTGTCAGTATTGAATTCTGATGGTTTAACTGTCCTGTTGTGTTTAAACTGTAGAAGATACAGTCAACCAAACTATACTGTCCTTCAGGTACAGAGGCTAAAAGGCACTTGTGTCCTGATTAGATGAAAAAGCTTTTCTGCAAGTTTCAAACAAAGTAAAGTCAGTGCTGTACAAATTTAACATATACACAACATATTTTTAACCAATTAAGAACCAATTATAGCTAAAGTAGTTAACATATGGCTAAAGATGGTTAAACATTAGGCTAAAAATTAAATTGCTAACAATATAAAATATGATGGTTAAAAAAATGAATGAGTTTAATCTTAGCCAAAAGAAAAACAGATGATAAAGAACAGTTAAAATTTAGACTTTTAGACTGTATGCACAAATGGCTCTAGCCAAAACTACTGTATAATTTTCTCTTAGAGTAGGAATAGGATAACAAGTTCATGTAAAAAAAATAGTCTAAATGAGCAGAAACTTTAATAATGATTAAATCTAGAAAGCCAATTTTATAATACTGTTTTTTTTATAATACAACAGAAGTGGCGAAACATAAGACGATGTCCTTTAAAGACAAAAGAATATAACCAAAGCTGCAGGACAAAAATCGTTAGCTGAAGTTAGTTGTGTGATAGGAGTTGGGCTAGCAAATGCAAAGGTAAGCTAAGTGATACCAACAACAAATTAGACAACAAAAGCCCCAACAGAACAGAATAGTTAAATATCACACAATAAGGTTTCTGAATAATATAAAATAAAATCATGCCAACAGAAATGAGTGCTAACAGCCAAGAAATACTCAGTAATAATAAAATAGAAGGCATTTGAAGCAGACACAATTACTAGATAGACTGAACTCATTTGTACCAGGACAATACGAATGTCCTGATGACTTTTCTAAGCCTTTTAAATCTGATGACGTCAGAGTGAAGATCGTTGAAAGGAACCTCAGCTTTTTTGTGTTTATTAAGAGAATATCATATAAATATACAAACACAAAAAGAACTAATATCAACCAAAGATTGAAGATATTTTTATGGACTCCAACAAGGTTACGTTTTTATTCATTTTCTTTTTTTCTGCCTGATTCTTCACCTGTAAAGAACTGCTGGACCACATATAACCAAGGCTGAATTTATGACGTTTCATATAAAATGCCAACGTTCTCTTTAAAGAAAAGGTGAAACCTTAATTATTCTCATGGAGGAAGATGCTACAGAAAACTCCAGTCACTAAATTATTCGACATGGGCATGAAATTATCGCCCTCTTCTACTTATCATTATAAAAATATATATATCTTTAATCAGTCCATGGAATGGTGTAAAAATATTCAGCACAAAACGGATAAAAATATCCTCAATAAAATGCATGAGTTCACCTAAAATGAGGAGCGTTATAATTCTTTTACAGTCACTGACCTGCATTAAGGTTTGGCTCTCAGTGTTTCTCATCCTATGCAGCTAAATGTTACAGAAATGTCAAAGTACAGCAGGGTCACAGGTGAATACACTGAATTATTCAGGGAGCAGAACATTGGGTTTTACTCCTGTCCCAGTTTGGTTTACTGCAAGACTAAACTACAAAACTACTACCACCAATTTGTGCACAGGAGCTGCCTTGAACTGTATAGACTGCAGTTATACCAAGAAAGTATTGTGTTTTTGTAGAAAAGTATTTTTTGCAGAAATCACTTATTTTCAATACAGTTTAAAGGAGTCATGGAGTCAAGTGGAGCCAATCTGACTTTTTGCCTGCATGTGACACTTAAGTGCCAACAATGCTAACATTACTGGCATCAGTATCCACGACAAAGACCCCTCTTAAACTGGGCAGTGTACCACCAAAGCCCTAAGCCTGTGAAAGGAGGTCATCCACTAGATAACTCACCTCTGAGGAAAGTCAGCGAGGATTCTCTCTATCAGGTATTCGAAGGTTGCGGATGTGAGGCAGAGGCCAAAGGACATGACTCTGAACTGCCACAGGCCTTGCCCAATAGTGACTGCCTATAGCCAATCCGAAGCCACTACTGATGTAGTCGTATTTATGTGTGATGTCATTGAGGCGGCGGTAGTTGACAAAGAATCGCCAGGATTTGTCTTTCTTTCTCACAAGGACTGCTTTGGTTGCCCTTGGCTGCTTGAGGGCTCGATGAATCCTGCTGTCGCCATCTCATTTATCCTCACCTGTGCCGCCACATACTTGGTTAATGGCAGGCGACGTGACCACAGGGAGAATGGACAGACATCGCCAGTGTCTGTCATGCTGCACCAGGCTTTCGTGCATTCTCATCCTTGACTGCCAAGATGTCGGAGAAAATATTTAACAGCTCCCCTAACTGACGTCTCTGTCCTTTATCAAGACCATCAGAGCTCCGCTGGTACAACTCCTCTATCTCATGGCTTGTCTCAAAAGAAGGAAGTGGCAGGGATGATGGTAAAATTGAGGTATCTTGTACCAGCTGGTGCGTTCTTTGGTGGATGGGACAGTGTGGAGACAACCTCTAACCTCTGGTCTTCGGCACAGTGGAGAGCCACATCCACCGTGGGTGGATACAGGGGTATTTAATCGAGGCCAGCCAGAACTGATGGTTGATGCAGTCTTGTTTCTTGCATTACTGCATTTCACCAGTGACTGTGATTATTCTCCTTTTTATAAGAGACCTCCACCCGTGGGGTCTCTGACTGTTCATGTTTGGAAAGAACCTAGGGCGTATCAGTGATGGTCCCCATGTCCACAAGGGTTCTACATGCTGTCCCATCAATACTGCAGTCCACATCTGCTTGACCCAGGTGGCCAATTTTGGATTCGGCTAAGGGAAAGGAAAGAATACTGGAGTACTAGCCTTAGCGGGGCTGGAGCCGGGCAATGGTGGGCAACATGCCCCAGCTCGCCACACTGGTAATAGCCCTTGTCACCATATCTTGCTTCTGTCCTGTTCTGTTTTTTAGTGGGTATTTCTGTGGCCAACCTGCAAGCCACCCATAACGCCTCTTCATCCTCGCCCCTGTCATGGCCCACCTGGTGGACGTTAGGTCTCATGCCTTGTGTCTCACCAGAACACTGCACATGGTCCACCCGTTCTGCCTCCTCTACAGCTGCAGTCGAGGAGCTTGGTGCAAAGAGACAGATTTGCTGCCGAAGTCGATCTGACTGCAAGTCTTGTGTGACCCTTGGAGGGCCAGCTCCTCTAGAGCCGTACCATCAAAGGTGGGGCAGGGTATGCACCCAGACTCTCTGTCTTCTCTGGCGACTGTGCAACTTGTCTCTGGCATCAGCCTCAAAGCTCCAACAGCCAAAGCTGCGCTTAATTGGTTCCTAGACAGCTGGCCAACTCCAGCGTTGGTCAGGTCAGGTAACTGCCAGTGCAACATGGACAGCTGTGTCCTCTGCCGACCATGCATTTAGCTAAGCAACTAGCTGCATTTGAATGGTGTATGTATCTGGTGGTTAGGGTTGGGGTTAATGGGGTTCTTCCCATTACAGCCTTGCCTTAGTTCAGGGGGCGTGGCTTGCGTTGGCAGCATGGCGAGTGGCGCTGCTGCTGCACTGCTGTGTTTGTTTCATAATCTCGGAGTGCTGGCTCCACCTGGCTGGGCCGCAGCGCCTCCCCGTGTCTGCCTCGTCATTGCGGGGTTATCGGCTGCTGGAACGGACGCTCGCTTCCGTAGCCGGCTGTCATCCATCGCTGTGAAGCACGCTTTGAGCTCCTCTATCTCACTCATTGTTGCTGCCATATCCCACTTCTGACACCTCTGCAGCGGAGTGGTAAATAAGTCACGGGAAGCTTCTATCTGGTTAGAAAGTGGATTATCTTCAACGCCAAAACCCACACTCTCACACGCTTCTAATGCAGCGCTACAACATGGTACCACATGGTTTTGTTTTAAATGACATGACGTCGACAGGCTCCACCCACTGGGACCAGCAGACAAGCCTTGGTCCTGTTAGTTAATTTTTTAATTGTTTTATTTTCATTTTTAGGCGCTGGTTTCTGTTTTTGTTTTTTTGGGGGGTGGGTCTTTTTCGGTGGAAAAAAAGGTGAATAAAATAAAACAAAACAGTTCCAGGCTTGTGGAAGATATAATGATACGGCTGGTCCACGTGTCTGAGAACTTTTTGACTCATTGTCAGATATGGTAGGTGGTAGCTGCTCTATTTTGCTATCACATTGGGGTCTTTGGTCTAAAAAATAGTACTAACCTCTGGTTTACAATGTAACATTAAAAATAAAACGTGGACAGATTTAATGCACTAAAAAATGAACAACACAATGGGCTGTGAAATGCAGCACCATATACCGTACCGTGTGTGAAACCTGAAATGGATTGTAATAAGACTTTGAAACCAAATTTACTGACCCATTTATGGCTTTAAATTATTTATTTTTAAAAATGAGTTAACTTTAATGAGGTCAAAATAGTCTTCCTTTAAACTTGATTATTTTCCTTCCCCGCGGCTGATGTTTATGTCTGTGTCAGATGGACCAACGACATTTTTTACATAAAAAAATCCCAGCATCAGTAATTTAACTGGTACAACTGGCGTAACAAAACTGTAAAGCTGAACAGACATGATGACAAACCACAGGCCTTGATCGTGAAGACGGCAGTGAAGCGGCGGAAATAGCGTCAAATCCTACATCGAACGACCAGCAGATGGAGACATTGTACAAAAATTTATTGCATCACAATTTACTTTTTCATCATTTCAAACGAATCACATTGTTACTATTTTAAGTTTTTTTAAGAAGAAATATATATAAACACAATTAAACTAAATAATATATATAATTATAAACATATATACATTATTTTAGTTAAACTGAAATAAAATGTACATCAACAAACAAACATCAAACTGGAAACTGTATAAAAGACTTAACTACAGAAGGGTGTACGTAGGATAAAATTTAGGACATGTAGAAGAATAATTTTAATATTGTCATTAAATTAATGAGTTTTTTATGTGTCCAGAAACCTTTTTACTTCCTTCATATACACAGTAGAAAGTACAACTCCGATATGAGTTCCACTGTCATCTTAAGTTTTTAGCTTTAGCATTTTTTTTCTCCTTTAAACCTCCATGCTGACCCTGAACTCACCTTCCTGGAGTTGAATTTGAGAATCACTGAGGGACTAGTCTGTAATTGGACAGATGGAGTTTAATAAAGGTGAAAGTAGATATCAACAACACTGACCGAGAACCAGCATGTGGTCCAGTTGGACTGTATGAAACCTACACGATAGGTACAAGAGAAATATGAAGTGTGTGTCTGTGTGTGTGTGCACAGCTTACACACACACAGACACAGAGTTTAAATTCATTCAATCAATACTGCTTTTTAAAATTCTGTTCCTGTAAATGGGATCCATTGACCTGTGCCAATATGTTTCCTTTATCTTGACCCAAAACTTTACACCTGAACTGAAATATGGTTTTACGTGTGCATATAGTACATGGGTTTTTAAAAACTCTTTTAAGAACTCTTCAGTTAAATAAAAGATTAATATTTTTGCCTTTTAATGCAAAAATAGTTTTCAGTAAAAAAGCAAAAAAATAAGGCACATAAAGTGTTAAAGCCAGGTGAAAGTCAAGGAAACGTGAGAAAAGCTGCAAAGATGACAATAACACCTTTGTATTTTACTGCCCATCCCTTTCAGCTCATGCGATACAAGTCTCCAAATACACATGTAGTACATGGTGCTGGGGGAGCACACTGCTGCCATGACTCAGACCGCTGCAGTAATAATAAGCAGAGCGAAGCCTTCTGTTCGTACTTATTTGTGTAAAGCAGTGAGGGATTGACCTGAGCTCCATCAGATCAACACTCACACGCTGCGATTGTTTTAACAAAGAGAAAGTGATTTGACCTCCTGTCTGTGGTCGGCCACAGCTGAAGGACGACTGGATGAAGGCGGAGGAAAATAAATCTGGGCCTTCGTCCACGTGGAGAGTATATGCTGTATGTCTGAAACAGGACAAATGGATTTGATGAAAGTAGGATACTTAGGAACAAGAAATGTAATTGTTTTGGGGTACATACACCTTACACTAAGATCTTTTGTTCGATCCCCAACTTGGCTTTTCTGCAGGTGCTCCAGGTTCCTCTCCAGATCCGAAAACATCCACAGTACATTCTTAGTTGACCATATGAGTGAATGTGAGTGTGAATGGTTGTTGTGATTGTGATGTTTTTTGGACTGTAAACCGTCCATGCTATACCCATCCTTGCCCAAAGACTGCTGGGATTGGTTAAATTTGAGCGTTAAATTGGATAAATATTCAGTTTATTACTGAAACTATCGATGACAAAACATAAATTATTCTTGGAGGACGTCAGTTTACCTCATTACTGCTGGAACACAAATACATATTTAATGCAAATATTTATTTGCAGATCAGCACAAACTCACAGTACAATTACAGCTGGTATATTCAACGTAAAAAAAAACTCTATTGAGGAGTTAAAAACAAACAAACAAAATGTGCACTGACCTGAGGAAACCTGATGACTCATGTGCATCTTCATCACTCCTTCTCTGCAAACTAACTTCAGGTGTTCAGCTGCCACCTACTGGGCTGGAGAGTAATTATTCAAAATAAAGTATGTGTTAAACTCGCAGCCCTACAGTTAAAAAAACATGTTTAACTGACAACTTCCTAACAACGTCTTTGTTATTATTATTATTATTATTATTATTATTATTATTATTATTATTATCCTAATTGTCTTTGTTTTTTTCTTCGTACCCTCCAGGAAACAGGCGTCTGCATGAACATCTGCTTTCAATTCCGACAGGTTTCACTCTGACCAGCCCCTCCTCCCGTCTGCTGTGGTTTCATGTTCTGATGTTATAACAAGGCTCATTTTTGTGTTTTAGTTTTTGTATTTGGGATCAATGGCATCTGTTTCCACATTGCAGCAAATGTATGTGTGTGTGTGTGTTGTTTTTTCTGCTTGTTTAGTGGCAAAATGTTCATCATAGTGTAATGAAACAGATGCTTAATTTCACATTCTCTAGTGTAAACATATGCCACTTCAGTGGTGTTATTATGTTTGTGTGTGTTGGTCTGTTTGACAGTCAGAACTTCGACTGTTTCAGGGGAATCTGTATCATTTCAGTGCCATTTGTGGAACCTTTTCCAGTTCAGCCAAGTTTTTGACCATCTTCTTTCCATTACATTTTCTCTATATATTTCTCTATAAATTTTCTCTATATATTTCACAATTCTTAGTGTATCACAGATACACAGAAGTCTTTACTTTAACTTAAGCCAGTCAAAATAAATAAATAAATATATAACTTTGGGTGTTTTAGCCTAGCAATGTAGCAATATTTTGGCTAATTGCAAACAACTTTGAGTATGTTGGCTTAAAGTGTAGTAATTTCTCTGCTTTGTAGTCACTTATTAAATATGTAGTTACATTTTTTTTCCAGCATACAATTTGTGAAATGCATTTTTCTACCTTTAAATTTGACTAACCTAGGCTCTATTTTTTTCCTGAGAGCTTACATGTTATATAGATTTAAGACGAACTCCACGTTGAGAATTTAAAAAAAATAATATTACAAGATTAAAGGCGAACATTAATGAGAATAAGGTCATACATTTACAAGAAAAAACTTGCAGATTCCGGAGAGAAAAGTCATAAATTTAGATGATGTGTTTTGGAGGAGATGAAAGAAAAACACAGTGATATCTATATGTGCCTCAAAATGAGAAACGTGGAGAATCTTGTTTAGTAATACTTTATACTAACATTTAGCTAATATGCCTCACTAATCCTACAACAGCTGAAAGAACATGAAAGAACATCCAAGGAAAATCCCAATTAATACATTTTCCTGGAAGAGGTCACATTTCAAAACATCTTAAATGTTACTGTGATATCTGCTCATCTACACGTTGTGTGAATTTTTCTTGATTCAAAGTTTACAGCAGCGTTTCTTCTTTCCTAGTAGCAATAATAACAACTAATAACAAAGTCATTTTGTAATTGTAACAAGTGGTAAATGTTGGAATAAAATAAATATTAGGAATTCACCTTTAGCTTGTCCTTGCGACCACAATTATCTAACTGTCAAAGTCAGGTTTTTATAAAACATGGAGTCCAATATCTGGATGCTGTTAGTGATTACTATGACCAGACTGTAATGGAGTTATTTAAACTTAATGGGTTATTTTTATGGCACGATTCCCCAAATTTCCCTCTATTAATAAAACGACTAGGACTCCAGCGTCACCAGTATGTTTTAACTGTTTCCATTGTTAGCGGAGGGTGGAAAATAACCAGGCTATATCTACCCAGGGTTTTATGGGAAATCATTCAATTACATCTTTGGCTTTGTGCACTAAATCATTTACCTCTCGTGCCTCACACCTCATTTATCTTATGTTTCCTGTTTGGTGCACATTAGTCACACATGGCCCCCGGTGAACCCTGTGAGCACACGGACCCTACGAGGTTGAAGCAATAAACGAACAAGTCAATTAGCTTTCTCTTCCTGTTGACATAGCAAATCAATTAACCTTCATTTCCTGTGCATCAGCACCGGTTTCCTGTTTGTTTCGTGCAGCTGTGGCGTACATCGGCTGCCTTGCTCACTGCAGACCACAAGCAGGCATCAAACAGCAGCTAATAGCAGCCTTATCACAGCACATTAGCCACACATAAACAAACCCAGAGCCCAAGTCAAGTCCAGAGAGCGGTGCATGTGAGCATGTGCCACCCACAATCTCATGTTCGATAGTCACAGCACTTGGTTTCAACTACCAGTTTGTGTCAACAATTAGTAATCTTCAATGCATTATGGAACATTTGCAATATGCCATACAACACGTAAGACAACATTTAGCTGTAAACGGCTAAGATATGAATAGAACACAATATGTATGAAAACTAGCTAAAATGAAATAAAAAGGATTAACCAAAGCAGCTAAAATACAAAAAACACAAAGCTATGTTGTAGCTAATTATGGCCAGAGTAGCAAAATGCTAGGTAAAATACTGCCAAAAAAGGCAACAATACATTCAAAAGAGCTACTGTGAATGGTGGCTGCATACAGCTAAAATAGTTAAGTTGTAGCTAACTTGTAGCCAAAATAGCTAAAGGACAGCTATAATATAGTTAAAATAGTAAATGGAGAGGACATGCAGCCAAACTAGTTAAACCAGCCTGAAAATATTTTCACGGACTGGCCCTTAAGGTGTGGCCGATAAATACAATATTTACAAAAAAAAAAGTATAAAAATGAAAAAAAGGCAAAGAAACAAGTACCTGTGACCATTCTTGACAGTCAGGAATTTTCCACCATTCTGAAAGAACAATCAATGATCAATTAAGTTCTGGAAATAAGTCATGTGAGAACTGCCATCACACACACTCCAAGCCTTAGAAGTGGAGCCTAGCTGATTCACTCGGAGATGAAGAAGATTTGAACTTCGGTGTCTTCTCCATGTGATGGAGGTTCAAAGGTCAAAATATCAAGATGTGCTGTCATTTTCAAATCTACTTCTCCGTGAATGTTGGGGTTTGTTGTTCCAGGTCTTCAGCCAAAACCACTGTGGTGACCACGGAATGGCGTTCAGTGTCATCACCTCCCAGTAAGGTCACAAGTTCAAATCCTGGGTCAACCTAGGGCCTCGCTGCGTCCCACCCATGTCTCCTCCTCAGTTATTCCCACATAATAAAGACGAGGCGATTGGAGTCGAGTCAACATTGGATTTGAACTTGACTAGAGTCTCTGTCCATTTGCCAGCAGCTCTGCCTGAAGACAGATGTGCATGTATTTAGATTCCCACAGATAAAAACTGGATTAATAAATTATATAATTTGTCTAATTGTGGTTATTTGACAGCAATATGCAAACGTTTCAGTCATCAAATGAGGGTTAGGGGGTGTCGGGAGGGGCCAGCCTGTGGTCCAGCTGAACGACTAACCTAAATGACTAAAGGAGGACACTGGAGAATCTGGAGAACTTTCAAACTCCATACAAAAAGACCTGGGATTGAACCAGTAAGCTGGTGAACTTCTTACTGTAAGGCAGTACTTCTCAAATAGTGGGGCGGACCCCCATGGGGTGGCGTGGTAAGGTGCTGGGGGGCACCAGGGGCTTCCAATGGAATATGGCACAATGGACATAAGTGTTCCACTGCTGTAATGCTTGAATGATAACAAGCCTCCAGTCACTAGGGGGCAGCAACTCATACAGTGGTTTGTACAGATAAAAAATATACACGTTATCAGGTTCTCAATAGTATTTGAATTTGCAGGAATTTGGGTCGGGGGGAGCATGTGTAAATATTTCTGTCCCCAAGGGGGAGCATGACAGAAATTATTGAGAACCACTGCTGTAGTAAAGGCAGAAGTAATCACTTTTCCAAGGTTTGGTCCCAAAATCTTTTTTTCCCCAAAATTTTCCAACATTTTACAGTTTCAAGCATTTTTTTGTAAAACTAAAAGCAGAAATAAGTGAATAAAGCTTAATTCGAAGACACTGATCACAAGAAGAGAAGAAAAAAAAGTCTCACCTTAAATAATTCTAAATTTGCATTTTAAACACAAAAATAATATGAATATAAGCATAACTGACAGAGTTGAAACTCAAGTTTTCAAGTTAAACATGTCAATAAACATGTTTCCTTAGCCAAAATATTAGTAGAAGTCTTGCTCTTCTTTTTTTCAAAAACACATTTCAGTCATCTGGTCATCTCACTGAGCTGATCCTGACCTTCCCCAATCTAAGAAAATGTCTCCAAATCCTCCCTTCTCAACTTCACGAGCCAGATGGAATCACAAAACATTCACAAAATGAACAGTTTTCTCCTTAAATCTAGATAAATATTTATTGCTTTTATTGTAATACTATTACAGTTTATCTGATGTCGTAGATGACACTGTGAAAGGCCCGGTGTCTGTGTTTGGTGTTAGGCAGTGTCGTGTGTTTAGAAGTCAAATGTCGTTGCATTTAAAGCACAGTTGAACAATGATTTGCCGAAAGAACAAAATATATATATATATATATCGTGTAGCCACAGAATAGTAGTGACAATTAAATAAATTAAAACAAATGCTCTAAAATACATTAAAAAAGAAAGCCTTTTCTGCAGACACACATACAGCGGAGCGAGTGATAACACTGATACGACACATTCATCTGTCCCTTTAAAAACGCTTCACTCGGACACATGACACAGGCTACGGTGGTTAGTTCCTGATTTTCTCCTTTCAAAATATACTGCATATCTATTTATATAATGATATAAACAGCGAAAAAAATATTTTTATAATTCTAAAATACATCTATAAGATTTAGAAATGATATGTACAATTAGCCCCGCCTCCTCGGTTCAATGCGACGTTCTTCTAAAAAGGAAGAATAGTTCAAAGAGAAATCCAACACTTTTCCAACTGCTCTGTTGACTCCAGGTCATCAAGGATGGACAGTAGCAACGGAGGGAGTGACATTTAAAAAATGGTGGTTATTGTCAACATTTTCAGATGACAAAGTGCAATTTCAGGAAGTTTGGATATTGATGTTGTTGTTCTTTGCAACTGCACTCCTGACATTCACACAATAACATCACAAGTTAAACACAACATGCATTAGTTTGCCATGATTCATGTTGAATTGCACTTGTAAAGATGTTTTGAGCAATTTAGGAAAATAATAAAACAATTGCTGTTTCCCTGCCATGCTTATAAATTCAAATCTTTCTTTTTTTTTCTTTTACAAAATGTTCTCTTTGCTCACCTCTACTGACCTTCCACAGTGACCTGGAACACCAGTGCTGAGCTTTGAAAACTGTCGGATTTCTCCATTAGGAGGAATGCTGGTTTTCAAGGCCAGGGATTTAAGAGCTGATAGAAACCCTCATTCTCATCCATACACACATATACAAACACATACATACACACACACACACACACACACACACACACACACACCAACAGTATATGGTTCCAGTTGAACTTATTGAAAGTGTAGGATCTTCAGAGACCGATGTCCCTGTTTCTTTTCACTGAACAGACAGCTGACTGGAGCGTCTGGTCCTCAGAGGCTCTGTGTGCTGAATGCTGAGCGTCAAGTGTAACATTATAACCCACGCGGGACGGAGGATGTTGTGTAATGTCCAATAATACTTCCTGTTTTTGAGCTTTCACGGTGCGTTCCGCTTTCTCCCTCCTGCTGTCCACACTGAGGGTTTCAGAGCATGGACTTTCATGCTCATCAAAAGCCGTCCACTACTGGTACCGTGCTGCCTCCATAACACGGACATTATCTACACCTAACATCCGTGCAGTGTACTGATGCCTGTCAGCTCAAGTGAATCTCACCAGCTTTCTCTGTGCTTTTTTTTAACCCCCTCCAGTCTGCAGGAGGTACTCCTCCAGGTTTGATGACTCCTCATCTCACATCTCACTTTCTGTGAGTTGACTTCAGTTTTGAGGGTCTCTAAAGAGTCCAGGAAAAGGCTTTGCTAAGGCACTGTAGTCCACATGTGTGTGATTCCTGTGAGAAATGTGCAGAGGAGGAAGAGTGAGGTTAAGGATGAAGAGGCTGTGGGTGACGCTGAAGACGAGTGGAGCTGGTTGTTGTTGTGACTGTGGGCTCTGTCTGGTGGCTGCACAGTGATGTAGCCATTAATGATGCGAACCATGGGCGGAGGAGGAGACTGGACCAAAGAGCTGAGGGGGGAAGACAACAAAGAAGAAAATTAATATTTCTTTTTCTGAACACTCAATGGGATTTCCGACATTCATCTGAAATAAGACACACAACTCCCTCCTGTGGCATAGAATTAAACAGAAACTAACTGCAAAAGGCTAAATGCTAAAAAACAAAACAAAGGCCAACAGCTAAGAAGAAAGCTAAATTAATTTGTGTAGTTAGACAGTGGAAAAGAATAGCCAACAGTTTGTCAGGTTTGTGTTAATAAAGGTTGTAAATACCAAAATGTGAGGCTAAAGAGCGAAAAGACCGACTGCATTAGCTAAAAGTTAGCCAATGTTAGCTTCATTAAGACACAATAATTTAGCATAACAAAAGACTGATACTGACAAAGAAGGTAAAGTCAACCAAGGAATATGACAAATGAAGCAAATATCATAACATGCAAAAAAGTCTACAAATACCCCCCACCCTCACCCCCACCCTCACCTGTTTCTTGGGGGACCACCTAATCCTTTCAGTCTCATGGACGACTGAATGTTATCCCACCACATAGGCATTTGTGGGGTACACCCTGGACCATTCACCAGTCTATGTCAACCATTCACACTGGCATTCACACCTACAGCCAATACAAAGTCAATAACCCTACTCCTGCAGAACCTTTGGCCTGGCTGAGAAATTGAACTGGTCACCTTCTTTCTGTAAGACAGTGATCCTCAACTGGTGGCCCGCAGACCAAATACGTCCTGTGACTTAATACCATTATGAACATAACCACCACACACACATGCACAAAGACTAAGTGAAAATCAAGTGTTCTTTTTGCCGAGGGTGCAAACCACTTCTGCCACCATGTGGCACAAACTGAGTTATAAGAAATATTTTATAAACATACACAAACAATCCCTTCTTTTAAAACACAAAATGCCACATTTTATCAGTTATGTAAATGACAGTAAAAAACTCACTCTCTCTGTTTTAATTTCTGATTTCACTGATACACAGGGAACACTCTGTCACCGGGCAGCAGTACTTCTGCCTGGCCGAGCCACTGGTTCTGGGGACTTAAGAGGAAAATCCTGTTGTAAGCTGCAGAAGACCAGGGCTCTTAACATTCCCACAATTTTCCACAAATGCCTGAGAAAATATGCAGACTGCTGGAGGTAAACAATGGAAATATTAACGATGATGGAAGCACAAAAAGGGGAAATTCCTCTGACAGAAGAATCCACTGACCAATCAGTGAAGAGAAACTCCCCGAGGCGTCAGTTTAGTCATTATCTCCAGGCTGAGAACCAAATGTGTTTCTAATTCAGTTATTTCTCTTGTTCATTATGTTTCTAATTCAGTTATTTCTCTTGTTCTCTCCATATTTATCTCCCTGTCTGTCTCTCATTCATTATCTGTCCCTTTTTTTTTTTTAGTCTGGCAATTAAAACATATCTGCTCCTCCGTTTGATGCAGAGCCCGCCATTTGGCTGACGTGGTTTATACTGGGATGAGGCCAGGCTAAACAAACACACAAGTTCCTCAGTTTCTGGATCAGTTTCTGGATCTACAGATACCGCTGGGGCTGCAGCAGTAATTTGATATATTACAAAAAAAATGGAAGAAAAAAAAGTGACATTCCTCCTTCCTTCATCCCCAGGTTATGTTATGACAAGCATCGAGGTTTAGAAAAATGAAAACACGACGAAGTTCTGCACAGGGACTGGATTAAATCCTGATGTCGTACGTCTGTGATCACTTCTCACTCTAACTGATCAGAATGAGCTTCACGTGTCTGGGAAATAACACGGCAGTTCTGGAGAGTTTCAGTCGGAGCAGGAAAGTCCAAAGCAGGTGATGACCAGACTGGGTGATTGAAATCCCTGTTTAAAGATGTTCATAGAAAGTCTGATGCTAATGTTTGGGAAAAGCAGAGCTGTTTATTGACATTGGCGAACTGGAGAAGTCAGGAAAGCAGGTGTGGCTCATCACTCTGTGGCCAGGCATCAAACACAACACAGAGCTGTGGCTGCTTCTGTATTCCTGCACTCCCTCACCTTCTCTCCACCTTTTCAGACATTCAAATATACAAAAAGAGCCGCACGTTGCACTCTGTGTAACGTGTACACAAACAGTCTGCTTCCTCCGGGTTTGAACACACTGCCTCTCTCTCTCTCTCTCTCTCTCTCTCTCTCTCTCTTTGAGACTGAAAGTTGAAATCATCTCTGCAGACATAACGTCCACAAACCGCCTCTGTCTCGTATGAACAGACGCTACACGGTTGGACTTTTCCATCCATCACTGGGCATAAAAACATTTCATGTTTAATTCAGAGAGCGAATTTCCCTGCTTTGATTCATCGACCGATTATGTCTGTAACTTTGTTAGGTTTTAAATTCAATCTTGGACAAAGTTGGAATGTTATTTAACAGTTTGGGTTGACTGGTCAAATCAGGGCACAGAACAGGACAGGAAGCTGAAACACCTGCGCCAAAGATGGATACCAGATGACGGCAACCGTTCTCAAGAGCGCCATCTTGAGAATGGCTCTTGAATCACTGTTGCATCTGTAGGCAAACTTATCAACAGAAGACCTATATGTATTTATGTATTTTTGACATTATCAGAAAATGTCCGTGATGTTTATATTAGATAATATATAGATGATACTACTTTTTTCGTACAAATAATAATAATTAATAAACCTATATAGTCCAACATTGACCAATGAAGCCAACAGAAACTTTTCCAATTGTTTTTTTGTTTTTTTTTTTGGATGGGAAAAGGCATCTCAAAGAAAAGGTTTCACGCCTGTAGATTCCTTCCAGGATTAAGGACGGCGAGTCAAACCCCGGAGCTTGTTACGGTGAGATGACAGTGCCAACCACTGAGCCTTCAAGTTCAGCCGAAATTCCATCTAGCATCAAGAGTATCTGCACCACACGTGTAGATGAGGCAAGATAAGGTTGAATAAACACCAACAGGATGCTGTATGACTCGTCAAACCTCAAATTTCTGAAATGCTGTCCTGAAATTTCCTGTTTCGACAATAGTCCCGGCTGTGATGGAGCCAGGGGCTGAATTCCATTTTCCCTCAGAGTCGATGAGACGGTTAAGGATGACTTTTAATGTTGGCAGAATATACACGTACAGTGATTTATGTGTGTGGCGGTTTGACCTTATCGTCCTGTGGTTTGCTCCATCAGCTACTTCAATCGCCTTCCTGTCGAGTTTTCATGTACCTGTGCGTGGGCTAACACCAGGTGCTCAGTTTCCTTTCAGGTAAAAATGGGTGACTTATCGGAAACTCCTTACTGCCTCCAGGTCTGAAAAAATGTGGTTGACTGTCGATACCCATGTCAGCCTTTGATTACAGTTCTCGTCAACACTGGTAGTCACTCTCCAGACACGTGAGTGCGTCATTTTCTGGAAGGAGTATTGTTGACGCTAAGACACTGTAGCTTTTTTTTAAAATTAATTTTGCCTTTAAGATGAGGATGTCGAACTCAGCAGCATCACAGCCCACACCTTGCACGGGTCTCCTTTTGGACTGAAAGGTGAGCCTGGTGAGCTGGTCTGGTTAGTCCCTGCCTGGAGCTACTCAGAGACCAAAACCGGATACTTGGTCGGAATTCCCAGGCTGCTGTTTTCATATAGAGGACACTTAAACCGGATAGAAATTGGTATGTGTGGACTCGCACCACACTGCAGGCTGGTGTGGAAGTGTGCACTGATTGCTTGAAGAGATATAGCGATGTGATACGGTGGCTGTTTAGCCTCGAGCGTAAAACAGAACAACATTTCCTTCCCTTGTCCTTTGTCCTCACCTCTGGCCTAAAGTCTCACCTTTTCTACGTTTCCCCTAATCCTTTTATCACAAACCAAGCATTCTTTTACAACAAACACAGAGAAACACGACCCAGGGGATGGGGTTTGTTTTGTTATTTTTTCTGCCCTCCTTCCTGTTCTCCTACCTCTCCTCGATGCGAACCCACAGGTCGTTGAAATGCCGATGCCTCTGCTTCTTCGGTTTGTTCCTCCTCTTTTTCTTAAGCAGTCTCCTTTCTGTTTTCTCCAGCAGCTCAAAGCTGTCCGGGGGCAGAAGCATGTGGGGTAAAAAGTCATCCTCTAGGGGACGTTCCTGATCGTCCTCTTTGTGGGGGAGCTCGTGGAGGAAAGGCTCCAGAAATGAGGAACCACCATAGTGGTCCTCAGACTCTGGTGTGGAGGAGGATTTCCTGGAAAAAAAAAAAAACACGTCAGAGACTTGGATTTTTGAAAATGAAAATGAAAATTGCCATTAGAGTAGGTCGAAAGGTTCTAGGACAGACATAAAGGTGACTGATTTATAAAAACTTGTTGAGACACATCAGTTAAAGCATCAATTAATTGTCATTTTTTTGCTTGGTAAGAATTGCATTAACTGTTCCAGGGACATCTCAGCCAGGATGTCCACGCGGCTTATTTGTGCTACACAGCTATGTGGTGAAACCTTGGGCCTCGTGTGGGCTACATATGGTTACCAATTGCCTTTTACCCACATGTGGTCAACTGGCGTGGAGTCCAGTTGTGTCAGAGAGAAGAAAACATGGCCAACAAGATTTTCTGGTCAAATTCTAACACAGGTGCTGAGACGAACCATTAAGGGTGCTGGGACGAATTAAATACAATAAGCTACCAGTCACTGCTGATTAGATCAGAACAAAATGTGTCTGAGGATCATTAGCTGTGGGTACATAATATTCTTACATGATACTTAGCTTCACTTTTAGCCTAAAGATGCAGCTCAGTTTCAGCTACAAATCTACCATCTTGACGTTTCACTTCTATCTTTTATCCTACGTCCAACACTGGGTTTGTGTATAATAGTGGATTCACTGGACGGTTCATACACTCACAGCTGGGACACGAACACTGATCCACACACAGATAACCACCCACAGTGTGGGACACGCTCCACTACACTACATTGCTCACAGCAGGAGCTATGAGTCTAGGCTTTCAACGACTCTTCGTCACCGACTTATCTAAGCTGCAATCTATTTGTTACGTTTCTACAGAAGAAGAAATATTTTCTGTGAAAAATCTAATTCTCAACGACTTGGTGTCAGATTGTCTATTTTAGTCCAAAAATACAGTATATAGTTTTTTTTGCTAGGCTAATATTCAACACTATATTTACCTTTAGTTTCTGTAATGTGATGCTCGTTCTTTTCAAAATGATTACAAATGTTGAGCTAATTAGACACGTGGTCTAATCATTAGCTATTCTTTTCTTCTTTTAACTAATTTCACCAGTTTTTATAGACTTACATTAGCATAACATTAGCCCAGAGTTATCTCTGGGCTAATGTTTCAGTACTTATGTGAGTTTTAGCACATTTTTAAATGTGTTTTAATTTTATGATGAACAGTTTAGCTTACTACTGATCTGTCTTAGTTTATCCCCATTTTTAAAATGTTTTTTTACACCTGAAGTTAACTTCCGGTAAATACTTGCTTTAGTGACTAGCTTTGGGCTACAGTCAATTAGCTTACTGCTAACTGCTACTTTTGGCAGTTAGGCTAATTCTGTATTTTAGTAACATAGTCTAACCAATATACATATATATATATATATATCACTTGATATGTATTTATTATACTATCTCAACATGAACAGGACTATTAACCAATTACATTTCATTGTTGACATTAAAAGTAATTTTATTAGTTCTAATAATAGTTTTGAAGGACATAATTATGATGTATGTTGAATGAATGCATATTTGTAGCTCATAAAACCAACCATAAAACAGCAGTTTTACTGCCGAGTCTGGCCCTGCCATGAACTCACACACAGTTTCAGCTTGTTAAATCTTTTTACATTTGTAATGTGAAATTTGTCATCTCTCCATTTCTTCAGCGTTTCATGTCGAAGGACTGTTGACGAAGTGCTTCCAAAGACTTTCTTTTTTTTTGTTCCTCATCACAGCACCACTGTCATAGTCCATACAGCTCTTTTCTTTTTCTTTTGAATTGCACTTAGACCAATTTCAACTGTTATTAATCATGTCTGTTCTTATTTTGTCTTTCCTCTTCTTGGCAGATGCACTGACCATTTGTAACCATTCTGAAACATTAGGAGGTTTATTGGCAGTTTGACTCGGTCACTTTGGAACTAGCTCAGTGTTACATGAAAGAGGACTATTTTTAAAGCAGACTTTGTTTGAAAAACAATAAATCCTAGTAATTCTGTAAAATTAGCCGGCCGTATAAAGTCAGAGGAGAGTGAGAGTTCTGCCATGTGCTGCCACTTTGAATTAGAAAATCAATGGAGTCAAATGAGGAGCCGCTGGTGTGGGTGTGTGTGTGTGTGTGTGTTCAAGGGGATTTAGGTTGTAAATGTACCTGTTAATGGGCTGCCCAGCAGGGGTGTGCTCCACTTCGTATCCGTGGCGACGGAGCACATCAATGACCGTATTGTTGCCCAGAAAGTGACCTGCAGCAGAGAAGAGAGAGCAGTGATGACCTGGCCTTCAGAATGCTCTGATATTTAGGTTCATGTCGGGCAGATGGGAACAAGGCGTTTGCCACATTTATTGCTGCACATGTGCTAACAGGAACAACAGAGGGGGAGAGTAGGAGAGATTACATCTTCAGTCTTTACAGATTGGCATCATCTCTACTTTTTCTTTTTAAAAAGCCTTCCCTCTCCTCCTCTTTCATCATCCATTCCCCCTCCTCTCATATCAAACGTATTTTCTTCCTGGTCCTTTCCTTCTCTTACCTCCTTATCTCTGACTTCCCCTCTTCTCCTTTATTTCCTTCCTGTGTTCCCTGCTCTGACCCTGTCAGCTAGGTGAAGTGGGGGCATTCAGGCTTCAGGTTGCCATGTCAAGAGGTCTCCATCCCCCCCCCCTCTCTGACAAAGGGGAGCAGGGGACCATTGTTTGAATCTGCTCAGCCGTGGCGCGGTGGAGTTTGGTAAACAATGTGCACCGGCCCTTTAATCAGAGCCAGAGACATTTGATAGAGACAGGTCTGCCGAGACCACGATGATGCTGCTCCGTCTAAGGAGTCGGTACCTGAAAGTAACTCCCATGAACTAACAAAGCCATCAGAGCAACAAGACCAGAACTTTACTTCAATTCCTTTTAAAGTTCAGGTGCTGAGATAGGTTAAAGACAGCCCTTCAAAGGCAAAGTCATGTGACTTTTTCTGTTAGTTTTAAAATGCTAAACCTGATTTGAATTTCAATGTTATTAAAAAACATTCCCTGGGGTTTCTGATGTATATTTCAAGATGACACACTAAGGGGTGAATCCACCACATGCTAACTTGATAAGTGTTGTCCTTTGTCTACAGATAACTATGCAGAGAATTTAAATAAATCAACAGGACGTATTATAATCCGATCCGATACTCTGGATTTGTATCAGTCCGATATTGGTCAAAATTCCAGCATCGAACATTAAAAAATAACTATAGCCCTTCCGATCCAATACCTAAGACCAAATAGCGAACTGAACTTTGCATGCTGTAAACAGAGAAGCTATCACTTCAGCAACGGCAGCCTGAGTCGTGCTGGAGGAGAAAAGAAGGTATCGGGTTGATATCTGTATCGGAAGATACTCTGAGTTGCAGTATTGTTTTTGGACATGAAGTTGTATCCAATGCGTCACTTTATTTTCCTTTTGTTAATATAATCCCAGATCTGCTTGAAGAGAATGAGCCACTCTTCATTTATTCTCATTTAATTCAGAAATCCTTCATTAATAAAGGTCCTTGGCCAATTTTACAGCCATCAGCACTTAAACTCCCTGGGGGGAGGGGGGGTAAACTGGACTGAAGCAGCAGAAAGACGGAGAGAGTGAGCTCAGCAGCTCACGAAGTAGAAACAATTCAGTGTGATGGATGTGAGTTCACGTCAGGGGATTAAGGTGGGACAAATGGAACTCTGGAACACAATGAAGAACCACAGAAGGGTGGGTGGACACGGAGGACTTAAAAGAGACACACATGCACACACACAGGCACAAACACACATACACTTTTATTTTTTAAGTTCCTCACCTTTGGAGAGATTTTAAATTCAAATAAAAAAATTTAAAAAATAGCCAGATGACTGACTTATTCTCCAGACATAAGAAGTAAAAGCTATCCAAGTCAGCTAAAAATAGTTAAAAGATTCAATTCAATTTAAATTAATTTGGTAGTTTAAACTTCAAACACATTAATAATAAGTATGCTAAATTAGCTTAATATGCTAAAATAAAATCTCACCCAGAAATTCACTACATTGAAGAGTAAAACTGTGCCATAAGATAGCTTCAAGTAAAGCCAGGCAACACTTAAAGGTGTGAGAGATAGAAATGTATCACAAGGACTCGTTAATTTTGTGTTAAAGCGGTAGAAAAATTAGCCAAATTTTTAGCAAAAGAAAACTTGATAATAAGGATAAAAACTAACAAAAAGTTCCCGAACAGCAAAGTGGAGCCACGAAAGACCAGATAGATACGGATAAAAAAAAAAAAAAATACACAGCACACATGATAAATCTAAAAGGTTCACGATGCTAACACGTAAACATCCCGCTGTCCTCCTGCAGAGTATCATCATGGCAGATGTTACCATTTCCTGGTGTTGTTTGAAATATTGAGTCGTAATCACTGTAATTATTTCCTGCTTATCTGCTGCGTCATACAATCAACAGGAAAAAAACAACACATTTCCCTGTAACGTAAACAGACGTTTACTCTGAAATTGTTCTTTTAATCCTCAGACATATGGAGGTAAACACCTGGAGATTCTCCTGTCCAGGATGTCAGGAGGAGGAGGAGAAAGACCTGCAGTCGTGGAGAGACTGAAACCAAGGTCTAACTTGGACTTGAGCCTGTGGACCAGTTTTTACCATCAGTGAAACCTCTGGAACTCTGTTCTGGGCTCGACTTTAGGAGAGAGCTGAAATCCTGAAGACTCAACAAAGACTTGTTTCAAACTTCTTTCCTGTGACTTGGACTTGGAACAGAGACATTGAGAACTGGGCTACGACACTGGTTTGGTTAAATTGTTTTTGCTTAGAAAAACACGGGTTGATTTTCCAGTCCTTGATACAAATTCAAGCACTTCTTGAACATAAAAACACCAAAATCAAAAACCAAAACACTTTGGACGTTGAGGTTTTTCGGGGCTCCCACACAAACCCCAGCTCTTCTTCCACTGCAGCTCTAAGCCTGTGTGAGAACATGGAAGCAGAGCAGCACCCACGGCCTGGAGGCACACTCCTGGAGCGACACCCGTGACATCTGACATTGATTTCCACTGATTATTTATTCAGGCCAATTTCATACGTTTTCAATCCATTAAAGGAGTCCAAGGACGTCCACGTGAATGCACAGTGTTTTCACTGTTTGTGTTTCCAGCAGCTCTAAGAAAGAGGAAAGATGGTACCGATAAAGAACATGGGCAGGAGTGAAAGGTCTCATTCACAGCCCACTCCCCTCGTACCACAGTGTATATACAACAGGATCAGTGGGTTGGCAGGACCCCGATCAGCCTGTCATGGATGCTAAAGGGACATTTCTATATTTTCACCATGCGTCAAATGACTCTGAACTGCGATGTAGTGTCGAAGTTATCAAGATAAGTCCAAGAAAAGAATGAATCCTTTCCAGGTTGGCAGAATCAATCTGAGTGGTCAATCAGATTAGGGCGGGGTTTCACTCTGGACAGGGACAAACAAGCATTCACTCAATCACACTCCTACCTATGGCTAACTGAGGGTTAACGGTGACCTAATGGTGCATGTGTTTGGACTGCGTGAGGACACTGGAGGACCCAGACAAAACAAGCGCACACATGGGCATCAAACCAGTTGCTTTAAGGCAAACCACTCTGGGGCGCTGCAGCCACTGTTGAATACTGTTTGGACTAAATATAGACCACTGAGTCACTGACCGCAATGGCAAGGGCGATATTCTGAATTTTGAAAAATTGAAAACGAAAACTTCTTAGACTTTGTTGCTCTTTGTTGAGACTTTTAATAACTCTGAGTAAGGTTTGGGAAAGTTCTAAGGGACTTTTTAAGTACTGCGGTATAAGTGGCTGGCTGGACGGCTGTGGGTCAGTAGTACTGTAGCAGCAGGAGCTGCTAACCTGCATGGTCTTTTACAACGCATCATCAGTGAGTCTCTGAAGACATTCAATCCTAAATCTCTATAAAGGTTCTGAGGATGAACTGGTGTGTGTGTTACCTAGTGTTGGTCAAGAACCTAAATAAAAACACCACGTCTTTGGCCCAGTTATCCACCTGTTTTAATTTAACATTTATGAAGAGGGTCAAGTTTTCTGCAGGCCAGACGTGGATTACATCCAGAACATTTAGAACTGGGCCTGTTTGTTATGTAGAGATGTCTAGTGGACTTGATCACATGGAGTCACTGCTCTCTTCTGGACAGTGGGCATGTGACTTGAAGGGATCAGTTCAATTTGACTTTATATCAGACTGTATGTAAAAAAGTTACCCTATCCAATCCAACGTGTCAATGAACTTGAAAACACCGTGTGTCCTGACTGGGAGACAGCTCTCCTCGTCAGTCAGGATCCTGGATTATTAGACCATATGGTAATCCTTAAATAACATTTCTTTCCACACACATACAATATTTACATTACATCTTGTAAGCGGGGCCCGAGCTGTAGCTCTCATAACATCACCGCATGTTGGATAAACAAACTCTAAGGGCAGCGCTGAGGCCGTTCAGGACCCATATTGCCTTCCCGGCCCGTTTATGTACACATGTTCCCCGGCTGTAGCGCGCTCGCCCCAGCAGCCTCATAATCACCGCCGCACAGCGCTGAAAGAAGCCTTTTATTGCAGGAGATGGCAATCAGCTGTCTGGTGCAGTCCCCAGATCTTTAACACACCGTGTTTTCCTTGGTTCTATGTCAACAATGACATAAAGCCACGAGCCTTTGGACCAGGCCAAGTTTTTTTAAGCTCTCTCGTCCTTGTGTGGCTCCTTGACAACGAGGCGGTTTAGGGAAAAACAACAACCATGCATGGATTTCAGAGTGTGGAGGCAGCTGGGGAGCTATAAAAAGAAAGTGAGAGTTCAAACTATTATCAAAATGAAATAACAGAATTAGGTTTCTGCACAGACCCACTGAAAGTTGGACGGTGTTGGCCCAGCTAGCTGCTAACAGACCGCTGCTGGACCTCAGTGTCTTCACGTGCACTCGTCCGTTAAAGTGACAGCCAGGAGACAAATAAGGAGAAAATTATGACTTACAGCCGCTCGTGATCGGCCAATCAGATGATGCCATAGTAACGCACGTTCTAAGTCTGTGGAAGAATACACTCTGCTGATGCTGCACTTCTTCTTATCCCTGGTTAGAGCCTGCTGTTTTATGTCTTTGACAGAGAGTCCATTCCTCCCTGTATTAGACTTTAAACCTCAGTCAGGAACAATTTGTTTGAAAAGAACAGGAGACTGTTGGAATATTCTCCCCGCAGAGACGGAATGATTAAATTCTGTCAAAATCAATGCCAGTCAGCCGTCGGCCTCTGCTCTACCTTTCTCCTAGATACAGGACAAATGATCAAAAAGTGAACTGGAAATTTGTATTCCTGTTATTTTACACTCGGCCTCGGAAAAACAAACAGGCAAAAGTGAGGCTCTCAGGCCAAATGTGGCACTTTTACACATTATAATTTGGTTAGATCATTTTTGATGCATTTAAATCAATATAGATTATTCAGCTTTAAATATAGATTTAATACAGATCTATAGCCTATTATTGCTAACTTTATATTGTAGTACTCTTATTATCTAATAATTCATTACGTTTAGCCTTAGTTTTTATATATTACTGCAGTTTATACTCTACGTTAAATGTTACTTATATGGTTGGTACCTTTTTTAACAAAATTTCTTCAATTTTTTAAAAATAAATATTTTAATGTATTTGTTTTGATGTTATTATCTATTACTACGTTTCACTAGCTGTTGCCGGATTTTAACTACCACATACATATATATTTGTCCCAGCTAGATCAATTGTATTTGTATAAGAGTGGGAACGGCGGGGAACTTTGGTTTAAGTGTCTTGCCAGAGGACACGTCACCACAAGGCTGGTTTTGAACTTCCAACCTTCTGGTCAGGACCTAACCGCCTCTTCCCACTGACCCATGGCTGCACCTTCCCAAATATTTCATTCAAAGCCAGGAGTGAAACTCCATTAGGATTCCAACTGTAGGCGCCATTGGGTAGCTGTAGCTAATTCAGTGGCGAGAGCTCGATGGCGCAGCGGGGCTGACGTTACAGTCGCTCCTGCTGCTCTTTGAACAAAGTGAAAAGGCGACAAGACGTGGACGCATCTGAGAAGCAGAGTTTCTAAAAAGACCTCGACCACAATTCAATTACTAGAAAAGCGTTCTTCGAACGTGAAACTCTCAGAGTTCGCGTCGCGCTGCCAACTTGTGGTGTCGAGACCTACGAGTCGTTTAAACGTTAATATAATATTCCTCAGACGAGGCACCGAGATTCTTCACCGCTGGATGAGACACGGAGGGGAAAGGAGCGATCCAAAAACGAATGTTTCTGCCTGGAACCAATTTAGCCTGATTCTATTTTAGATGCTATGCTGTCATTTTCATCCAACGTCTCAGCCGGATTAGAATACACTACAGTGTGGCAAAAAAAAAAAAGAGAGGCACTTCAGCAAATTGTACATGAGCAAATCTATCAGTGGTTCAAACCAGACGACAAGCTCCAGAATATTCAATTTTCTCCAGAGTCTGACGCGGTACCCATTTCTTACTCTCTCCTCTGCAACATTTTCCGATAAAACAGCGGACGTCAGACATGTGATTTATCACACCGGTGTACACAGGACACACACGTGCACTGTCTGAGAGCAGAATGACGCAGGAGCCGTCCAGTTTAAGGATTAAAGTGCGATCCCAGCCAAACTAAACCTCCACAGGTTGTTTTATTGCTTCCACCCTCCTCCGTCATTAATGACCTGCTGTGTGGGCCTGTTTTCATTAGGTGATGTCACAGTTTCTTTGAAAGCGCAAAGTCAGCAAAGTGTTCAAAGCATTTTCTGAAAGTAGATGCTGGTTGCTAAACATTTGCAGCAGACATGAATAGGATTTTAGTTATAGAAATGTTAAAAGTACAGACCAAAACATAAATCTTGCAGATTTCCATACCTCCAGTCTGGATATATATTCAGATGCACTTGCTCCTGGTTGAATGGATTCTGATGTGCTATAAATCATATTTCTGTCAACTACTGAGAATCATTCACGTTCTTTACAGGTGTACCTTTATTCCTGGAGATGCACCGCAGTTTGCCAGGAAAACTTTCCCGGGGAAACTTGGAAGGACTGACTGCGGTGTTGACTTTTTGATTCCATGTGGAGAATAATGAGGTGTGATGTGATTTAAAGTAATAAATCACATGTTACATCTCAAGCATTAAATAAAGCTGCTTTCACTGGCACTTGTTGAAACATGACAAAAATAGTGACCATAAAAAGCAGGGTTTGAGTGAAATGTATTTTTCCACAATCTGTTTTTAAACTTTTACAGGACCCTGATGGTGTTGACCTTTGATCTTTGGTTTTTCTGCTGATTATTTTTTTTATATTCGAATCATTTTAATGGTCAAACATTTACAGAAATCTTGGCTTGACTATATGTATTGTGTAATTTTTTTGACTAAATTTAAACAATTTCTAGCTAAATCTTTAGTTATTATTTCTAAGTTCGTTTTGATTGATATCGGAATCGAGAATTCGAATCGAAAAGTGTTTGGAGAATATCGGCAAATCATATATCGGTTGGTAATTTCAATCTTTGGTAAAATTCTACCTTTTATATCTGACCTTAATCTAACCTACTTTTATAGCTAAATTGCTACATTATGTGTTCCAAAATTTAGCTATGGTCTTTTTTTCCTTAAAGATTATGTTAATTTATGACTACAGCTTTAGCTTTTATTTCTTTGAATAGTCTTATTAATATATGTATTTATTTGGTCTGTAGCTAGGTTTTGGCTAATTTATATTATAGACTACTGTTAACTTTTTTTCAGCTAACAATTAGGTTTCTAGAGACTTTTTTATGTTTCAAACATTTGGAATCTGGACAACAAAGTGACAATTTTAAGGCAAAGTATGTGCCTTAAGAAGAATATAGATTGGGAAGGAGATTGGGAACATATCTTCACCTCAGGATTTTGAATTTGTGATGCTGGTTGTTCACAGCTGGAATAAAAGGCAGCTGTGATGTGGATGTGTGCATCTGAAAGGCTCGTATTGTCAGGCCCAGGGCAGGGACACAGCACCATTCCATAAAATCATCCAAAGAATGCTAACAACTCAAGCACCACCAAAACATTTCTCCTTCTATTTCTCTGGCATCGCGAGTGGCCGAGTTCAGACGTAGGATTTAACGAGTGTTTTCTTTTTCGCGGAGCTGATACAGATCGTGGCTTCACACACTGATGCAGGCCGTTGAGGTAAAGGAGGCCCGGACAAGCTGCTGCACATTTAAAATGGAAAGGAAAACAGACATACGGTCAGCTGTCTCGTCGCTCAGACAGCTGGAAGGTGTGTAGAACACAGGACAGGGACATGACGTCACCAGATCCTGAACTGTGACAGATGAGGATAAGAGAAACACTGGAAATAATGCTGTAATACAGACATGTAGACCAAACCCTGACTTGGTGTCGGCTCAAACTCCAGAGTAAATTTAATACAGTCTGACTGTTTGTTTTAAAGAAACTGGGAATATGAATGAAGGAAAGTTTGGTTTAATCCAGTACTTCTCCAATAGTGGGGCGGGCCCCCTGGAGGGAGGGGGTGCAGTGAGGTACTGGAGGGCGTCCTGGGGGGGGCGGGGTGAGGTGCTGAGGGGCCTGAGGGGCTTCCTTTGGCACGCTGGACATAGGTGTCTCACTGCTGTAATGCTTGAATCATAACAAGCCTCCAGTCACTAGGTGGCAGCAACTCATACAGTGGTTTGTACAGATAGAAATATACAAGTTATCAGGTTCTCAATAGTAGTGTGGGTCATGGGGGGACATGTCCCCATGGGGGGGGCATGACAGAAAATAATTAAGAACCACTGGTTTAATCCAACTTTAAAGTAGGGATGGACACCAAACAACCAACTACTACTACTGGTATACTACAGGTTAGGTCATATTACTGCAGATACTCGTATGAGTTTGACAAATACTACCATTTAGGAAACTACACATTAACTCTGAGTCATAGCCATGGATGAAGAAAAAAATGCTAGAATGATATAGAATGAGGTCATACATATTCAATAAATGTATTGAATATAAGATACTTAACCAACATTAGAGCAACCAAGAAACATGTTGCCGTATAAAGAAATACACCTGCAATTTCCCAAAATAACTTTTGTTATAAATATAAACAAAACAGGGTAAAAAAACAACCTAACTTGAGGCAAGTAGCAAAAAGAGAACTAATAGTAATATATTTAGATTATTTAGTATTTATTAGACTCACAGACCAGATAAAACAAGCTGAAGTACCAAAACTGACCACTGAATCAAAAGTCATTACTTTCTTCAGCTAACATGCTAACAGGGTAGCAAAAAAAAAAACCTGGTGCAATTATTGTTGGATTTATTTCCCTTAAATAAAATAAAAATAATTACATGGGACTGTATGATTCAACAGAATTCAGTCGACCTGTTTAGTCCATCTTTAAACACAGTAGTTGTGACTGAGGAGAAAGTGTAAGTCATGACTTTTCCACTCATTCATCTCACCTCTGTTTAACACTAATAATTTACCGTGTCTTTAAGCTCCTCGATGGTTCTATGTACCTCATTTCTGTCCCAGCTTGAATTTATTATGAACATTATACATATCCTTGTGTTGACTTGATGCCGTAATATTTGAAAATTTAAAGTGGACTCATACAACACCCCATCATTCCACTGTCTTACGTCTATTTCTCTGGCTCTTCCAGAACTTCTAATGTAACTCAGAGTGTTTAGAAAAGTGTCTAAGTGCCTGTCTGAGGTTACTGGATATCGCACTGAGCAGCTTTGAATTTATACTGAGGATAAAGGAGAACTCGTGTGCACAAGAGGCCTGCGGTGTGAGGTTGTTTCTTTTAAAACAAGCCTTCGCCGTGAATTTGTGGTGGCACGCAGCACTTTGGAAACCGTGTTAGGGATTACATCTGTCAGGCCTCAATAGTCTCTGCGCTTTCGGCGCGACGCTCGGCATTGGCGCTGCGTGCGTCTGCCAAAAGAGTTACGGTGCTTGAACACACACACACACACACACACCAGCTCGTTCACTGGGGTCAGGGTGATCAAAGGTGGAGAATTCAGTAAAAGTGAACAGTTCTGACAAAGTACACCGACGTGCTGCCAACTCTGAACGTCTCATTTCACTCAGAGGCCGACGCGAGGATGTTCTCGGTGTTGAGTGAAGCGATTTTTATTAGGGAGTTGTTCCAAAATCCACTGCTCAGCTGAAGATGCATGAGTTTTAATATGTGGATTTTAGTAGGTTTTTTTTTCTTCACTTAATTCACTTCTGAACTCCTGCACTGCAGTGTCTGTGTTTTACAGAGAATCGGATTTTACAAATATATTTTACAGTTAGCGTAACAGTAAAGGTGATAAACTTTTTTTTTTAAATGTGCACAACTCTTAGCCATCATCAGATGTTTGACCAAACAAACACAAACAAACAAGGAGAATTGGGTTTAGTTTGTGTTTTTGTTCATTGCTAAATGGTTGTCCTTATTTATATATATAAATACATATATATACATATATACACATATACACATACGTATATATACATATACATACATATATACATATACACACACACACACACACACATATATATATACATATGAAAAAACACTGGAAATACTGTCCGTTCTGAATTATCAAGATGAAATTTTTATAGGTTAATGATAGGCTTGACAAATGCTGCCCCAACACTTCTGCACCAACCCAACTAATCCACACCATCTTAACATTTTATCCTGAAGTACTTACTTATAAGGGATTTGTTTTTCAAACTTTTACCTTGTTAGTCACCATCCTCAGATTAAACAACAAAACCACATTAGGAATGTAGCTTAAACGTCTGACGGAAAACCTAAATTATTCTCACGCGCCACATTTATTCCACGATGAAAGCTTGTTTGTAAGGGTCACTGGTGAAGACGGACATATTTGTGCAAAGCTAATTGATTGAAACTAGATTAGCGGCGCGAATTACACAATCTACGATAACTACACTAAAAGCCAAATTGCTCCAAGATGAAATTTCAGCCGTGCAGGAAGCCGTGCTCGGCCTCCACCTGACAACACAGCCAGTCATTTCATACTTTAGATCGACTGCAGATCTCTACGATGGTCTGATTAAAGTCGTGCCGCTCTTACAGCCAACACGAGACGGTAGAAACTACAGCAGTGAGTCTGTCTTTCTCTATATATAATCTCCTGTTGAGAGTCGCTGTCCAGCCTCCCCACTGTCACCGTGCAGTAAACGGATACCAAAGGGAAATCAGACGCCTGTTAGTGTTTAAAAAAAAAAGCCTCCATATCATGTGCTCCCTCAGATGTTTCTTCTCAAAGCCTCCGTCCAAAGCCATGTGTCTCAGTGAGCAATTTTGTGCTTGTTTAGTTTCGGTAATCTGCAGGAGATCTTGTGTACGTCCAGTTAGGCCTGGGTATCATCTATGGTTCTGGGCTGAATCATAAGCAGCAGCAGCAGATCTATAGGGTGGAAGCCTGCGCGTTGTCACAGCAGAGGTTTTGTGGCGTCACAGCTCATGTTATCTTATATGACATAATACATCTTTTCCCTTTTTGAAATGTTCTCCAACAGGCGGTTTGTGACCGTAGCTAAAGTTCTGTCTCTGTTTGATCGATTGTTGAATCCCACCCGGGCCTCAATCAACTAATTTGACAAAACGTATTTCTGGCTGTTTTACTACTTTCACAATAAAACATCGCAACAAGAGCAACGTTTTTGAATGCCAGTGAAACAGGAAACCCAGTGTTTATCATTGAAATTATAAAATATTACAGTATTTTTTTCTCCAAGTAATTGAAAACAACTTGCCAACAAAGTATGAAACAAACGTGTTGCTAACAGAAATTGCCAACATACTTGTTGCTAACATATGTTGTGTCTTATTGACAGAATTATTTTAAAGGAATTTTTATTCTATTTTAATCATTCTTTATATATAAAACATACTTTGTTATTAATTAAGTTTAATCAGATACTGTTTAGCTTGTAATATTTTTGGTACAAAAAGACAAAACAACAGCAGATATACAAAAATGTAGATATATTTGTGTAAATCTGCTGTTGTTTTGTCTTTTTTTTACAGAATACATGTATATTTTTTACTTTATTACTTTTGATGTTGTAGTTAACTAAATAGCTAATAACCTTCAGTAGATAATCTTTAATTCATTCAGAGGTCAGAACTCACATACTGTACATTAGTATGTGTCACTCACCTGTGCTAACACAGTGACATCATAAAACAAACAAAATAAGAAGAGTCTGCCTTACACCGAGCAGCCATAATGCAAGGCCAACAATTTCCAAAAAAACAAACACAAAAAAAGTGTGATGAATTTAGCCCAATCCAATGTATGCTGCAAATGGTGAACCTAAACAAATTCACCTTCCAACCAGTTCCTGTGCAGAATTTGTTTCCACACCGTACGTCGAAATGATGGGACAAAACTTTCTTAATAAATGTATGGACGACGGCGATGTCCCCATGAAACACCATAGGTCAAGGACGTTATAAACCAGTGTTATATAAAATCCGATGTTTCTTGAAAAATGTAATGAATCTAGACTTAAAAAGTCTGTATCTGGTTAAACAATGACCTAAAACCTCTAAACTCTACCAACTGCTTTTGCCTAACAAAAAGACAGACAATAAAACCACTGTGTGAGACAGGGGGATAGGAAGCCACAAATCACAAAAGTCATATTTTTCCGTCTCGTCACATCTTCATCCCTTTAGGCAGCGTGTTGCTCTTCCCTCATGTGTTGTAGCCCAAAATGAAAAGGAACAAATCCTTTAACAAAAATTCCTGCTCAGAACCCTCAGTAGAGTTTCACACTTCTGTTTGAGATCTATAATTTTCCTTTCCCTTTCCCCCTTTCATACAGCAGTGAGGCATTTCTGGCCCAAATGAAAGTTTGCCCCCGGGGGCCAAGAGAGAAAAAAGGGCCCATTCCAGGTGCATAAGGAAATAGTGCCGGCTTTGAATGGGACCAGGGGTGAGGAGTTCAACTCTTTCAATAAATCACAACAAGCTGTTGTGACAGGCGTTCCCCGCTATGACTGAGTGGAGAAGTGTTGGCGGCATGAACTATACGTCTTTGGAGAGCGGCGTCTGAGGCCTCTGACCTGATGAGAGCAGCAAAATGTATATGTTTAGCTGCTTTTCACTCAGCAGCCAGTTAGTTATTCAAAGGGGCTGACAGGTTTATATTCCCGTTTAAGGAGAGACAGATATGCACGGCTGATGCAGCACAGATGCTCCTGACATCTGAACATCCTAACAGTTACACCTTTCTTTATGTTACACCCGAGGAAATATAAATACGCAACTGACGTTAGAGACGTTTGAAAACACCAAGGAGATATGAGGGAAGGCATATGCTGATGGTGTAATCATTAATTCATAGGTCTAATAAATCATGATTACTGTAGACAAGGGGTAGCCAACCAACGGTCTGCGGATCAGCACCAGCTCATTAGGTACCAGGCCAAAGTTGGACCCATTCTCACCTCATTTGATTTCATTCAAAGAGAATCATCATTCTTCAATTAAAGATAATCTGGCAACATTTCTAAATACGTCATTTAGACTCTGACACCTACAGAATAAAACCTTAAAAATGTTATTTTGAAAATTGAATGATCCTTCAAAGATTGACGCCTGCTACCAGTCCACAGTCACATCCAGTACTGGCTCCAGTCCTCACTGGCACAAAAAAGGTTGGGAACCACTGTTGTACATGCTNNNNAATGTTTAACATCCATTAACATTCATCCCTGTGCTCCAACAATTTCCTTTCATGTTCACCTCTGTATCTGGAAGACAAGTCATAATTAACATGCCCTCCAGCTGCAGATGCCTTTGGAATTGGACATTAGGGTAAAAACCTGACGCCTTCTGTTTTCAAATGAGCGCTCTCATCAACATTAACAAAGTTCTGGATCGCTTCCCAAAGATAATTTATAGCAGAAATGAACATTTTAATTTCTGAACGTATATTTCCCGTCTGCCTGTCTCTGGACCGAGTGTGTGGTAGGTCTGGTGTGGGTTTTAATGGTGCTTCATGACATGTGTGTACTCATGTCAGCGACTGCCCCAAACAGTAATAAAGTGGCTGTTTATGAAGGCTGGGCGCAGTACATTTCTGACTTTCACACCATCTGTGGAAGAAAAAAGAAGCAGCGGCCGCAGCCATGGAGAGCTCAGAGCTAAAAAACACAGGAGGGACGAGGGCCAGGTATGTGTAAGGTTTGGCCCCGGGAGTTAGGACAGAATTGGAGCGGGAATAACAAGTCAATTGACTATAACACTAAGCCTTAAGTATTACGCACATGGGGGCAGTTAAAGCCTAATTTATATTGTATACACTGGGGCTTAAAAGAAATCAATGCCGTGTTTTTTAAACTCCCTGAATTTATTTAGCTGTAACTGTTGAATACAATTAAAAATGATCTTATTCCAGGCAGCCTCAAAGTATCAGGGAGGAATATATTCTGCATCAGGTGGTTCCAGCCCTTTACTCAAGAATATTTACACAGAGGGCAGCCTTCCATGTTTTGAATGGCAGCACCTTTTATTCCAATGGAAATGTTCAATGCATCATTTTTGGGCAGTTTTCTGAGCACTGACTCTGAGTCTGGCTCTGAGGTTTTGCTGCACAATGTGGGCTTCATACCAGTATGTGGTGTTTCAACAAAATACATTTCATCGCTTTACCAGGCTCTCACCGAGTCCCTACTTTGTTTTTTAGATTTCATGTTGACAAAATGTAAAACATGTTGCCATTTATCAAACATGTTCTTTTGCACAAATAAAGGCTGACAAGCTAGCTCTTAGCTAACTATGCTATTTATCCTAGCAGTTTTTTGGGTTTTTTTTGTACCAAGACCAATCAGTTTCCTGTTCTTCTTGTGCAAGAACATAGGCATCAATGATCATGTATCTCTAAATAAATGTAACTTGAAAATGACTGTATTGCAGGTTCTGGTTGACCCTAGAACTGGACATGTCCAGATCAATGCTTAATTTATGCTTGGTGTCTACATAAGAGAACATTTAGCTTCCTTTCTAACACCAAAACATCTGAGTAACATGCACAGTAAATGCTTTTTTGTCATGTTATCTTGTTTGCTAACGGCAAATGTCAACAGGAACTACTTCAGACAACCTCTAAATACCCCATGATTTGAAAGCCTCTGATGTAGAATGACTACCCCACCAAGGGTCAACAGGGTCTCCCATTTTTCTTGACCTCAAGCTTTATCTTTTGATCCATTATTTACCATTTGTCTGTGTCACTTCTCCACGCTGGCTTCCAAACTGCAGCGGACTCGATAAGTACAGTGTATTAAATGACCATTTCCTCCGCTCCAATCCTGCAAACGGGCCACACACTGACAAGTCCAGGTGCACGGTGTGAGTCATGAATTCGTGTCAACCCCTGTCCTGAGCCAAAACCTCGCAGTTATTGGGGTGGGTCTGCCTGCCGCACATCGCAGCTCACTGACCAAGGGGTTATTCTCTTAACACGACCTTACCAACCTAAATAGCAAAAGATCCAAGGGCTAACCTTAATTGTCTGTGAAAAGAGTCAAACATTTCAAAGTACAGTAACCGTTAGAGGCTGTCAACCACGCTGGCAATTACACCGCCGCAAATATTTAAATTTGTGGCTTTGGAGAGCAGTTTGAGGGATGGAGATGTGCTAAGTAGCCTGGGGGCCGGCACTGAAACATGGATGAATTCAAGTTGAACCCAGAGGGAGGGGAAGAAAAAAATTCTAACAGTGATATGTAAACATAATTTTATTAAAGTCCGGGCCATGACAGGGATTATAGAGGGAACACGGCTTCGTATTGTATACATGGGTTTGGTTACTGTACCTATGGAGCAGAGCAATAACAGTTTCCATATGGCTGTCTGAGAGAATGGCTTTTTTCAACATCATCATTTACTCTGAGTGATGGCCGTGGTATTTTAGACAAACAGACGGAGGGAAAAGACAAATTTCTAGGAGGTATTTACTTACAGTAGAGTGAAGCACAGTGAGGCATGACAATACTCCCATACTCAACTTGGGGGTAAAAGAGGGAAGGGGGTTTTGTTCACATAAAGCTAGAAAATAAAAACTGTCTTCTTTCATGAACTGAACTTTTGGGATACTGTTCTCGAAATCAAGTCAGGAAGCAAGCGAGCAACATTGAAGCAAAGCTGGCAAATGTTTGTCTGTCAAAAATACTCTTCTAGCCAGTGAGCACGGTTTGGAGTGATGTTGCTTTATAAAAACAAGCAGATCGACGAAAGGCTGCCAAAATTCCCAAACTGTTCTCAGATTTGAATTCCCAGAATCTTGGACGCCAGTTTCAGCAAATGTTTGGAAAAGGCCTCTGTCACACCATTGACCCTTTATGTTCAATTTAGCAGAAAAAGGCTGGAAGTTATTGGGCATTTAGCTGTAATATAAACCTGGAACAAAGTACTGTATTTTTTTTTTTTTTACTTTGTAAAACACCCACCGATAAACTGTTGACTGGGTGGTCAACAGAAATGTGCACTACACAAATGTAAAATTGTTATAAGCAGCATCGGGTACACTGATTATTCAAGTGTCTCTGTGTCAGCTTAGTGTTAGTGAGTAAGCACTACTGTTTGTTTGAATAATGCCTTATGACCACATCTATAACCAACTCCATTCATCATCTACCACTTATTTATTTTCAGGGTTGACTGGGGGGCGCGAGTCACTGCCTGGACTGGTCGCCAATCAAATCCAATGCCACATATAGGTACAAACAACCAGTCACCCTCAGATTCACACTTTAGAAAAAGTAAATATTATATTAATCATACTTCAGTTTTAGAAATTGATTAGGGTTTATTTGCCATCTTTTGTAACTAAATACAATTCTAGTCCTTGGTTGTTTACTGGGACAAGAACTGCAGTATCATTCTGCTTTGGATGCAAAAACAACCTTCGTGATTATTTTAATTGTAAACAAAAACATAATACATGTCAAAGTTGTTGTTTTGCATTTCTGTGAAAAAAAAAATCCTCCAAAAATTAAGCTGCCAAGACAGACTTTTTCTTTTTCAGAGCAACAAAAAGGCAGTTTGACAGGAAATAATTTACAGAGTGAATAAACTGTTTGTTGTGGCAGTAAAGCTTATGGAAGGAACAATGAACACTCTGGACAGTTCAGTAAGTCAGCCAGGAGTCTGTGGGCCGAGTCCTCCAGGCTGATGGGATTGGTACTGAGGTAGACGAATATCCAAACTATGTGGTTGCTTTACAAAAGAAACATCACATAAAGTCCTCTGAATCCAGTTCAGTTTGTAATCACATCTGTAGGGACTTAAGGAGACAGAACTGGACCTGAGTGTACCGTGGAGGAAGGTAGTGCCATAAATCTTTAGGTGTGAACGGCTGAAGTCGAGACAGTCTACAGCCAGACGGTCTTTTACGTCTGGTCATCAAGAGTTAGGATAAAATAGCATGTTGGTAAGAGAGAGAGAGAGAGAGGGCAGAGTTATAGACTGGTGGAGCACGACAACATAATGGATGCCATTGTAGTGTGTGTGTGTGTGTGTGTGTGTGTGTGTGTGTGTGTCCTTTGACCCTTCCAGGGATAATTAAGGACACATTTTACCCCTGTTCTCTCTAGGGTATGACTTGAAGCTGGTGTGTAACCATTTTTAGTGTGTGTGTGTGTGTGTGTGTGTGTTCTTTAGCTGTTGTGTCCCATTCTGTTTCTTGTACAGACCGACCCAAGCTGCCATCCATATGTTTAAGACCTGTGCTCCTGGACTGATTGGTCATATCACTTTCACTCACAAGCACACGCACACACACTAACACAGACACACACACCTTTGTACACCTAGCCCACGTAAAGGTTCCTCCTTCGGGATACGTGGTGAAAAGTACTCCTTGTAAGGGTGTGTGTGTGTGTGTGTGTGTGTGTGTGTGTGTCATCTGCTTTTCCTCAGCTGTTTCCTGCCAGCTCAGAGACCAGCAGACTGTGACGGCTTCTCTTACTCTCTTACTCTCTCTCTCTCTCTCTCTCACTCACCCCACAGTCAACTAAGACTTATTTTAGAGGAGCATTCTAAATCTGCAACGTGCAAAACATCGATTTTAATTGGACTTTACTACAGTTTCTATCTGATGATTCATGGGCTAAATGCTGGAGTTGATCTTGGATCAGGTTTGCTACAGTCTCGCTGCTGTTCAGTGTCTTGATGATGTTCAATTATTCACTGCATCTTTGACGCATTAAAGACATGTTATCTTCAGCTGGTTAAATTGGGATTTCCTGCCATTCAGTGTGACTCAATTTTTCCAATAAACAAATAGATAGTTCTGGAAGAACATCCTTCTCAAGTTATATTCAGAACAGGTAGTGAGGTAAGTTCATCATGAAAACAATCTGAATTGAATGTTTTGATCAATTCACAGTCTAAATACCTACACATGAAAGGAGATTGATTAATAAAGACCCACTTCTTCTTCCTCTTCTTCTCTCCAACAGTCTTTAAGCCGCCCTGACTAAGACTATTCCTGTGTCCTTTGACAAAGTGCTCCAACAACAAAAAGAGGAATCTGAGCCGATTTGTAGCTGGGATGAAGTGAGATTATCTGGTGCTTTGAAGCACAAACACTGGACCAAAGACTAACACAGATGTAAATGTTGTCTTTTTGGCTGAAATGTTTGGCCAGAAACACTGTGCAGCCTATGAACACTGACCTGCTCCGAAGGCGAAGAAGAAGCTCTTGTCTGGATGCTCCTCCAGCAGGGCTTTGACCCTCTTGCCCATCCTCTCATTTCTTTTGTAGATGAGTTCCTGGCGGAAGTAGCTGTCGATCTCCTGGGCTGTCACCTGCTCGCTGGGAGGCAGCGTTACATTGTTGAAGTTAGGGACCTGGAATTACAGAGGACATGGTTTGGTTAGTACAAAAATACCTGCAGCAAAACAGGAAACCAAAAAGTTTTGTTTTCCTTCGTTGAAGATATTTTTGCAGAAATATAACAGGCAGTAGGAGCAAATACCCAGCAACACAGGACATCTGTGGCTGTACTGCGTGAAGATGTGGGGGGTGGACTGTGACTAAGAAGGTTAGGGGTGAAGGCAAAGGTCAAGGGTTGTGTCACTGAGACACTCCACAAGGTCAGTGGGGTCAAAATGATTCTGTGCTTATTAACTCGAGTGAAAGTAGGGTCCACAGTTACGCACGATGTAGCGCAGCGCCAGGCCAGGCCAGGCTAGTCGAGGCTAGCTGAGGCTAGGGAGGGCAAGATAAGACTAGTCGAGGCAAGGTAAGCCAACGTAGCAAGGGAAGCTAAGGCAAGGCGAGGCAATGCTAGGTGATAAAAATGAAGAGCATGTGTGAAATCAAGTGGGAGACATGCAACAGAGCATTAAAAAAAGACAAGACAAGACATGGCTAGGGGGAGAACAAGAGAAGATAAGGTTGACTTACTTGGGACGTGTCATGATTAAAGATGATGGAGTTCAGATCTCCACA
>NC_024320.1:7370442-7397247 GCF_000523025.1 Cynoglossus semilaevis
TGCCGGCTCTCAAAGACTCCTGTTGTAGTAATGTCTGGTTCAGGGCAAATATCACCTACAGAGACACAAGGGAAAGGAGTTAGAGGATACATTTACTGGTGGAAGGTACACAGGTTTGTTTGTAGGAAGACCAAGATTTAACCTTTTAGATTTGGCTAATGAGACCAGTTTAGAGATCTATAGAATCTGGAGATTGACAAGGGGAAGCTGAGGTAACATGGTTAGCTGCACAAACAGTGCAGAAACTGATGTGAAAAGATACGTAGTTAAGGGATAAAACCTAGGAGAATAGCTACATTTAACAGCATCATCTGCCACTCCCTTTTGCAAAGGAACGCAGAGTAAAGTGAACTCATAATAACAGAAAATGTGACAGTTGGAGTTTTTCTGCCAAATCCTCCTCTCTGCTGCGCTTCACCACAGGGATTCGGCCATTGTGTAAGCGTGAAATCGCCCTGTGTTCAGTGAGAGGGGCCTGGTGAGCGCTGCTGCGTCTGATCATCGCCGCAAGGGCAAACATGTATGAATACACACCGATACACACAAACACCAAAGTCCTTCACTTTCCTGTCCTGAGACAGAGACGGGCAGGGACAAACTCACTTCTATGGGGACACAAACATGTGCACAGTTTGGAAACTGGCGGTGAGAAATGCTGAAGTAGACAGAAGGAGAGAAGAGTTTGGGCTCAATTTGCATTTTAAAGGTAACAGAGATGTGTTGTGTCAGATGTAAAAGGTGTAGTTTGTACGCAAGTTCCTAAAATACGTTCGTGTTCGCCAATAAGAGTGTGTGTGTGTGTGTGCCTTTGTGTACTCTTGTATTTTGTGTCAGATAGCTTCTGTATTGACGGGCGTAGCCACAGTATGTCAACCAGGCCGACCCGAGCGGCTGCTGGTTTTGATGTTCTGTTCTCTACGGTGCTCTGATGACACTTTTGTGGGGATCCTTGGTGTAGCCGGGGAGGAGGGGGCGGAGGCGGAGGAGAGGAGGGCAGCGTGAAGCAGATGCCTTCTAGTCAGGAGACAAAGGACCCCTCCGTCACCCTCTCCTCTTCGGCTCTACTCCGCGCTCCCTCCAGCTTTCATCGGCCGCGCATCAAAGTGGCACTCTGCATATGAAAAGGACCCCGTCTTCATGCCACGCAAATTAGCCTATCGCCGCCCCCCTCCTCCCCGACTCATTTCACAAAAACACCCTCACATCTGTGCCACGTCCCGTGAAGGAAGGCCCTCATCTGCAGGGTCTCTCCCCTTTCTCTCGGCTCTCGCTTCTCTTTCTCCGCTCACCGTGCCATTCAGCCCCTTAAATTATGGCTGTGAAGGAAGAAGGAGAAGAAGGTGGAGGAGGGGGGGGTGTCACTCTTGATTATCACCCCCCCCCCACGTCCTCCTCCTTCAGAAAAGTTGGTACACTTCTAAATCCTGAAGTTTGATCTTTTACATAAAACCTTTTTTTAATCAGGAGGATGAATCAAGTAATGGCGTGTAACTGACATCTGTGCCACAGTCCAGAAAAGTTTGGACAGAGCAGACTACCACTGGGACACACTTCCTCCTTTGTCAGTGATTTTAGAAGCAACTTTAATAATTGTTGCAGTTTTGCAGGAAGGACTTTTTTTTCTTTTAAATAAAACAGCTCAACGGTTCTTGACCTTGAATTCCTCGCTGACGGAGACTAAGCCCATGGTGGACGCTCGATTCATCTACAGCTTTGAAAACAGAATCTCTTCGTAGATAACCTGGTAATAAAGTTTGATTGTTTCAAAATGTTTCATTAACTACGAATTTTTCTTAAAACGACAGAAGTGCGAGTTACGACGTAAACAGAGACAGTGAGAAAGGACAATCTTTCTTTCCATCTGTTGACACTGTCCACTTCAGTCTCTCATCTCTGCTTCACTGGTTGTGATTTTCCCACTCGGCCCCTTTCATCAGGTCCCCCCCGTTTCTTCTTCTTGTCCTCCGCGGCGGCCCCCGTCCCGCCCCTCAGGCACGCACACACAGACACAGCGACACATCCCTTAGTGATATCAGAGCAAGCGGAGCCAATGAAAGTCAATAATTGTCCTTTGTCATGGAAATGTCCCCTCTTGTTGAGGTGGAGTGGGGTGGCTGTGTGCATCCAGAGCAAACATCATCACAGCCCGATTCCCACATGTGGAGACTTGAGGGTCTCAGCGGCTCGGCTTAAGAGAAAGCCTCCGTGGAGAGGCAGGGAGAGGTTAGACCTCGGCTTAGTCACAGACCTTTGAGGTGATTTTACATTAACTACTTTTTCAAACACTCTCATCAACAATAGCAAACAGAAGAAAATTAAATTACAACATCTAAAGGATCCATCTGTAATTGTCAATTAATTATTATTAATGGAACTCATCAGTTAAACCCTGGACTGACTTGAGTGTTGTGCTCCTTTTTAATACATCCTTGTGTGTCGTTAGATTAGCCACTGAAAAGTTTAGCCCTGATGCTTTTTGTGGTTCCAAATCTGGCCCAACTAAATTCATAATGGAAAAAGACTGGTTTTAATAATGTCATTATATCTACTTTGATTTAAGGTCAGATTTAACAAACACATGGTTTATTCTCAAAAAATGTTTCACTTTACTCTCATGAATATACTACATTACTCTTGCAGACTTATGGTTGTATTTTTTATAGATGTACGAGTTTTTAATATACATTTTTATAACAAAATGAATAAAATTAAAATAAAAATAAAAAATGTATGGTTCAGCTTACTTGAGGTGAGTCCAGTCGCCTACTTTAAAACTGCCTTTGAGATTAAATAAATATGGCTTTCTCTAGTAACGTTACGACTTTCTCAAAAAAATTGCATCTTTTTCTTTTAAAGTTATGACTTTTTCTGATTAAATTACAACGTTTTACCATAATTTCAGGACTTTTTCTCATGATAATGACAGTTTTGTCATAGAATTAGGTGTTTTCTCGTAGTGTTATAACCTTTTTTAAAAAAGGAAAACTTTTTATCGTATCGTTGGGACTTTTTTCTCATATATTACGACTTTTTCTCCTAACGTTAGGACTTCAGTCTTTCAAACTTACAACAATAATACCTTCTTTTTTTTTTAAACACAGTGTGGCCATAATAGTAGTACTAATCAACTAGTCAACTAACCAACTACCAGTTAACTTTATTTAATCACGGCATCTGTATGTGAGGTCCTGTCACTGAACGTCTCTGCTCCGGAGTGAAACATTTACAAACATGGGACTAAACTCCTTTTATGGAATAAAGCTGCGGCTAATTGAAGTCATTCCGACTGCAGCTTCAGATTTGGGGAATGATACAGTAAGTTGTTTTCCAATTCAAATTCACCAAAGCCTTAAGAAGGAGCATGTGTTTCCCTGCATGCAACGGTGCATGTGTGTCAGTGCCACACGTGTGTGTGTTTACTCTTGTTTTTCTGACTCATTGTGTACATGTGTGCAGGGAAACATGTCTTTGCGGGACAACAGGTGTTTTTCAAGTAACCCCACTACACACACACACACACACACACACACACACTATTCAACGAAGGCCTGGCCATCTACCACAGACAAATGAAGACTTCCAACAGCTCCTCCTGGGTGTGTGATCTTATCAGAGTAATACCCCCCTCCCCTTCCTTCCCCCTGGTCGTCCTTACAGTACTGCAAAAGTGTAATAACAGACAAAGAGAAGTCGAGAGATGTTTTACACACACACACAAAAATAGAAGAGAGAAGAAGTGCAACCTGGAGAGACGCTGGGAGTGACAGAGCCGGAGAGAGGCAGTTGTACTCAGTCCTGATGTTATCAGTGAAACCTCAGAGGAGAGGAGCAGACGGGGGACGAGGCAGACAGAAATAGAGCGAGGTATGGGGGCCGTGAGTTACTTATGAGTGATGTTATCAGTCAAATGTTAGTCGGAGCAGTCAGCCCTAAAACAAGACCTATCAGGAGGAGAGCAGCGCTGCCAGGATTTTACAGAGAAGTGACTCCAGAGACTAGTCCTCAGGCAGTCCAACATTTAAGCCTCAATTATACTCCCTCTGTGGAAGCACAGACAGAAGGAGACAGACTTCAGTTCTGTCTCCTCGTCTGTGTGTGATGTGTTCTCTGAAGGACCCAGAGAAGTCGAAATAAAAGAATCATAGATTGGCAAATCTGTTAATCCTGGGAGAACAAAGAACTCTCAATAACAGTGTTTTTCTTGTTTGGTCTTGGTCTATTGGTCTTGAATGACTGCAGTCATTTGAACAGTCTGGATCGATGTACGTAAAGATGCGTTCTCATTTCAACCATACATTCATGTGACTTTCATGCAAAATTTGATCACAATCCTGAACATGTTGGAACACAACCTGTCCCGAGGAAACATTTGAAACTGTCTCCTTAGCCGACATCCTCTGACCCTGTCAGCTCATTAACGTGACATTAGTCGAAACTGAAACTGGCTGCTATTAGACAGGTTAGCTTCATTCAAAATACACACACATTCTACAATATGAACACACCAACCTGCCCTGAGTAAACATGTGAAACCGACACCCTCGGACGTGGTCAGCGCCTCAACATGATGAGAAATTTTTCTGTCAGTCTAATTTTAACCTGTACTAAAAACCCAGATGGACACGTTAGCTTGACTGAAACAGAAACTTTAGCCACAGTCTTCATGTCCTAAGGAAAAATTCTTCTCCTTAGCCGACATCTTCAGGCCTTGCCAGCACTTTAACAAAACATTAGACGGAACCAAGTTTGTGTCTTAAATTAAGTTTGTATGCTAGTTGACATGTTAGCATCAATCAAAATACACACAGATTTTTGAATGTGAACAAACCCAACCTATTCCAAACAAACGTGTGAAACTGTGTCCTTAGCCGACATCCTCTGACCTGGTCAGCTCAACTTCATATTTAGCAAAACCAAGTTATTGTCTGAGAGAAACTACTAGATTTGTATGCTAGTAGATATGTTAGCTATATTAAAAAAAACAAAAAAACTTTTTTTACATCCACCTCAACTGGAAGTAAATTATTAGATTTGTATGCGAACGCTAATGTTTGCTAATATTGGCATGCAGAAATCCATTCATTTCCATAGTACTACTTCTTTATTAGTAATTAAAACATGCACATGCTATTGTGAAGAGTAGGTGCTCATCCCGAGCTTGTTGTATCCTAGCTTAAGTGAAAATTCCTAAGCTAAGCTATGAGGCGACGACAGTGCAACACAGAAGTTAATATATTAAGCTCAAGCTGAAGTATCAGCTTTAACCATAGCGGCAGAGCATACACTGTAAAGCAGCAGTGGTTTCACACAGACACTTGCGGACACTTCCAAAAAACATACTTTCATTGGTGGAAAGTGTCGTTTACAGGGGATCACACCAGCGAAAAAACACGGAGCAGAGAAATGGTCGTGTCAACAGTATCTAATGGGCGCTGCGGCTAAAGGAAAAAAAATGTCAGACTTTCACTCACTGGGTATTCACTCACACTCTCTATTCATATAAACACACACACTCGCACACGGACACAGATGCATAAATCTTTCAGCACCACACAAGTGAGCTTTCACTCTCTGACTCCAGCCCTCCATTTAGGCCCAGGAACACACACACCTGTCACTTTGACTTATCTCTATTGTCCCTTCGTTCCGTCCTTTTAACTCCGTCCTCCTCTGTTTTTATCCTACAGCGCTTCCCATTTTTCTCCTCCTGTCTGATCCCTTCTTCCTGCACCTACCCCCTCCCCCCCCCCCCATACGCACCTCCATTCACACTCCCCTGTGTGTCCTCCCGTCTCCTCATCTTTGATCCTGCCTTCTTTTTCCTCCAGCATCTCGGCCTCCTCCCTCCCTCCCTCCCTCCCTCCATCCATCCATCTCTCCCTTTCCTTCCCTTCCTCCTTTGATCCTGCATATCCACTCTATCAGCCAGGACCTCTACATTCCACAGGTCACTAATTACCTCCTGACTCTGTGTGTACATGTGTGTGTGTGTGAATACACCTGTACAAGATTAGCGCGTCTGTCTGTATATATGCATTATGTATGTATAAATAATATAACTGTATATGAATAAAAATATAGATGTAGGATCCCAGTGTGGGGGTGATACTGGTATAGCTGCATTTGTCTGGATGTTGGTTTTTTGGTTTGTTTGTTTTTGAAAAATCAAGTTATGTTTTAGGACTTGGACTAGGTTTGGATTTCAGATTAGGATTGTAGTCAGTTTAGGATTAGGCATATATTAGGTTTATATATTTGTTTTTTAGTACAAACGGGGGTAAGGAAATTATTTAAAGTTTCAGTGTTTTCTTTATTTGTGCCACAGTGGGGAGAAATGTCTAGATTTAACTGAGATTCTTTTTATTTGAATCTATTTTGAATTTTTTGAATGCGGTTTGGAGTTTTGTTAGGAACCACAGTGTTACATATAAGACTCTGGGATATAATATACATATATATGTATATATACATAGATACACACATAAATAAATATATACATGTAAATACACAAATATACATATACATACATACATACATGCATAAACCTCCAACAAAATCTAAATAGAAAAAAAAAAGTTTGGTTGTTCCTTTTCTTTTTAAAATGTCTTTAAAGGAGTGGGGTGGAAAGTGTGAAGTGAAACGAACTGTTAACTGGTTATGATGCATTTAAGTGCCAAATGTCTACTTCTATACCATTTATACCTTTTATTAATAAAGTCATTGTAGTCTAATGCTTATTCATAATAATAGAAAGTCACTTCTGTATTCATTGAGTTTGTTAGCATAGCATTTTACTACAAGTTTTTTTCATTTTACAACAGTAAGCAGCATGATGAATTCTTACATAAAATTCAAAGTTAGTCTGACAGATAAGGCTGGGGCTACACACGGCACACACACACACACACACACACACACTCTCTTCCACTCACTCAGTAGTCACTCTCTCCATCACTCGCTCTCTCACACACATGCACACACTGTCGCTCAGCCTCTAAAAACATTCTTGGTGGTGCATTTACCTTGGTGCCCGTGGACATAGCCAAATATTTAGGCTGTCAGAGGGAATCAGCCTCAAACCAAATGGTTGGTTTTGTGTGTGTGTGTGTGTGTGTGTGTGTGAGTGTGTCATGTGCATCCATGTTCTCCGTGTGTGAAGACTGAGGATTCTGGTGATTAAAATGTCAGCGTCTCAGACCCCACTCTGCCCTGCTTCACTTCACTTTGAACAGGGCTGCAGCTGCAGTCCAAAAACACAGTTTGTTAAAGTCTTGTGTCTCCCAGGAGACCCAGGTTTTATATTATTGGCCAACCAATTAGCGGACTCTCAGGAAACAAATTTTAATTCGATTTTTCAATTTAAACATGTATCAAAGATGAAGTGTCTTTGCCAAAACAAGCAGCTCCACGGCCTCTGCAGCTCTCCAATGGACAAAGACAGAGGTTTAGGGATCGGACAGCAGACACGTCCTGGAGTTTGAATATTATAGGGGCTTTCACAAGTCTAGGGGAAATCTAGGCAATTAGAGAGAAGAACCAGATGTTCCCCAGAGACAACCTTTCCATAGAAAAACAGTTCACAATATGGATTTGTAACCAATACCAATACTCCAGAACAAATATCTGGTCTGAGTGGCTAATACTAATACAATAACCAACAATATGGATTTGTAACCAATACCAATACTCCAGAACAAATATCTGGTCTGAGTGGCTAATACTAATACAATAACCAATAATTTCACTTTTTTTTCAGGAAACAATTATCCTTATATGACATTTTGTTTATGCTGACCTGAAGGCAAGAAATATTCCTCAGTTCTAGTCCCCTCTCTAGGGAAAAATGAAAGTATCTTCAAGTGTAGCTGCACTGTGCTGACACATCAAATCAGACAACAGAAGATCCAATTCAACCACATTGTCCAAATGTAAATACTCACTTTTTATTATTTTAGACGTCTGTGCAAACTGCTAGCTGTTGCTGCGGCTACGGCTGCTTCGTTCCCACTCAGTAAATCTTCTTTGCAATGGTGAATTTAAAAACACTTCACTTCTTTAATTTGTTGTTCAAAACAAGTTAATTGTTGTCTTAAAATGTCAGCAGAACGCGTAGTGCACTTTGAAACAGTGTTTTTATCCTAAACATGAAAAAAAAAAGAACATCCAGATTGGTGTTAGCTCCTGTTAGCCGTTTTTAGCTCATATGCTAACAGCCCCGGCCACTTTGTCTGCACAGAATTATGACATTTGGTGGTCAATTTATCAACTTTTATTCAAAACATTATAGCTGATTGTTTATCAGTAAGCGATAATATTTTGACCATATTTAATAGGATAATTGTCCAATTTTTGTACTGACTCCAAAAATGATCTTTCTCTCTCGTAACAAAAAGACGGTGATGCAGAAGACCGACAGACTTTTAAGAGCTTGACAAACACAGAAATCCACATTTCACCACTTTTGTCACTCTCCGTTTCACCGTGCCCCTCTGATACACACCTCCAGCCCCGCGGCGCAGCCATGCGGCCATGGTTCAGTCTTTCGGCCCGGGCACAAAACGACCACGTGCGTCTTTGAAAAACACAGTTGAGCCACAAGGAAAACAGCCATCAATCTCTACGACTGTCTGTTGACTGAAGCAACGCTGTTAATCTCTGGGACGGCGTGAGTCAAGAACAACACTGCAGCAGAGCCGCTCCACGCAGGGAGTCAATGCAGAGCAGCTGGGAGCACTTAGTGCCAACACACCGCAGCCAACAAGGTGCACACACGCCGTCTGAGTGTGTGTTTTTATGTAAACAGGTAAAGGTGAGCAAACAGAATCGGGAGCATCTGAAAAAACTGTCCACTGACAGAACCACTGTCCTGTTTGTGACTTCAGGTCTTTGTTTATTCAGCGTCCTGTTACTGCAGGCCAACAACACTAACTATCTGACCAGCACTTAAACACTTAACATGGGCTTCATATTTCAGGGCAGGAACATGTATGGATTCACAGATACTGACCTTTGACCCCTCTGCCTCCCTGAACCCAGAGGTCACTAATGGAGCCTTTTTATAATGACTCCACATAAAGAACCTTCGTTTTGACAGTCTCTAAATATGTTAAGCTGATGATTTACCTGTTTAGGAAAAAAGAAACATTTTCTATAGATCGTACATCGAAAACATCTCCTTCTTCAGTCATTCACGATTATACTCCTGTTAGTATCACTTACAATCAGTTGTTTTGACAGGGTTCATTGAGTTCGTTAGCATAGCATTTCACTAGAAGCATTTTCATTTTACAACAGTAAGCTGACATTTGCGGTTAGCTTCTTTGGCTAACTATTGTTCTTTTGCTCTCCTGACTAACTTCTTGCAATATTTGTAGCTTTGTTGCCGTTTATCAATTCCAGACATATCTTTCACAAATAACTTTTTTTAGTTATTTTAAAATAATTATACCTTGCTGAATTCAAGTCAGAGTCGTCGTCACTTCTGAATACTTTAAGAAGACTTTTTTTTTATTATCACCTTTCACTTTCTTGTTCATTTTTTGTCTTACAAAAAACAGCTAGAAATTTCAAAACATTTTCCAATCATGTATTTTTAATCAAATATCATATTTAATACACTGTGTTTCTCGAGTACACATATACTGCCAACATAGCAGTATTGTATTTTTTTAAACGGATTATTTTATCAGTTGTGTTCAAAAACATACATAAACATTTAGCAGCTAGTCACTCTACATTTTCCTTTATATTCTTCTATTGCCAACTGAAATAAAATCTAAAGTTTCTATAAATATTCATAATAAAACTAAGCAATAAGGTTCTGTTCCTTTGAGGTTTGAGGCAAACAATTTGGTCTATTACAAAAATAATAAAATATACTTATAAATGGTCCATTAGGTTCAATGGAATACTAAGACTCAAGCTTCACTTTTGAATTGAAAATGACATTTCTTGCATTTGTTCATTTGGACAGACACCGATCCTCCCGGGGCTGAAAGACAACAGTTCGATTTCTGCAAAGACAACAAACTGTTGGCAGTGAAACAAAAACCTAACAAACAGCTGGGCCAGAAATAAATCTCTAACATTTGTCTCTGCAGTAGTCTGATAGACACAAACCCACACAGTACTTTATACCAGTATCTGCCGTTCCCATCCCAAAACCACTGTCCCAGACTTAGAACCATGCACTTCTATCAGTTAAAACAAACACGGGGCAGAACTCTCCATCTGCAACGTAAAGAAATATGTCACTGCCAAACTTTTTCACAAGGACGGACGACCAAAACAATAATTAGGGACAGACGGTGGAGCAGGACGGGTAAGAAGAGACAGATGCGAGTGTCACAAATGGACAGAAGAAGAAAAAGAAGTGCTTGTTGTTGTTGTTGTTGTCGCTCAGACATGGCCTCGACCCACAGTCTCTCAACCACAGACTTCTAAACAGCCAGAGAAAATATGACAAACATTCAAACAAGCTGAGCGTGACGGGCGTCCAACTTTCACAGAAGTGTCTTCTCGAGTTTACAGGACGCAGCACAAATATACATGTTCCTGTGGTGTGAGGTTCCATCAAATAAAACAACTGTCAAAGCCACCCAAATGATGCAAGATAAACCAAGTGGTTCCATCAAATAAAACAACTGTCAAATCCACTCAAATGATGCAAGATAAATGATGCAAGATAAAAAGAGGTCGGACCAGGAGAACTGCCCTGGAGACAGAGTCGGACGGAGACGAACGGAAACGCGGAGCAGTTTCTTTTTCATTTTTATTTCAATTTATTAGAGTGTCCGGCTCCCGAGGAGTCTGTCCAGAAAGATTCTGGCCCTCCAACAAAAAAAAGTCGGTGACCCCTGCTGTATGTTTTTGGACTGTAGGAAGAATCCCTTGCAGACATGGGAAGGGCAAGCAAGCACCATAGAGAAGGACCAAACTGTTCACCTAACTGCTGTGAGGTAAAGCCAATAACCACTGCACCACCTTTTTGGTCCACAGAGCGGTTTTATTTGCTGTGAATTCTGTTGCTAAATATTTTTTTGCCTATAAGAAAACTGACCTCTGACCTCTTCTTAAAGGGACCAGAACAACAACAGAACAACCCCACAGATGGAGTTAAACCAGGCGTCGAAAAGCGTCGAAAGTGCAAGCGACGGCGTGGCTGTTAAACTCACACGGGTTTTATGATCTGAGCTACTGCAGTTAGACACCCCCCCCCCTCCCCCTCTCCACTCCCACCCCCTAACACACAAACACTCTTTAGGAATAAAACCCTAAAGTGTGAGGGGCCGGGGTCCAGGCTGGGGTTAGAGTGGGGGGCCACGGCTGGGTGGGACGAGAGAGGGAGAGAGAGAGAGAGAGAGGAATCTGATCCACATGTTTACGCATGTGTTGGTTTGACATGTGTGGACACTAAGAGAAATGTTTTAGAGCATGTGTGGATGTAATGGACTGCACCACAGGTCAGAGAGCACTTTGTCATAGTCGTCCTCGTGTACAGTACACACGGAGGTTTGCCCTCACCTTCAGCATCTGTGTTTCATTACACATCTGACATGAGGAGGTTCAGAAGTTAGATTTAACAATTTAACAAAAAATATATATACCTAAAAAACTAAAGAACTCTACATTTTAATCTAATCTAACCTAAATCTCTCTCCTGCTTCTTTGCCTCATCAAAAACATGTGAATAATTCAATACGTTTTAAATTGTGAAAAGATAATATCAGAATATGATGAATTAGCTTCAGTTTTAGTTGTTCCAACATGGTCCATATCAATACATTTGGCATCATGTTCATGTAAATTGGTCTACATTGAAATATATTAAAGCAAAAATGAGAGTTTTATAAAAAGAAAAAAAAACTAGTATATATATTATATTTTATAACTTGAATTTCTTTCTTCTTTGATTCAGATTTTTTAGGCTAAACGTAAAGATGTCATCATTTAATGTTAATTTGTCGTGGGATTATAACAGTCTTAATAGCTAAATGTAGCCTTCTTACATTTCTTTTCCTATTTCTTTATTTTAGTATCAACTCAACTTTCTGAAAAGTTTTTTTTTTCAAAAATACATTTTTTTAATTAAGATTTAAACTTAGTGTTTTAAAACCACCTTTTGTGTTGTGCTGTATGAGCTGTGTTTGTTGGTTTATGTTGATCAGCTAGCATTTTATTGCCAATGTGAACCCATTGTTCTGTGTAGATTTGTCTTCCCTATTATTCCTACAAAATAAATGTTAATTTAGTTAATTAATTCAACAGGATGTATTTTACCCATTTATTAAACAAACATGTACTTTTTTATCACTTTAAAACCATATCAATTTTTATAGCATTCAGGTGGAATAAATAAACAGAAAAACAAAACAATTTCATTCATTTGTTCAAATTAACACGCACACATATTCATTTATAGACGAAGACACTGAAAGAAAAGTGAAGAAAGCAAAAAATAAAAAATAAAAACAACGGTTAGTGTTATTTTTGACTGTCCCACACTATTACGTAGCCACACACCACACCGCGGGTTTACACAGCACTTCTTCAACGCCCCCTCCTTCACGGATGCGAAACGACTCAGAGCAGTGGACCATCACATTTCCACTTGTGCTCAGACCAGTGTGTTGTTCATCGTCCAGGAAGCAACAACTATAAATCAAAATGAAAAAAAAAAATCCCTGAAAAGATCTTATCTAGAAATTGCGAGTGACAGGCACTTAGAGCTGGCGTCGACGTCTTCTGCCATATTTTCTTCATACAAGCGGAGCACAGGACATACAATCCAACACTGGGTGGAAAAAACTCAGAAGAAGACGGAATCCGGTTTGTAGTGAAATGACGAAGACCATTAAAAAAACATTATTTTAAATATTGAAAAATTAGTTCATGTTGAGCCAGTGTCATCAATTATTTTTCAAGTTAGAGAAACCAAATTAGACCACTGTCTATGTGCAATTTTACAATTATAGGACGTAAATAAGTCAAACATGGTAGCTGTTAGCAGGTTAGCTAACATGGGCGTAGGTCTATATTTCTTGTATGCTGCACATTTCTAATCGTAAACTAGTAACGTGCATGGTATAGTTTCCAGTGAGGTCAGACCCAGAACTGTCTTAAAGGTGAATTCAAAACTAGGGATGGCCCAAACCGATGATCAGGATCAATACTGATTTTAAATCTAATACAGGACACTGCCCCACCTTTCCATTGGGTTGGGGTTGTTGACCTAAAAACACTGACCAAGACCTCTTGTCCACACTGACCTTTTCAAGACTGGTAACAACATAAATGTCAGAGAGCAACTTTGCAGTGTTGGTCGAAATACTTCACCTGTGTGAAAGAAATTCCTGTTTCTGTTTGGCATCAGTTTTTTTTAACTCATGTGGTACATATGAGGGGAATATGGCCCTGAGTTGAGACACGTTGGTGTCAAAGCCCGGTTAAAATACATATGTGGAGAAAAAACATTTCAAACCTCCCTCCGTGACATCTACCTGTGAAATTCCACCCGACTCCCCCGAAAACTGGACCGGAGCCAAAACAAGACAAATTCAGCCTAATCTTTTCAGCGTGTTCTATAGTTGATCGTTTAAATAACCAATCTTTGGTCATTTTGTACAATTTGTAGCAGTTTAAAGATAATTTCCTTGCCTTAAAATATTTGCGGTCCCCGGGGTAAAGGCCTGAAAACTGTCCATTCATTTTCTGCTCACTGCAAGGCTACCTCAAAGCAAAAATAAATCCTCTCACGTTTTTACAGTCCCGACTATTAAGTTAGATCGATTCCTAAAAGCAAAGTGGTTGCTGCGTAAAAGCTTTCCACCGGCTCCAGGTGATACTAATAATCCTTGTGTGCAGGAGCTGGTGGACAGCTTTGGCCTTGTGACGTTGGGCTGAGGTCCAGTCAGGTTTTGGCTCCTGCCTTCAGGCGGTGGAGGTGCTGGATTCAATCCAGACCATACACAAACCTGGCTCACACAGGGAACAGCACGAGCTACTGGGAGACGAGTAGGAAAACTCCGAGGCTAATCAGGACAAGCTAATGCTAATTGAAAAACGTCCGAGGCTAATCAGGACAAGCTAATGCTTGTCCTGAATTCCTACAGGAATAAAGTTTTGATTTTGAAATTGAAATGTTTTTGTTAAGGTTTCGCTTCATTTTATCTGTATTGTATGCTTTTATGTCAAGGTATGTAACTTGATATTAGTGTAGTGGTTCACAACCTTTTTGGCTTCGAACCCCATTTTGACTTTGTAGATTTCTGGTTACCCCAGAGACAGTTTTTCCCATTCCTGTTGTTCTCTACTGACTGTAGGTTTGTGTTTAGATGGGTTCAAGTGTGGGAACTCAACTAGCTATGACTTATGCAGTCACATGATCGCAGCCGTCAATCAAAACGCACCAGCTCAGATGTTTATATGCTGCATTTCATTTGAACTCGTTTTATATTTATAAAAGTGAAAGAATGTAGTTGGTTAACATTATGTGTGGTGTTTTTAATCATAATTTAAATAATAATTATCTGATTAGCTTACATTTTTAACAGTAATCTTTTTTTCAGGAGACCCCATTTGAATTCCAGGTGGCCCCATGTGGGGTCATGACCCCAAAGTTGAAGAACACTGCTGTAATATCTACACATTAGGCCATTAGGTTTTTTCACTTGGCTGAAAGGCTGCCTGGGTTTTGTATTTATTTTGTCTATATTTTTATGTCACTTCACTAATAATGTGATACAGTCTTGTAGTTATTATCAATTACACTTCTATAATTTGTTAAATATTTAGTTAGATCCTATTTAAAACATTTTGATCGTGTCAACAAATCTCCATCCAGCGCCATTTACCAACAACTTATGTGATTAACCTTTGTTTTGACCCATCAACAGCCTTACACTGGGTCACAAAATTATACTGATCCCACAGAATCAAGTTTGTTTTTCAATCCACAAACCCGGTTGTAAACTATTATTCCTGCCCCGCCCCCAAACCATGTAAGGTAATCCCTAATTTTTATCACTCACACGCTAATTTGCCGCTGATTGGTCGTAGCTTAGCAGAAATCTACATTAGCACAACAACAGGGAGGATGATAGGAACCAAACAGATTGAAAATGGTATTGTAATTAGGCTAATTGCCTTTCAGCCTGACTTACTTCAGCTTTATAGGAATTGAATTCCTCAGTCAGGTGAGTGTTAGGTACATTTGTAGGTGCTGAGTTTTTCTTCCATAAATAAAGGTATAGTAAAGAATTAGCTCAGAGCTGTTTGTCCTCAGCAAACTTCCCAAATCAGATGCTGGAAAAGCATGTGGAAAAGTACGATAATCACTGGAGGAAATATGTATTATTTCCTTTTGCAATTGCTAAAAGTTAGTGTTGTTTCTTCCACAGTCCTTTCACAACAATTCTCGGGGAAGATTGCGTCATAGATTATTCAGTAATAAAACTGTCTGTTTCCCCGGACTTGAAGAAATGGATTTTCACGCCGTTCACAGCAAGACACAAATAAACACAATCAGAAGAGGATGTAGAAATAGAACATAGTAATGTCTGCACGTGTCATGAGTCATGAAACAAAGAGTTATGGATAAAAACCCTTGAGGCATAAAGTACATTTTCTCCCGACTATTTAAAAGTTTTTTTTAAGTATAAAATCAGTCCAATAAAATTGTGCAGAAATTTTTAAGGTCCCTTGAGGGGATTCACTGAACAGTATCCATGCCAAAACCAGCAAAGAATCGTATTTTCCGCTGAGGGACTATAAAGGTCTGAATATATGTGTTTTATGTCCCTGTAAAAGGGCCGACAAATCACTGTGACAAGAATTATACATGTGGCCGCACGGATTCTCTTTTAAGTAGTATCAAACATGGGTATGAGCGCAGAGCAATGATCTGCACAAGTTTTCATGACCTGGTGTTAAGTCAGGGAGACAAGCTATTAAGTCTCTATTTGAGCTGCAGAAGCCGGCATTACACCAGCAGGAAAAGCCCCGGGCAGTCTGCAGAGGTCTGACTCTGCTCCACTGGAGTGGATTACTCTATATTTTTAAGGATCTAAGCCGTTTTTGTTTTTTTGACACACATTTGGCACCGGCTACATCTGATCTGCAGTCAATGGAGTTCACTCCAGCAACAACTGATACTAATGGGGAGACTTGAATAAAGGAATGGAAAATCCTGCTTTTCAAGGCATTATTGGAAACTTCAGAGTATTTTTAACTCACAAAGAAGCTGACAAATACCAAAAATATGTTTGCTATGCAGTTGTTATCAGACACTGTAAAAAGGCCTGTGTCATGGTGTGGGATGAATGAAAGTTATGGCAGACGAGCAAACAGTGATGAATTATAGTGAAGAATGTTCTCAAAAAAAAAAAGAAAAATTTTTTGACTGTCCCACACTATTACGTAGTTTATATTGATTTTACTTCAATGAAGTTTTTACTTCAGGGTGTTTCCTACTTCAATGAAGTAGGAAACACCCTGAAGCTCCATATACAAATTGTAGCATGTTTGGTCAATTTTGGTTCCTTGCAGTTGCCTGTTAACCAATTAAAATGATTTTTGTTGAATTAGCCTAGCCTGCGGCTAAAGCTGTCTGTTTCCTGTCGCTGTTATTGTTCTTGAATGTTCTCCAATAATCCTTTTTAAAGTGACCAGTTACTCTCTGTTCTTTTGTACCGTGTTACAATATATTAACATTGATGTTTACTAGACTTCACTAAACAAGACAAAATTAATGCTAAGGCGCTAGCCGCTAAGCAAGCTTTGCTCAAAGGTGTTTGATGCTACTAGTAAATAAGTGATTAAGAATAGATTAAGACATGAAAAAAACAAAATAAAGTCAAATTATTGCCAATAAATGATAATATATCATTAAAATGCAACTACCCTTTTCTTTCGGTTTCAAATGCAATAATTTTATTTCTCATGAGTATTTTTTTTACAATTCCCAAATTTCCGAAGGACAGCTGAAGGCAACTCGCATTTCCTATGGTACCTGAAGGCCCCTCATAATGAAAAGTTTGCCGTGCTGCCTTTTTTTGTTTCAGACAAATGCGCCGTACTGGCTCGTCAGTGTAGCTGCACTTAGTGTGTGTATTCCAACGGCCCCGCCCCCCAGAGTGGATGACTGACAGGAGGTTTCACACTGCTCATTCTGCTGTGGGACAAACGTGCCCAGGTGTTGAGACGGATGTACAGAGTGAACCCTATTGTCATCCAGCGACAGACGAGAGAAGAGGTCAACAAACATGCGTGTACATGGTAATTTATTAAGGCTGGCTAAATAATCAACTTCCTTTCCATTTGGATTTATTTAACATTGTTCCATGTCTATACAAGAGCACGTTGGAGCTGTAACTATAGGTCAGAGGTAGCATGAGAACAACATTGGTGAACAGAAACAATAAGCAGCAAGATACAAGTTATGACTTTGAGAATCGTACATGATTTCAGCCAGTCTCACAACTGATACCGTAGGTCGCTAGAAGCAAACAGATATAAGGCTGCACGAGCTTTGTCTTTGTTCATTAGTCATTCTTTATGCTAACATGCTCATGAAGGCTACAGGTCAACATCTGTCTAAGCTTTCAGGAGAAGAGGTTTTGAAAAGTGAGAGCAGCTTTTCTACATCTCTGGTGTCGTGTAACCAGACAGATGGACAGATACTGTCTGAGGAAATGCCAGACATCTAATATGGGACTGTTTCGTCAACAGTAGAGAGGAAATCAAGAAGCTCCTGTGACATGAAACCAGTGATGTCAAGCTGTAGGACATGCTGGAAATTCAGTCCATGGAAGCTACACACACGCGAGGAAGTGGACGTAGAGGAACATGAGACCGTGCTAACAAGCTGAGAACCAGTGTTAAAAAGAGTACAATATGAAGTGAATCCGTTTTAAAAACTAAAATATATTACAACATGTCCCTCAAAAACACATTATTCAAACATTGCATCAGGTTTTAATCTAGCTCCAAACTGAAAGAACGTTTAAGAGAAACATAAGAGACATCCACCAGAACTGTGTGAACAGAGAAACATAAGAGACATCCACCAGAATTGTACAAAATATTAAATTATCTGAAGAAAACACCACTTCCAGAAGTGTTTAGACTTAGTTACATTTTATATGTATTTAGTTTTAAAGTATCTCAATACTTTTTGACTTTCTCTGGTACGTTTTCTTTAAATATACATCTGTTATAATCAGAGGTGGACGAAACGATTAGTTGTTGAGTTTGGCCCTAAACTCATTCAGTGATTGCTGTACACGCTGAAAGGTAGTTTTCATCTTCACAGTTCGAACACTATGTTATTCTAATCTCAGAATAACAAATGTTAGCTTTGCTGTTAATACCTCCCATGATGACATCTACCTTGAGGCCTGCCTCGGCAGCTACATACTCTGCCGTCTGTTGGAATAACAAAGTGAGGAGCTGAGATCTGGCAGAGCATTAAAGCTTGAACCAGCTTCATATATCTGGGCACAGATTGTAATTTATTGCCGTCCTTGTGTTCGTGTGCAGTCTGCACATGTGAGCTTCCATTGTTTCATCACTGTAGGCCATTCTGCCTGGGTGATCACAAATTCATACAATCAATGGGTTGAATAGTTGTGGCTTCTTCCGGGACAATAGAGACTCAATCATATTTGTGCCTGTGGTTTGCTGTGTATTACTGTCATTTTACTCACATATTCTTTCTGTTTGTCTCTTTTTCTAGAGCTTTCTCGAACTATCAAAATCAATGTTACATTATTGCTGCTCAAAGTACTACAAGGGAGTTTTTTCGCATCCAAAAAGGGAAATGTGCCATAATGTATTTGCTCTTCTTTGACTGTAAATTGTATGTGTTCAATTTTTGGACCAAAGTAAAAAATCTGAAGAAGTTATTTGTCACATCTGATGCAACAAGTTCCACACGTTTGTTGTCCATGTGAATCAATGACTAGGTAACGAACACAAGGGACATCTGTGTAAAGACATTCAATCTGACCCTAATGATGGTGACCAAGTTCACACCATAATGTCAGCCTGTCTGTATCCACCAAGTCTTCACCTTTAAAAGATTTCATTTGTGACTACAGTCATGATCTCCCTGGACCAATGATGTGACCTGGACTTCAGGTGCTGTCAAAGCACCTGACCAGTTGGTCTTCACTAACTAAGGTTGACTGGAAGACTTGGATTCTGGGACTAGACTACCACATAACTTAAAAAAATGTCTTCTGTGATCCAGACAAATCTGTGCCAGTGGCCACTCATTTACGGTTTTGTTGACGACATCGACTCTGACTGTAATACTTCACATTTTAGGTTACTTTACTTTATACAAAACTATGAGTCCCTCAGTCATCCTACAATTGGGAAATTCACAGTGTGTGTCTCTGCAACCAACACAAGCTGCTGTGGGAGGTGCCATTAAGTACGTGGGTCCTCTGGGGTCAAACGCAGGACTTTGTGCATGTAAGGCAGGTGTGATAACCACTACACTATTGAACCACAACTGTCATGCATCAAGGCATGAGGAGTAGGCCAGCATAAAAACTAGTATTTTCTAAATATATTAATAAACGTTAAGCCACAGTGTGGATTATCCATTCTTTCTGTGCGGCCCAGTACCAAATGACCCACAGACCTTCTGTGCGGCCCGGTACCAAATGACCCACAGACTGGTGCCGGTCTGCGGCCCAGGGGTTGGGGACCACTGCTCTAATGTACCGTTTGCCGCTGTTCTTCCGTATATAACTTTCCAGCATACTTTTCTCATGCAGCCACACGTGCACACATCCTCATCACTGCTGCTCATCTTGCCATCTAATCTGATTACTGTGTGGGGTTGAGTCACATTTTCCTCTGTGGGTAGGTTCTGACAACCCATTTGCCCGAGGCGGTGCCCACTGCCAGGATGGAAAATGAGGACGTCCATACTGTCTGCAGCGTGAAGCTTTACTCTCAACCAGAATACACTGAATCAAAACACCTCAAGTCACTTTATGAAGTTGCAGATCTGAGTGGAGAACGGTTTCAGATCCTCACACCTCGTGACGACACCCGTCCCATCAAAGGGTATTCGATACAGCCTGAGCCATCTGTTCACACGTGACCTCTTAAATCTGAATCATGGAAGCAGACAGATCCCACGGATATGCCGAATCAAAAACAAACCTTTCGCAGTAATTGAGAACAGATCTCACAACGAACACTCCACGACCCAAGGGTCAACGTGAAACGTTGAAAAACATAATGGAACCATGACTGAAACATCCAACCTCAATTCTGCAGGTGTTATGTAAGGACTGTAAACAGGATTTGAAGGTGTTGGCCGTCAGCCCGCTATGCTTGTTATAACCAAGGAAGAGCATTTTTGTGAAATTGAGTATGGAAAAGTCTAAATTACAGACAGGCAGGAAGATATGATAATTGGGTTAAAATCACCAGTGCTCTGGAGTCTGATTCATGCTCAGTTTCACATTGGGCAGAAGTTGCGTTTGGTTTTGATTAGTGAAATAATGTCCTCTGATTTTATGCCTGCGCTCGGGGAGAAGAAAAGAGAAATGAGAATTAACAAGAAGTGAAGTGCCCCATGAAACGAGAAAACAAACTGTCAATTCAAGTTTATAACTTTACATAAAAGTGAGATTTATTTTTGGATTTCACTGGACCTTTCATGCCTCGTCAAGCCGCGCATATCCAGAGCCCTGAAGCCCGACGGGTTCAAGTGAAAAGAAAATACCACAGCTGAAATGAGAAGGTTGTCAAACACAGGTATCGTCAAGGTGCCATTAATGGAGACTGAACCATTTCTTCTCTCCTTAATGCCCCCACCACTGATCTCTGTCTGCATCTCAAGAAAAACAAACAAAAAAAAAAACACCCAAACCATCCTGACCATGAATGAACCCAACGGGCTTCAAAAAGTCTTTGGTTGTTCTTATAGACATGAACTGAGACCTGCATTCATCACCTCTACATGCACCATTACTCCCAGTGATGGCAGGAAAGAAACAACACTTTCATTAGCCAGTCTGCTCCACTGAGGTGTGGAACGTCCCGTGGGGTTCCTGCAGCAGCAGGAGCGACAGAGAAAGCTGGCCTTCATGCGGCCATTGTTGTCCTCAACAAGCTCACTTAGTGTAATGGGCAGGGCTGAGCCTGCTCTTCAAAAGACGAGGGGCACCGCGCAAGAATAAGAGCAGTCATGCTTAGCCAGATTAGAGATCTGAGTGAAGAAAGTATGGTTCACTCTGGCCTGAAAATAATGACCTCAAAAGGCTTAATTTAGGGATGGGGGGTGGGGACTTGAAAATATCCTCACTGCATCAATAACACATCTGTACACTCATTTAAAACCAAGATAATGGAAGATGTTTAATGTTCCTGGACCTGACTGAGGGTAGAGAATCTTTGGGAATGTGATTATTGGCCCAAGGTAGACTTGGCCTTGTTTTCCATAAAACCATCTCTTCTGAAACCAACTAAAAACTTCATGACATAGCTCCACCCAATTCTTATGTATAATCTACTGAAAGTTCAAGCTTCAAAAACCACACAGGTTGGACAAAGAGTGGTCAAGGCCTTGGTATCAATAGAGTTTGTCCATGTCCATATGATGGACTGCTATTTACAGAATGTAAAATCATGTAATAATAATCAGCCACTTTTTAAAAATACAACCAAACAAAATCATGGTAGTGAAGCAGGGATTAATTTGAATTTAAAAAAACATTTGTTTTTTATAACTACTGCCACCTTAAGGCTGGGAATAGCACTTTATCTTTTGAAAGGAACTTCTAAAAACTTTCAAAAGCAAAATTCTATTTTGTCAACATTGGAAAAATGAAATATCCTTCTAGAGGAAAACAACTGAAGAAGCATCTCAAAGCTAACATCCTCGAGCTAAGGAACTGTGTAAACAAAGACAGACTTTTGGACGCTCTGCTTTTGTCTCTTGTTATTATAGTTTGTAGCCAATGTCTGAGAGGCATTTTTTTGCATCTGCTTATATTGTTTTCATGGTAACAAAACCCCACAGTGGGAACAGAGTCACGATGGAAGAGCAAGAAGCTGGAAAGCAACAATTAAAATGTCCCCTGTTTTGACCATGTCTACACAGATCCCATAGAAAAGGACAATAGGCCAGGGGTCACCAGAGAGACACCTTGTGGTCTGGACACAAAAAATCACAGTTTTGTTATTAGTTGAACATTATTATTTGATGTTTATTTTTGGAATCCAGTCAGAGGACGGATTAAACGGTTTGGTTGGCTGAATGCGGAACACTGGCCAACAGTTGATAATCACTGCCATCAACTGTGTATAGAAAAGAGACGTAGTTCAATTGCAAGTTGATGCCACAAAACAACTACGATGGAAAATATAAGTCACTGTAAGGAATCCAATGGCACAATTCAAGGTTTTTTTGAGTACACTTTAGTAAATGAAAAAACGAGGGTAAAGGTTATGGGTTTTCAGGTGAAGCACTACAATTAACTGATGATATCAGCATATGGAATATACTGAGTCACTTCTAGGTTCACAACAACTTCACCAATACAGAAAAAGAGTCACTTTAAGCTTGTCCATCTTTTATCACAGGTATCCACAACGGTAGTGGTCAGCACAGTCACTCGGCAAAGTCTTTCCACCAACCTCAGATTGGGATCTAGGTAGAACTGAATGCCACAGCACTCTTACCCCTCGCCTAAATGATATTTAAAATGCAGGAACTGGTTCTCCGTTGCAACTTTCATTGTCGGTTTCCCTCTTACCCCTGACTGCCAAGAACAGAACTTTTCACTACTCCAATCTCTGATTATTTTATTTTCTTTTTCCTTCCACTTTTCTTTTATGCTCCATTTCAAACCAAATACACAAACTGCCAGCAAAAACACTACAGCAACTACAACAAACCACATATTCAGTTCTGTAGCCATAGCTTTTTTCACCATTATTCTCAGTCGAGACGGACGGCAACACTGTTTCGGCAGCGGAGTCTCTCACTCGTCACACTCTTACAGTCCAGTTGAGCTAAAAGGTTAGAAATGGAATCGCCCTTTTCAGCCATACAATGGCAACAAAAAAGAGGTGTTTACTGAAGTGTTTGACGGGCCGTTTCCAGCCGGCAGGGTAGGGGCATCCATCAAGCTGCTGTTGATTAGATTGAAACTCAGTGTGGAAATTATGGAGTGCCAAGTCGTGAGCTTGTCAGTGCAGTGTTTGGGGAAGGGCTTGTTTCTGGAACACTGGGATTCATTGTTGAGTGGCCTCAACACTTTGCAGAGTGCGTTCACCTCAGAGTAGCGACATAGGTACCTATGGTACCTATTGACAAATACATCTTCAGTCAAAGATACTCAGATGTCATCATCATTAAAAAGAAATGTATTGTCTCTATCTAACCAAAGCAGACTCTAAGGTCACTGGATGGAAAGCCTAACTTGGGAAAAGGCTACAGTCCCCACAGGTGGCGCACTCAACCTCCAGGATGAAAAGTGATGCAGAAAGTTAGCTTAATTTTGAATTAAGAAAAAGGAAGTAAAGAAGATTAAATGATTCAACAGCAGAACACAAAGTGTGAAGTTGCAGGTTTCTAACAAACAACAAGGTCTTTTAAAACTAGGACTAAGCTTAATGAGATCAAACTTTCAAACACACTTTAACACATGGCCAGAATGATGCTCTCTGTATCATTGTTGTAATACACAGTCAATACACATCTGGTTATTTGCACACATTGCAGAATACATTTTTTGTTTCACTGAATCACCTCAACCTTGTCATCTCAAATCCCAGCATGTGTTTGTGTGTAGAACCTTTAACCTCGGGTCAGCGGCCCAGCCTGTGTCAGAGAAACTTGACTGAGGTCAGGACAGGCAGTAAGTCTAGGACTGACAGTCTGACTGACACAACAGTCAAATGGATTGTTGTTGTTCAGGACTGTAGACGACTGGACTGAAGTTCAGAAAGAAACTCTCCACATGTTCAACAAGACACCGTCAAGATGAACATTAACGAACTAACTACACCTATACACACTCTGTGAAGATGTTTTATGGTGATTTTGAGTTAATGTTTTTATATTTTTCTATATTAATAATTCCAGCATTTGGATTAATCACAAATGAAATCAGGTGAAAAACACTGACATCTAGCTGCTGTTATGTGTCCTTATGTTCCAATAATAAACAGAAAAAATCATTTATGTCATATTTCAGAATATTAATTTATCTTGATTCATCACGAGTAATCATGAATAATTACAATCATGATTAATTGTGATTTACACAACTCTACCCTGTGATTAATGTGATTTAAAAAAATGTATTGTTTGACAGCTCTAGTTAAATATTGGACTAGTATAAAACAATACTATTGTTTCCAAAGCTAAGGCTCCTTCTATCTATCTGTCTATCTATCTATCTATCTATCTATCCATCCATCTATCTATCTATCTATCTATTTATCTATCTATCCCTCTATCTATCTAAGGAACTTGGCACCTACTCAACAGAAGAAGAACGAGGGAAACCCAATTGGACCGTTGCTCATATGGCCCAATGGGCTTTCTGATCCAGCCCGCTAAAGGTATGGTAAAGACTAATGTTACAAAAAAAATCAACTGTAATTTCTGTTGATGCCACTAAATGCAGCAGGCATCACATATGCTAAATTATTTTTGAAAGTTTAGGTTTACTCTCTTGCATTTTATTAAAATGATTTCGCCCAGCGTTCTACATCCAACCAATACCGGACTGTTTTTTAATTTTTAATTAAAAACATTTTGGCCCATTAGCCAAAAGGTTAGCCCACCCCTGCTGTAGACAGTAGTTAAATCAGGTTATATTCACTTACTGTTGGTCTACTTTGCTACTCCAGCCCAGCTACAGAAAAGCAACTGTCAGAGCTGTTCTAGTTATAATCCTTCATCGACCAGGAGGATTGCACGCAGTACTGTAATGGGTTTCAGATACTGTGCCAAATATTATAAGCATATTATCCACTGTTGCAATCCTCCTAAAGAAGGGATCAGCAAAGAGAAGAAGTCCTATAATTTTTCATTTTTACTTTACACATTATCATGCCGGGCAAGAGAAAAGAAGATTAAAAATAAGGTTTCATGCTCAAAGTTCTCAAGAGAGTCATCCTGATAAAAGTGCTGCCGGGTGGTTTGAGCACAGACGTAACGTCTGAGGGTTCAACAGGCTCTTCTCTAAAATAACAACATTTAAGCTTCTGGGTGTTAGCGTAAACGGTTGCATGTAATCCCTTTAGCTCCAAAGCATCATTAGCAGAAATTCCTTCATAATACTCGACATGGACATCGCAGCGACGCCTGCCTCTGAGAGATGTTTATAACTTTGGGTTAGAAAGGTTAGAAAGAGCACGGGTGCAGAGACAGGCAGGCAGGAAGATGGGGAAAGTTAAGGGAGTGGGGTTTTAGGAACAAGGTTCCCCTTTTTTTCCTGGCGATTTCAGACCCGGGTCATTAGGATCCATTTTTCTTAAATAACAAAGAACATGGTGGAGCAGGGCCAGGTGTTTATACAGCTGATTAACACCACACCTTTCTCTGGTTGAGTTGGCGGGAGGAGGAAATTATCACAAAATTATAATAACTATATATAGCTATATATACATATAGATATACATATACATATATATATACATATACGTTGACCCAGAACAACACGGTAAAATCCAGTGGAGTAGTTAAGGTCAGAACTTTCAACACAGACTAATTGACTCCAACACTGTAGTTTATAGAACATAAACAAAGTCAGATTATGAGAGATTAAGAGTGTGACAAAACAGAGACCATTGAAACCAACAGTACTGATCTGAACAAAGTTGAAATAGTCCAGATAACACAGTGTGAAGCTGACAAATCACTGCAAACACTGGTCCTTCACTGGACTCTTTACATCACCCTCTGTCTACACCCTCTCTGGACTTCAACCTGGAAAGTTTCAGTTCGGCTCAGAGATCAAACTGTGACCTTTGTTAAAAGTTAAAAGTTAAAATATCAACATTTACGTTGATGTACTTTTGCCAATTAAGCAAGTCCCGCAAGTAAAAATAATATATATATAAAGTAAAATAGAAATCTTAGATGTTTTGTCTATTGCCATGGTTACGGCCTACGTGTCAAAACAGCGTAACATAATGAAGTTGATGGTGTCACATCACCAATATCTATGAAAGGGTGCGGTATAAATTTTGAACTAAATTGCTCGCACAATGAGACAAAGACAGCAGTCCAAATAAATGACACAATAGGGTAGCGACTGATTGTGTATCAAATATTATAATATTATAAATATTTCATTCAAAACTGTGCCACTCACCTGTGAGAAGTTGAGTCCATTGAGTGGGTGACACTGTTCCTCCACCTTCTCCACTGCCCCCGTCCTCTTCCTCATCCTCTCTGCCTCCTGAGCCAGGTAGAGGTCCAACACGGGCACCCCGCGAGTCTTAATGTCCGCCTCAGTCAACGAGTTCACCATCAGCATCACCCAAACCGGTCGTTTCCTCTCCCAGTTACCGGCGATGGCGTTGAACAGGTAGTCGGCGTACAGTCCCTTCCCTCTCTGATCTGGCGTCATCCACGACGGCATCATGAGTTTCACGTACTCCAGGTGTCTCTTCAGTCTCCTGTAAATGTCTCTGGGCAGGACGTCCTGCAGGTTTTCACCCTGGGGTAGCAGCTGACAGCTGGTCAGGGCCGAGATGGTGTAGGGGTCGGTCAGGTCCAGCTCAAAGTAGACGATGTTGCTCTCCTGGAAGGCCTGCTTG
>NC_024320.1:7397401-7440874 GCF_000523025.1 Cynoglossus semilaevis
GGGAACGTGGATGGTGCCGTAAAAATAGGACGGAGGATCCCGCTTGATCGTCCACAGGAAGGAATTCAGGTCACTTTGCTGCAAGACACGGTTAAAGATATTGAAATGAGTGTGAATTTAAAGCATGGCTTCACAGAAATTTAAAAACAAAAACACTTGAAGTTTAGTTTACCACTGAAAAGCGGAGTCTGTCTGACCCCACAGGGCTGTCTGGGAGACTTTACAACAGACAGACTTACTAACAGACTCATAATGACTTATTAACAGCCCACTTAGGACCTAAGTGCCAAACAAACAATCCACATGTCAGGGACTAATCAGACTGTGAGGCCGTTTCCCCACGCACGTTATCATGTTTCTGCTCTTCTGTCTGGACAGAAACATTGATTCCTGTTCTGAACATCATCCCCGAGAGGAGAATCAACAAAAATAATCAAAGACAGACACACAGGTGATCAATGGAAACTTGGGAAAGCGCCGGCATTTCTGGAGCAACGTCTGATCTGATACTCTGTGCTCGCAGTAAAGACACATGTTTGTTGCACAATCTCAATACACAAACTGGAACCATACTCTTATATCAACATTAAGCAACAAAACATGATCTTTTAGAACTAGGAGACCTAACAAAGGATGCTTTTAATCTTCAAACTGACCAAACCTCTCATGAACTGTTCCATAATCATAGGGAGTGGGATTTTTCTCCCACATATTTAAATGAGTTTGACCAATTGTTTACACTGAAAACGCTTTGGTAACCAGGTTTAATGATTCAACAATTAGTTGCCATTTAAATGGATGCATCCCAGCATGAAGAAGTTGCTCCCTGGTGGTAAATAAGGTGAATAATAGCGTGTCAGATTGAAAGCCGGGGGTAAATGGCACCTCGGGGATCCTCTACTAACTCTCGTGCAGAGCAGGAAAGTAAAAGTTGCGGCTCTGCAGAGTCCAGGTTGACCAAAACAAACAGTTGTGCGTGGACTTACTTTCTTGTTTAACTCGCAGTTGGCCGAGTCCTTCACTCTCCACTGGTCTGCTCGGACCAGCAGCCACAGACAGGACTGAATGAAGGCGCCCAAAGTGACCCGCATCGTCTCTGGGTCTCAGTTTGGTCTGTCCTCCGCAAAGTAGCGCACGGTAGCTTCACGGCGTGTTACTGTGGACAGCGCGTCCACGGGAAGTGTGGACTCACGAGTCCCTGTTATTCCCACAGCCCGGGATCCATGCGGTCACGGAGAACGAGCTGACAAGTATCCGACAAACCGCCGGACAAAGGCATGTTGCTGCTGCTACTGCGGCTGGTTCCAGCCTGCACGCACTATTACTGCTGCCGATACCCACACGTGTGTGTGTGTGTGTGTGTGTGTGGAAAAGGGGTGGTTTTACGCAGGGTCAGTTCGTGATCTCACTCTTGATCACATTACTTTCCCCCCTCTCTTCGTGCACACACACACACACACTCCGCCTCTCTGCATCGGCTTCTTTTGCCAAAGTTTACATGCGTAAAGACCCCACTGTGAGAGGGCTTCCAACCAAAATCAACAGGTCCGACCACCACCACTACGCTGCGCCCTGCGCAATGCACGGATGGACAGAAGGGAATGTGTTGTGTGTTTGTTTGTTTTGATGTTGGTGACTGTGGAGAGAAGATGGACAGGAATGGGTGACTGTTATTTCCAGGGGAAAATCAGAGAAGGAGACTTTCCCTGCCATCATTAACCTGTGTGTGAATATCTGTAGTTTCTCTCTCACAGTCAAATACACACGTGTATGAGTACTCAGTGTTGACCTTTCTCATTTGAAATACCATAACCACCAATAGCTACAATAACCCTGCCCTACCGACATTTTGAGGTTGTGTGTACTACACCCCGAATTTGCCTAAATAGACTCCAAACTAGACCCCTCTCCCCCATATTGAGTCAATGTATATTGAGTCAATCATTTATTAAATTAGAACACAAAGTAGAACAGAATTTGTTCTACACAGAACACTAAAAATAGATCACAAGCACCCACATTCAGATAACACATTTGTCTCAGTGGACTAAGGTACCATGATCCTCCTAGAAACCCATATAATGAGGGAAATCACATCATTTAATCATTCATAATATTATCCAACACAATGTTTTTCCTGTGACCCATTTTGGGGCCACGACCCAGCAATTGAGAAACAACGGTGAACACAATGCTTTCTCCCTGACCTTCATCACCTTTATATATTCCTACCAAAAAAACAAACAGTTATGCTAGCTTAGCGTCAGCTAACACCATCCCATCATTTTTTTAATATACCTGAAATTCTGCCTTGACTTGTTTTTTTTTAGGCTACAGACTGCTGGAGACTCCTGTTGCCCCCCTATGGAAGAACTACACTGCAGACAACCAGTAGGTGCCAGTGGAGATCCCTGGGGTAGATTATCTTAACCTGGTGGTTAATGCCTAACAAACTGGGGGCATTAACATGAGAAAACCCTGCAATAACAGCCCCGCAATTACAGCCAAGCACAGGCGTGGAAACCACAGAACTCCACCCTCCGTCCAATGTCTTTATTAGTGTTTTAACAAAGTCCTGCAGACACCAGGCAGCAGCTGCGGTGACAGGGTCACCTACAAGCGCAGTTCATCCATTAGAGTCAACCTTACCGGAGCTGTATCAGTCAGTGCCGTTGAAATAACAGTTCAACAGTGTAAGAGTACCTGTTACTGCAGTCAGTCCCTGTGTTACTGTTCTTGTTGTTGTGCAAATTGGCGTCCGTATAAAGTGTGTATTCCATTAGAGTGAGTTTTATTACTGGGATATCTTGCAGTTTAAATTGCTGTGGACCAGAAGAAAGCTGCTCCACTAAAGGTTGATTTAATTTGGGCTTTTCATTTACGCACCAGGAGGCAGATCTGTGCGCTCCAGCTCTGTGCTCAGCTCCGTCACACTGCTGGTTCACACACGGGGCGGAGGGGGAAGGGGGCAGTAAGCACATGGTGGTGTCGTCAGACGTGTGAGTAAACACTGAAATAGTTTGTTTACATGGAGTAAAGTCCGCGAGGCTTCAACATTCAACAGTTTGCACTCATTTAAAGTTGGACGGAGATAAATAGGTGACGACGACCATGAAGAGGACGATGAGGTCATATTATACTTCACAATGAAAAAAATATTTTTATAAATGTAATAAATAAATAAAATAATATAATAATTTGTTTTAAAATCATTTTCATATTTATATTTTTTATTGAATAAATTTATTTAATTCATGAAACAATAATCACACCTATAAAAGACACTGCCTAACAAATGTTATTTTTTTACCTATGGGAATACGTTTTCTGGACAGTTTAATCGAATTCCTAAGAATATTTGAGATGAGTTTTGTTATCTCATTGAAGAACACAATATTTTACATCATTTTAAATTAATCTGCTGTCAAAAGACCCTTCAGTTATTGTTTACATTTTATAATTATTGTTTTTGTCTTACAGATTCAATAAGCTGTATTAACCTACTTCAGATTTAAGCATTTTTAACGACGAAGTCAAACTTCTTTATTTTACTTTTAAAATAGCAGAAGATATACATAATTAATTTTTATTATTTCATAACATTTTTATGTGAACGTATAGTTTAATTAATTGTTTTTTGTTTTTTTTTGTTTGTTTGTTTATTTGTTTTTTTGCTCTATTGGTTCTGGTTCCTACCGTCTCTGTTTCTCAGGGACGACGTTTAAGGGAACGTACTGTTGTTCACATTAGTTAGCACCTGATGCTAAACCCGTCCTACCTTAGTTGTTAATTGGTGAACTTTTCAACGTGAATATGGTTCCTGTTGAGAAACCCGATTTAAAACGTAAAATATTTAAATTAAAATTGTGTTAACAATTGAATAAAATTGTAAAAATAACGAGTACATAAAACCATATTTACACAAAACAATTTATTAATAATGTGGAGCCAGTGTACCTCTTAAATTGTTTGACAGCAAGATCTCATATAGCTCCCTCTAGTGGACGCAAACGACCGCGGTCGCTGTGTATGTACTAAAAGACCTTTCACTTTCACAGCATTACAATGAGCTGTGTCACAGTGTACCGGCAGACAGGGACACAGAGGAGACATTAAGGTGCAATGACTGATCTAAGTGGTGTCTCTCTGACGTCCATTCATCATAAAATTTCACATGCGGTCCACTTGACTCACCGCTGTTTACTGTCGTAGCCCACATGAGCCACAGCGGTGTACGAAAATGTTTTCCCCTACAAAATTCTGTCATTCACACACGGCGTGTTGACACTATTACCACAAAGAAGGTAGCACTCCACGGAGACTGTACTGTAGTATTACAGAAATACACTGATGCCATGAAATGACACACACACCACTGGGAAATACTGGGAAAGTCCAGACAATCACATGTACGTTTTTTTCTAACCATACGGAAAAAGTACAGGACTATTATTCAAAGTAGTCAACACAGTGTAATTTATGTGTTTTTGCGTCAGTAGTTACGTAAAATCCTATAAAATACTATATAGTAAGAGTAGTATCTGGGGGAGTTTCTTTGACAGTCAAGCATAAAATAAAAACAATAAAAATGTCATCTGTAGTTGGTTTGGTTTAAACATATGGCAACTCAGCAAAAGAACATGCAGCATGTTGTGTGTTTACAAACCATCCATCCATCCATCCATTTTCATCCACTTATCTGTTAGCGGGTCGTGGGGGCAGCAGTCTCCATGCCCGCCACCCAAACCACACTGCACCGTACCAACCCCCCTGAACCTTCCTGCAGGTGGTGAGTCCACTGGAAGGTACCAACCGCCCTAACTGGGATTCGAACTTGCCCAGGAGGTGAACCCTGGGGTTCCACACCAATGACAGAGACATTGTCTCTGGGCCAACGCACCACACTGTTTACAAACCAACATAACTAAATATTTTGTCTGTTTTTTGAAAAAGAATAAAGTGGGCTCAGTAAAAAAAAGGTTTAAACTGATCACATGCTCAGTGGTTCCCTGATTGGTGCATTTTGACAAGACGGTTAATTTAAAGAGCATCGGCCCAAACCCCTGACTGTTGCCTGATTTTGTGCTGGACTTCATGAAGTATGAACAGTTTCAGGTCTTATAAATCACAAACACTGACCTGCCTGCAGTCCAGACCAGTCGTCTGTCGAAAATGTCAGGCAGTAAAGTAGACGAAGGTGAAGACGGATGGTGAAGCAGAAGAAGTTTACATGTTAAAACAACTGTCCTCAGCTAAAGACATGTGAGCGATTTTTCTGTCCAATGAGAATGTTCAGGAGTGTGTGCATTTGTGTGTGTATGTGTTGGTGGAATATGTGTTTGGGGCGGTGGCTGTGTGTATGAATGAATCTGTGTTTATGTGTGTGTTTGTATGTGTATATATGACTCCATGTATTTGTGTGTGTGAGTTGGATTTGTATATTTATGTATGTTGGTCTATGTACGTGTATATGTAAATATATCTGGATGTGTTTGTGTTTACTTGTGTAAATATATGTTTGTATCTATGTGTATATATATGGCTATGTCTATGTATTTGTGTATGTGTGTGCTTGTGTATGTATGCATGTAAGTAGTAACGTCTGTATGTATGTGTATATATGTTTTTCCATCTATGTATATATACTTCTGTGTATTTGAATATGTAAATATGTATGTGTTTGTGTTTGTATGTACAATATATGTGGCTGTGTATCTTGAGTGTGATTGTGTGTACTGTATGTTGGTACATGTGTAAGTATATGTGTGTGTATGTGTGTGTGTAATTTATGTTTCCCAACCTTTTCAAACATGAAAAGGAAACAGCTGCAGGTGTTCTTCTCTACAAAGGCTCAAACAAAGATGAGCAACACACACACACACACCTGGTTTTTATTCCCATCGTCCTTTCCTCCATTTGGCGTGTGTTTGGTATAAATACCCATCCATCGTACAGCCTCCCACCTCCTCCTCCTCCCCCTCCCCCTCCTCTGTTATCTGCTGTTGTTCTACGTTAGCGTCATTAGATGCTCTCTCCAAATTGAAACCACATAGCCCATTTTTTTCCCTCCGTCTTCTTTCACTAAGAGCAGACCCCGGGTCAGGACGCACGCAGCACGGAGGTCAAGTCTGCGGGGTCAGGAACTCATTAAGCAGCACATCACGCTGTCACATATCAGATCAAATACACACCGGCGACCTGAAACCATATGACACACATGGTTTTGATGGGGTGAAGAAGCCGCTCCCTGAAGGTTGAATTCAGGCCCAAAATGTTATGGACAGTTTTTAAGACTTCACCAACGCTCCTGAAGAACTTCTCTCTGTCCTTCGTGACAACACAGTTGTGATCTCTTTGTATGAAAGACAGTTGTTTTGAATGCTGTTGTCTCACGCCAACCCGGCTGCTGTCAGACGTGATACTGCAGCACATCTGTACATTTCCACTTTAAAGTGTTGCGTTATTTTTGTGAAGATCAAACACACGTTGAGTCTTCTGAGGAAGTTCAAGCCAAACATGGGATTCTGTCCTTCCAGGGAATGGTTTCAATCAAAGGATGAGGAATATGAAATGACCACAGCGGCTTTGTAAAGACTGGGATGTGGTTGGAGTTTATGGGATTTGGATGTATTTTCAGATGTCAGGTGTTGTTGATGCGGTAGGATCACAGACGACAGGCTTTCACATTAATAAAAATCAGCTTTAGCACCAATAACAATTATACTTTCTATCACCATATATTTTTTAATCTATAACAATATATATATATATTCAAATATATATATATAGAAATATTATATATATGTTCTTATATGTATATTGTTTTTTAAATAGATGAAATAAGAAATTATCATCAGATGATATTTTCAAAGAATGTAGAGATGTAAATAAAAAAATATATTTTTATTATGATCTATATTAACATTTATATTTAAATTATATATATGATATTTTTAAAATGTGTATTTTGTAAAAAATAGGTGTATATTAGGAAATATATTCTATACTATAATATATATATAATGTATTTTAAGCATATATTTAAAAATATAAAATATTACCATTAAGTGAGTTTTAAAATATTTTAAAATCTGTGAAAAAATCAAATATTATCATCACATGATTAGCAAAGACTAAAATAATGACAGTTATTTTAGTCCATCTAGTTGTTTGTTAATCTTTTACTATGTTTTGTCGTCTTGTTTCAATTACATACTTCTGAAAAATGTGACTATTTTAAGGCGAGTGAAATTTTTAGCCTAAAAATAAAACAGCAGTTTTGGCCTCACCTTTCTGTGCAGCTGCTACTTTTCTTCTTTGTTGTTTTTAGTATTATTGTGGCCTAGGTTCATTTTGCCATAACATCAGGTCTGATTTCTGCCTGTTTTACTGATGATGTTCCTTCTCTGCTAGTTTTAGGCTAACATGGTTAACTTTTAGCTAAGCTCCTTTTATTTATTTTGCAACGTGTACAGCTGCACCTACATAACAGCAGAACTCCCGTGACTAATATGATTCTGCCTTTGACTGACAGCTGCTGAAACCTGTACAAGAAAAACTCCTCACTCACTCACTCTCTTCACTCTTGACGTTGGAGCTAATCAAACTTCTCAGTTAAAGCATGGACATCTTGAAGTGATACAAAGAGGCTGCTGTGGGGAGGAGAAGGTGACCTGTGGGTCACTCCTTCACAAACACCTGCTGATTACAGGCCTCCACTCTCTGCTGCGGTGGATCCCAAACTGAGGGGCGAAGCCCTGAGGAGGCAGCAAGGCAAAGGACCTTTTAATTACATTTTATCAATATTTGTCCCACAGTGGGGGAATCTGGGGGAAGTTATGAAGGAAATGTCTGTGTTAGTGAAGTGTGAAGTGTGTATTTCTTAAATGTATTGTGCAGTGAATTCAATTAGCTTAAAGGAGCAGCTATGCTGCTGTTGAACGTTATTAAAATTACATATTCTGGACAAAGTACAAATTTAATCCAAACTACAGTACTGATAGAGTCACACCTTGACAAAAGCAGTTTGTTTTTTACCATCATCAAATATTACTTAAATGGTGACGATATCCTGCTCAAGATTTTTTGCTAAATCTTTGCTAACATTTAGCATGGGCAGTGGTGACTTAGTGGTTAAGGAAGCGGGCTTGGGTCTGGAAGGTTTCAGGTTCAAGTCCACCAGCTGCCAAGTTACCACTGAGGTGCTCTGATCATGGCACCGTCCCCACACACTGCTCCCCCTTAAAGCTGCCCACTGTTCACTTTGGTGATGGGTTAAAGCAGAGCTCACATTTGGTTGTTGCAGTGGTGTGCTGTGTCACAATGACAAGGAGTTCACTTCCCTTCCTTCCAAATCCGAGTCTTTTTGAAGCTAACCAATTGCTATTTTGCAGCTAACACCTTCAGCTTTACAGAAAGTTTTGTTTACACACATCTTTTTATTATTATCTTCCCCAACTTTTGTTGATATTTAAAATATTTCTAGATTACTTGTGTTACGTGTTGACTGTACATTTGCCTGATCTTTTGTGTCACCTTTAACTATTAGCCTGACACTTTCATCTAACCTGAGGCTGATACACTGACGTAACAAAGTGATGTCCATTTGCAGAAAATATTTTTCAAACAGACACAGAGAATAACTGAATGTATATGTTTTGTTTGTTTTTTTTAAACTATGTTCTATAACCAGACAAGACTGGGATTACACATACACACTCCCATTCCTTCAGAGCGGCACCTGAAAGAATCCTGTCCAGTCTTTAACTATCAAATCCTGGATCAGGATGAGCTTCCTGCAGAAGGAAGACTGCTGATCTCCCACAACTAAAACTTTAAACGTTCTATTGTGTCTGTAAACTACACTTAGCTGAACCTCTTCAGAATGTGTTCATCTGTATAATCTGGGTAAACAGTTGAGTTCACTGTTGAGGTGAGGAGTCAGAAAACATTAAAGGGATTTTTTTTATGTCTATAAAAGAGGTCAATCATTTCAGCAGAATGTTTTTCAAGGACATTTCTGCTCACATGAGATCATTTCCCTGAATTGTGTTGGGGTGTTTTTTCTGCTTCTTACTGTAATTCCATCTGTTCTAATCTCACTTCCTGACACACAGCGTCCAGATTATCTCAGCTCCGCTGACCACCTGCGGGGGACCCAAACCACATAATAGGAGTCAGTGATATCCTCCACACATTTCATTTTTTGCTTCTTGTAAACAGCCGCAGTTGTGCGTTTCAAACACACACGTGACATTAATGGAGAACGACACACGGGACAGAAGGAAAGAGGCTGCGATGGAAGCGGTCGTGTGACGGTGTTGTTAGTCACAGCATCAAAGCAAGAATGGTGTTCATGGTATAAAAGGGTTTACGGGAATTTGACTGTGTCCTGACGGCAAGTGTGTGTGGGCACACACACACACACACACACACATACCAGAGGTGCGAGATCTGAATGCCTCATGTTCTCATTTACCACAGAGGAAACAGTACAAAGAAGCCGAAAAACACCGTCAGAAGAAAATACTGAGTACACACAGTACACACATTTATGAGTGCAATAACCACAACCATTATAGTCCATTATATTAGTGTTTATTATATATATAGTTTGATGGCATTCATTATCATTCCCTATCAACTTGAACATTAACTTGCTGGAAAAAATGTGGAACTCTGAAAAATATTATAACAAAATATTTTTTCCATTGGTGTTGAAACATTATATGCATTAAATATGCCTTTGTTGTTATGAAAATGAAGGATAATATAAGAAGCTATCAATACTTAGTACTAAATCAGTAGTCGAATAAAAATCTTGATTTTATACACTAGCCAATAATATTGTTTGAAAAAAGAGCAAAACCCAATTCTTCTTAATGAGTCCAAACAGCATTACCATGTACCTGTGACTGAGGGACACAGAGGTAGATGACTAACATTCACTAACAGTGTCTCCTTAAAAAAAAAACTAGTTCATGTTGCACAGGATTAGAAATGGCATTTTGAACATTTAAAGACATTGACATGCTCTGACCTGCTCCTAAAAGGTCAACTTGTGTAACGTCTGAGCTCAGCCTACAATAGGGAAAACTATATTCAATCAAATGTACTTATTTTGTTTTTTACAAAAGGTATTTCAGCAAATATTCTTCTAATAACAATCCATTTAACACACAGTAATAATCCAGTTGATGTCACTGCCTGAATCAGCTCCAGTTAGCCTAGTGTCCTGGGCCAGATTATGGTTTGGTGTCCCCCACATCCTCCAGCACACCCTCTCCTCTCAGCCCAAACAGTATTAGGCAACAATTTAAAATTTAAAATACATATAGTATAAATATGGAATCCAAAAGTGCAGTGAGGACTTAGTCTAAAATTGGTTTAAATGATAAATATTTATATACAGTAAATAATGTTTTTTTTCTATTTTGCATTTTGTTTTGCCAACAGCGCAAGAGAAAGATTTTTTTTATATATAGCTGTCAAGGGTATGGAGTTACTGTAATTGTTCTTTTTTGGGGGATTATAGCATTGCCCCCTCCAGTAGATGGCACTCTAAGTGTCTGCCTCAATGGCCCTTCCTCTGTTGACAGCAGTAGATTTATAAGAACATGTAACAAATAACATTAAATTACATATTTAGGACAACATCTTCTGTTCTTTCAAAGGTTTATAGTCTTAACACCTACCTGGGATCAGGTCTTGTCCTTTGGCGTCAGAGCGCTGTCTCTGTTGACGAACTGACATCGTCTAAGAAATAATTAAATGAAACAGTTTTAGCAAAACGGCACTCTCATTTCAATTGACTTACAACTGACTTACTCAGTGTGAGACCTGGGCCTGTTTAGTTGAACACAATTCTGAAATACTCACAGGAATAGAAGAAAAACCCACAAATAAACAGCTCTGAGTTTCTCTCATTTCTTTGGGTTTTATAGCCAACCGCTGCCATCTAGTGGAATAGAAATTAATTGCTCTGTCTTTCATTCATCTTCTTAATCAGTGATCATAAACTGATGGCCCATGGGCCAGATCGGGCCCACTATAATATCCAATTCAAACCACAATACATTTTCAAAATATAATTTATGACAAATTAATTGTTGTTAGTAAATGATACAGACCAATTGAGTGACGTGATAATTTTGCATAGTACACATTATGATCTGACTAATGTGCCACATTGCAGTGGTTGGAGCATGAAATAGACGATGTAAATGAGGTAGAAATGATTCAAACTTGCAGATGCTGCTAAGTTCCATCAGTTACTGCTGGGGATTGAACCAGCGACCTTCTTGCCATCATCGCTACTTCACTCTCTGGCCCCTGTGAAAAAAATAACACAATATCACTTTTTAATGAAGGCCCGTTTTACTAGTATATATTGTATACCCATAAGATTGTAAAAGTGTAAAGATGGCTGTAAAGGTACTTGCCGGTTCTGTTCAGGTCCCTGTGACGCCTCTGCACATTGTCTTAGACTGAATCTGAGTAAAAACAAAAAAGATAAAAACTCACTTTTTCCCTTCTCCACAATCGGGTAAATAAAGACCAAATCTCTAGCATATCCCTCTCAAACCATCTCAAAAGTTATCGTTTATTACTTTCTTCTTGTAAATGTCCTTCCATTTGTAAAGAATTTCCTCAATATTGTCTCACCTCTCAATATTTCCTGGTACTGTTTTTTTTTCCCTTGGCCACAGAACCAAGAAAAGTTTAGTGAAAGTTGGAATTAATGGTGGATGAGGAGCAATGATTCAGTGCTGCAGTTGTCTCACTGTACAACTACAACGATCCTGCCTGTCAGTGAAAACTAATTACCGATCGATAAATCACTCTGGAGCCGTACAGCTGCATGTGAGGAAAAGAAATGAAGGCAACGTAATGACTCACAGGGTTTTTACAAGGCCCATAAATCAGCCGCAATCGCCGCTGTGAAGTTTCCATGTCTCTTTTTATTTATTTATTTTTTTGCTGGAGTTTTTAATAGATACCTGTCCACAGAGAAAGGATGACTGGACTCACTTATCCATTCTTTTTCCATTAAGTCTCATCTCCATCACTGCAGAACAGGAGCTGAGGAGGGGAAGGGAAAAGGGAGGGCAGGGTGTGGAGACTTGGATCAGCGGCGAAACAGCAGAATTGTTTTTTACTGCACAGCAAGACAGAGAGGATGAAGGAGTGTGAAGGAATGCAGCTGTTCAAACAGGCCTTTGATTTAGTGGTCACCCAGTGTGACTCACTCTGGCTCAAATACCGTGGCCATCACTCAGTCAGACCTTCATCCCAGTGGCGCTCCAGTGGTTTTTCATGCTACTTTTATGGCCTTTGTGTTTCTGTAAATCTAAAGTTTAAAGAGTCCAGTATCCAGGGGGCACGGACTGTGGGGATATATTATACACAAGAGGACCACAGACTACACACTGTAAAAGTTAGTCAAATAAATATTAAAAGAAAATAAGTGAAAGTAAGTCAAGGAGCAAGTGTGTTACGTTTGCCAAGTGATGACTAAAACCATTACAGTAAATCTAAGCATGAGCCAAAAATATACTTAAAAGCTAAATGTCAGCCAACATGCATTTTTTAGCATTAGGAAAACATATTTAAGAAAATATTGTTAAAAATAAGTGAATATCAAATTAGTTTTGTCAAGGACAGAGTTTAAATAGAGCAAAAACATTTCAATTACTGTTATATTACAAACATTAATAAAAAGCCCAAAATTTGGAGCTAGCTACAATGTTAGCCACATGCTAGCTAGAATTAAGGAAAGAAAGAATTGACTGTAAGCCAACTGACTGAGAAAGTTCAATGATAAAGTAAATCATTTTGACAGGGGAAATACTCTGCAGCTCAACAGTAGCAACACAACAACACTGCCCTGTAAAAGTTAGTCAAAGACAATGTGCGGTCAGCTAAAGAACCAGCTTCAGCTAACGGATAAGTCAAATATAGCCGGGAAATATGAAAAAGTTAAACAAAAACTAGCCAAAGGATTCCACTGAAAAGGTTTGTTCACTTTTCTATAATTAAGCTAACCTCATATTAGCTAAAAATGTTACAAAGGGAGAAGTTCCTAAACTGTTTGCTAAATCTAATATCTAATATCTCAACATTAGCCAGAAACCTAGCATAAAGAATTTATCCAGGAGACAGATAAACATTGTGGCTAACCAGCTAAAACTCAGGAAAAAAAGCCAAAATATAAACGTAAAATTAGCCATTACTTTAAAAAAAATGAAATTACGTCAAAAACATAAAACACGATGGAACATGCTGAAGTACTATTTTTTGCAAACCCTCAGAAAAATGTCTTTCCAATGTAGACATAGTGTAAATGCATAGAAATGTGGCAGTCTCTGTGAGAAAGTCTGATTTTACACTGGCAGAAACACCTACTACATTGACACAACAACAAGGAAAAGCAACTGCATAAACTGTTGTTGCTAAAAAAAAAAAAAAAAAAAAAAACTCTTTCCTTCAGTCCTTCAGTGGTTAAAACGTGCCTAGTCCACACAGTAGATCGAGACTTTTTTCCAGGGCTTCACTAAAACACTTACAATCAAAACCACAAACAAACCAACCCTCCCACCGCGTGTCCTTGAGGCTTGGATTCACATTGTGGTGTGTTCCTAATACCAGTGGATCAGCAGAATATTGCGAAACTGCAACGTGAGAATCTGCTCCACAGCATCCCTAGTGGCCAAACCATACAAAGTGTATATTTAAACAAACACGTTCCTGCTGTGCAGAGAGGTTCTTCTGTCAGTTTGTATTAGCGTCATCACTCCGATGGTGTCAGATACCGACTCTGGGCTTTTTCCTCAAATCACCAGCGTTATATAAATATTTGTGGGCATCACATTGTCTGGTGCTTTTTCAAGGCCTTTGCTTGACGTTTTAACAACACAACTGTCTGTAGTTATACTTGTTAGATTTGAACCAACTCTCTGTTGTTTGACAAACAGCAGAAGTGCATCGGAGATGTCTCACTTATTTTATTGTTTTCATATTCCCAGGTGTGACATGATGTGAATGTAAATATATGTATATATTACTACTAGGAGCATGTGAGCCGAGGGGCCAACACTTACATCCGATCCTACGGTGCAATGTGACTTGATTTTCACTGTAAGTTGGACGTAAGTACCTGTGTCACTCCCCTACGCTAGCACAGTGGTAACATCATAATCTAGGACATGAAAACATCAGAAGAGTCTGACATACACCCGGAAGCCAAGGGCAAAACATTCCTAAAAAAACAAAAAAAACCAGAAGAAAGCTTAGCACGATCTAATGTATGGCCTACAACTGGCGATTGTAACTAACTAGTTCCCATAAAAACTGTGTTCAGCAATCATTGGAATGATGGGACAAGACTTTCTTTATGTATAACCACGAAATGCTATAGGTCAAAGATGTGGTAAAGCGATGCCCTGCTGTATATCCTTTAATTCATTCACGATGAGGCTGATGTTATACTGCAGTGTTTTAGAGATTGTCTCTCAGTTACACCACATCCCTCCTTCTAGCCTCTGCGCCTTCCACAGGGGGCAGTAGAATCTAAAGAGCCACTTTGGCTGTTCTTGGACTCTGACTGTGTCAGCAGCTCGCCATGAGGTTTCACTTTCCTCCGGCCTCACCTGAATCTGAGTCAAGTGGGGCCAGGAATGATAATGTCAGTGCAGAGAGGCTGAAGTGACGGAGTGTGTGTGTCTGTCCTGTATCTGCACATTTAAAAATCCTCAATAAGCTATGAATCTGGCTTTAAGCCATCGCTGTGGAAACACTCCTCAATATGTGTGTGTGTGTTTCTGATTGTGTGTGCGTCCCAGAGCTGAGGAGCGTGTACATCAATGAGAGCCTTGTGATATCAAGCCGCCGCCCGTCTCCTCAGCAGCGTGATTGAAATGGAAATGGAAAGCATCATAGAGGTGGTATTGTCGGCCGGCGGCTAACTTATGGAGAAATAATAACAAGGAAAATGACAGGCGGCCCTGGTTCTGATTTTACTCCTGCTGGAATGTTTCTGTAATTACTTCAATATTGGGAAACATGGCGAAAAATAACATCTGGGATCAATGGCAACATTTTCTTTGGATATTGAAAACAATGTTCTTCGCTCTTCTCTAATTCAGCTCCTCTGGACAACTTTTCTACGTTCACGGTGTTTAGCTGCCGCTGCCGTTACATGTGTCAGACTTTTTATTTATTTTAACATCACAGCAGGATTCTGGGTAATTGTACAAAAAGTCAGACAAGCTTTTATCCCAAACCATTCACAGGTAAAAAGAAAACTACAGTGATTTCTTCAACACTGTTGTATTGTTTAATCATCATGAAGAATATGTGTTCCGAGCACCAGTGTGTTTGTGTGACCATAATGGAGTAATAACGATACGGTGACACCATGAGGTCGTGTTTCAAATAACAGGTTGTGGCTGGACCACAGGAGTGGAATCACTGCTGCAGCCTGTTCATAAAGTCCAGCAGTGGCCATCTGCCTGCCGTGTGATGTTATTATCTCCATGACATTTCTTGACCTGTAATTTCCCGACTTCGCTTCTGATTCTTCCATTTCTGTCGAGTCGAGGTAAAGATGATTAAATGAAGAAAAAAAACCTAATAGGTGGGGGAAATATCCGGAGAGGGTCTAAAGACGACAGAGGGGCAAAAATAACAAAAGATGTAATTTAAGCAAAGGTATTTCATACAAAGTGGTTTTTAGATGAGAGTTAGACAGGAACACAGTCAACACTCTTGGATGCTTCTCCAAGAAGCAGCTTAACGTGTGATAGGCCATTGTTTCCCAAAGACTGGGTCGCAACCCTCAGGTGGGTCACTAGAGATTTATTTTGGGTCGTCTCACATCATGTTTCCCAGGGGTTTATAAATAATATCTATTGACTTGGGTCACAAAGGTTTGTGACTTTTAAAATAAAGGTCTCCAGGAAAAACGTTTGGGAAACACTGTTATAGACACTGGTACAGGCCTAGGCCATACATCAAGTTTTTAAGATATGCAGGTCCTCGGTTTATGACGTCCTCGACCTACGTCGTTTCATGGTTACACCAGCATCTCCCATTAATTTATTAAGAAAGTATTTTTCCATCATTCCGATATATGACGTTTAAACAAATTTTGCACAGGAACTAGTTGTTGAGTGGAGCAGAAGAATACGTCGTCACGCAGCACTATACACAGAAGACGGCTTTGTTTACATTTGCCAGTTGTACGCCATACATTGGATTGTACTACAGTCAGTTTTTTTGTGAACTTTTTGCCCTTTATTATGGCTCCCAGGTGTGAGGCAGACCTTTCAGATGTTTTTATGTCACTTACTAGTGCCTGCACTTGTAAGTGATATAGATACTTATGTACAGTATGTAAGTTTCCATAGGACTCTCTGTAATATATTTTCATATGTATTATAGAATATAACTATGATGTTTGTATCAATATATTTATGTATATCTTGTCTTAAAATGATAGATCAGAGGTGCTGTTGATGCAGTGGTCCCCCCATTAACGACGAAATATAATTTAAAAACGGTTACACTTCGTGTCTTCAGTTAAAACTTCACTGCTGTAACCCTGCCCTCACCTGTTGACTGCTGGGTTTGACCCCGCCCCCTCCCTCCACCACCACCACAACCACCATTACCCTGCAAAGGATTAAGCTGTAGGAATAGAATAAATGGAGTGAAGAATCTGCAGATTCACACACAGGCCCAGACTGGTCAGCTCTAGTGAAATGACATGAGCCCATCTGGTCCCTCCAGGCTGCGGACACAGGAACGTTCCCAGTACCAGTGTCTGGTTCTTCGTTCCTGGGAGCTTCTCTATTTCCTGACTTCTCTCTAACCTTAGCCTCTGGCTGCTTCCTCCTTCCTGACATGTCACGGCACAGGTCCAGAGTCAATAACAACACGCAGCTCTGGTTACCTGCTCATATGCAGCAGGATGGGTCTAAGTGAAAGGCCGATGGTCAGATGGTCCGGCCTGTTAGAATCACTTTCCATACCTCAGAGTAATCTGTTTGTTTTCACACGTGCTGTCAATTTTGACTTGTGTTTGTTTCGATTGTCTGTGAAATTGTCTGAATAATTTACATGTTGGAAAAAAAAACACAGTTTGAGAGACCATGAAAAAGTCAAACTGAAGGCCCCGGGCCACAGTCAGCCCACCAGGGCATCTGAGGAGGGTGGGGTGACATCCTGGACAGTGACAGACGACCATTCACACTCACATTCACATCCAAGGTCAATGGAGAGTTAATAATTGACCTAATTTTGAACTTAACTAACTGGAGTACCTGGAGAAAACCCAAATACTACAATGACTGGAGATTGGACTGGCACACCTGTGATCTTCCTGCTGTAAGGCGAACGCACTAAGCACGTCTTCCACCGTGCTGCCCCAATTTAAAACAGGTATAATTAAATAAAAGGTAATAGTTAAATATTAAATAAAATGAATCACACATTTCTGGGCTTAATGTTGGGAATCACTGAAGACACCACTACTGTGACTGGCCAGCAGACATCAGTTTTTAAACTTGTAATCGACAAAAATTTCATGGCTGTCTGATGTGAACATTAATCCACAAATCATAAATTTAAAACATCGGTCTAAAAAAAGTTATGAAAACATAAGTAATTGAGTTACAGCCACAAGGAAATATAAGAAAACAATTCCATGTGAAGATAACTTCTCCTCCAAGACCACCCACTCTCTGATACTGAGAATGATATTCATGACATCATTTCCTATGAAAACACATCTCTTTTTAGAAATGTTGTCACCTCCGAGATAACCAAGATAAATAATCAGGAAACTTAAGCTCATGTTCATCCATTATACAACATCCATGATGTATCCAGCTTAGCTGCTCATCACATCTTCATCACTCAAAAAAAAAAAAATGACCAGAACAAAAACTCAATTTTCTTTGTTGAGTAGCAAAAATTGTTTGAATACAAATAATAAACCCTGGTGTAACTACAGTGATAGTCCACCATGCTAACATTAATAGTGTTTCCCAGGTTTTTTGAGCATTTGCACATATTTTCAATTTGGAAAAAAACTCTTACAAATGTCACAAAATGTATATGTAATGAAATATAATAATCTTTCAGTTTAAATTTACTCACAATTTACTAACTCAGTTTGGAATGTCGGCCTGTTTAGTTGAAGACAACGCTGATATACTCGCAGGAAATAAAGAAAAACGCAAAGATCATCTTCAACAGTTCTTTTGAGTCTCTTTTGTTAGTTTTATAGCCATCTGCTGCCATCTAGTGGAATAGCATTTAATTGTTCTGCGTGTCACTATGCATTGACGAACAAAGACACATTACTGTAAATAAATAAATAATAGTTTCATACCAATTAAGTGTGGTTGGAAATCACTGCATTAATAGGTGCCGCCATTTCAATAGTTCCAAAACTTTGGCATGGTTGTTGTTGACAAATTTCCACGCGGAGGAAGCGTTAAGTCCAGAGTTGATTTCCGGCCAAACGTCATTTTCCTTGACAACAGTATCGACCACAAAGAAAGTTCCATAAAGAAACAGACCAGTAGACGTCGTTGTTCTGTGCGGATTCAAAGTCTTCCGGTTCCACCATTACTGTTGTTGATTGGTCGTTGTCTTCTTCTTCCTGTTATACCTATTACTGCCCGCAGGTGAGCCATAACACCGCCCCCACAATTTCTACTGGTACTGCTCCGTTATTCCATCAACAACCGCAACCGCAAGGTCTCTGGACGAAGCTGGGTACTGAACAAACCCCAAGCACGGTCCAAAGAGCCCGTATGTTGAATTAGCGTCGAATATAAACATATTTAGTTTTTAGGACATTGAGGTTAAATCAGAAATTCGTTAAGTTACGTAACATTTCACATGTATTTATTTAGTATAATTTCCATGAAAATATCTTGTATTTTTTGTCACAGAAAAAGAAAATAACTGCCGTTCTGTTTTATACAAGCTTTATTTACAATGTCATTTCCACGTTTTGCAGTAAAAGGAAGCACATCAAGAGGTCAGTATTGGAGTGATTTGACCCGACCGACCTGTACACGGGTCATTTTCTCTTATCCTCAACAGTACACACTTCCTTCACCACCGTCACATAGAGTATGTACAAAGTATGTCTGTATAAGAGCAATATAAAAGTTGGCAAATGTAAGGTTAGTTTTTTTTTATTCTGTGAGTAAATAGAAAGCTGTTTTACCAAAGAGTTAAAATAAAAATAAAACCATAAACATCAAAACAATTTAACTACCCCCTGATTTCATGTGGTTTCAGGTTAATACTGGGTTTAAATGATAGTCTGAATAATTTAAGACCAAATCTGTTCATCTGTTAAGTAAAGAATTTGGCAGCATGAATTGAAAAACTTTTTTTTTCTCGATTCCAACATGAGCTTTACTCCGAAATTTTAGACATAACGTCAAAGTTGAGACATTTTCCTCTCAGATAATTTGAGATTACAGAAAATAAAATATTCACATATTGAAAACTTTGATCACAAAATTCAGACTTTAATCTCAGAAAAATTCTATAATTCTGACTTCTTCAGTTTTTTAACAATGAAGTCAGAATTATGACAGGTAGGTTTTATCTTTTCTGCTAAAAACTGAGGGCCTGGTCCAAATTTTTGGAACAAGGTCAAAGTTCAGCAATCAAAGACCTTACAGAATTATTATCTGAGAAAACCTGAACGCTAAGAAAAAACAGACTTCTGACTTTTCTAAAAATGTCTCAACTGATCACTGAATTGACTAATCCAGTGAACGTCAAAATCCTGAGTCAGAATTATGTTTTCCTTAGATTCCGAACTTTAATTTTGGGAGAACTGAGAAAGGATTTATTCATAAATATGAAAAATAAATTATTGGATTTATTCCTAAAATTGAGAAATTTTAATTAATTGATTAAGGGTAGAGGAAAAAGTTCTAGAAAACCAAGACCTTTCTTTTCTCTCTCTCTCTTTTTTTTTAGAAGCTAACTTGTCACCTAGAAACAACGTTTACTTCTTCTCAGACCTCAGGATTGACAGATCCTCTGAATTTTAAGAGATTCCCTAATCCTCCTCTGTACATGACAAAAACTATGGGGGAAAAATGATGGGGGTTATAATAACAAACATTACCCAGAGTCAAATGAGACATGGTTAATTTGTGGACAATGGTAAAAACAGATGATATCACTTCAAGAGGATATAAACGACCCAAAACAGTTGTCATCGTCCCTGATAAATCAACCACAGTCCACACCACTGCAGATGTCCACCATTACTGTATACACAGACTACACAGAACCAATGGCAGGTGAGGATGAACGGTGCAGAGCAGTCGCAGGCCAAGCTGCTAACGTTAATGGCAAATGGTTTTACATCCTAAACACCACATCGCACTTCCAAACTGACTGTACTGAAAAACATATCCTGACCAAAAAAAAATCTATGTTTCATTTATTGAAAAAAATACTTCTGTGACTTAATGCACATGCGCCAACAACACTGCCAAAACATCCTGCAAAACTCAAGGCTCTGGACTTTGCTGCTGATGTTTAAAACACTGTAAACACAAAACTGTGTAACTTAACATGTTAATGTGCTTTTTTAGGTTTCTTTTCAACCAGAGAAATTGTTGATGAAATCTTTTTTCTTTAAAATTAGAGGAAAATGAGAAAATAAAATGCATTTGTTTCTCCTGTTTTTTTCCCTAAACAGACCCTCTATCGCCCCCTGGTGTTCCTTTGCATAAAACAAATTTGTATTTTTTTAAAAATCCTAACAGTATTAAGAGGCGATATGCAACAACAACAATAATACTAATATAAACACATTTAACAACCCTGCTGTCAACGCAGCAGCAAGAATAACAAAGCAATAAGCAATGAAATAATCATCATAAAAAAGGACGCAGAGATTAAAGGTAACAGTCATGAACACTTATGAGTAAAAACTGGTTGAAAAGCAGAGAAAGCCCTCATTAAACCAACTTTGTTCAATTGATGAACTCACTAAAAAGTGGGCTCAGCTCACTGCAGATGTTTTTCTTTGTTAAATAACACATTTATCTGTTAAAAAAAAGACCTGGGATCATTAAAAGAGCAGATTTGTTTTAAAAACAAAGGCACTCCATCGTAACGTGAAACACTTTCCTATTACATTTACTGTACAAACATATGCACGTATGCCCACAATGTGTAAATTCACAAGGTCTTGGTCTCCCTTTTGTCGACTGAACCTCAGAATAAAAAAACGTAAATATGACCACGACCTTATACAAAAACCTCATCAAAATACAGTATATTTAACTGAGTTGTACTTTAACACCATACTCGTTATGTTTAATGGATTTCTTGTATTTTTCCATAGGTGATGAGCCCTGAATTTATGCATCAAACTTGAAGAAAAGTCAGCAAAAATTTGTTTTGTTTCTAATGAAAATAAAAATAAAATAACGAATCAATTGGAGGGCTCCAAAATGAAAAAAAAAAATCAAATATAAACATGTTCTGAAAACTGTGAGATTAAAACTGAAAGCTGATCAGAAATCAGGGAATGTGAAAATGATGAATGTAAATTTGGAAAATAAATACAATATTCTACTGTAGTCTAAACTTGAAGTTTGTGATGAAAAATGGATTTCAATTATTATTTATCTTAATTATAATCTTGAGTCTTAGAAATGTGAAACATTCCTTTTCTAATAATTTTGCACATTATATTTTACATTTTATTAAAGTTCTAATTTTCACATTTTTCACATTTCTATTACACTCAAATTTTGGATTCTGACTTTAGAGTTCCCGTCTTCCTTACTTTCTTGGCTTAATTGCAAATTTGCAATCACAGATATTACACAAATTGAGTGAATGTTGAAAAAGGAAGTCTAAGAATTATTGTTGTTCATTGTTTTTCTCGGAATCTATCGAAAATTTACAAAATGCGTAATATATTTACAGATGATTATTAACAGAATGAAATGATATATTTATATTTGTACTGTATTCTGACGATGACAGTGGCTGGCCTACCACGTGTGTCTGTTCGATTTCACTTATAAGACATTATTTTTACATTAGCGTCAAACTCTAAAGTACGCAGCAATAAATGCGGCATAAATATCCATGCTGATACTACATAGCTAAGTAACAACACAGTACTCAGTAACACTGTCAAATATACAGAACACATGTCAAGCCACGTTTCCTACACTGACGTCATATCACAAACAAGAAAAACATTTACAGTGGGTTTAACGAGGGCTTTTCTGTCCTTTAACAAATGTAACATAGTTATTCATTAAAAAAGCGTACTGTACACGTTTCCATCCTATGTCCCTACTGCAAAGTGTCCAAAAGCCTAAAGGGCAATACCCTAATGCCCCGTAAGCTCTGCTTAAGTCCAGGACTTGTACTCTCTAATACTTGTGGTTGAAGCTCTTTTTTTTCCTCTAACTTTTGACATTTGATGAGAGCAGCTAGAAAAAAAACCTAAAGAAAATACACACTTGAAACAGCAGGGGGAGCTGGCTCCTTTTTAGTGACCTAGACTGATCTGAAGAGAGCTCCTCTAAAATGTTTCTCTGTACTTCAGGACATTTGGAGAAACTACATCATTGAAGTATCGTGAAGCAGCCTGTCAGACACATGCTGTTTGTAACAGACGGTTAGAGAGGAGCGGACAGTAACAGACAGACGACGCAGTAACGATAACAGTAACAGACAGACGACGCAGTGATGATAACAGTAACAGACAGACAGCGCAGTGTGGAAGCACAAGCAGAAGTGTGGGAAGAAAGTCAGGAAATGAATGGAAACAAAGGGAAAATATGTGTTAACCAGAGTTGGATGATGGGAAAGAAGTTAAAATGGGAGGGGGGGGTATTTTGTCCATTTCCTCCCCAGCGTCTGTCCTCGGGGGTCGTAAGTCACCATGCAGACACTGCAGAGTGATGTTAGTGCTCATGCACGAGTGATGGCTCTGGTCAATGCAAAGTCATGCAAACAGCAGGCGGTTCATGCATGGAGTGCATCGGCCAAACACCGGGCTCTGCCAGGTTCACTGCTGTGACCGTCATGCATGGACGTTGCTGTTAGAGGAGGAGAGAGAGAGATGACAGAGTCTGTTAGTCTCAGATGGAACTTAACGAAGAAGGTGAACGAGGAGCCGTCATTATCTTCACAACAGTCGGAGAAAAAAAAAAAAGATAAACATCCAGGTTCTCACCTCACCTGAAGGTAAAGTATGCAGGAATTACATGTAGGCAATTTTGATCAAGCTGTTTACTTCAATATTTGTGGTGATTTTAATCATTCTTTTTTTTTTTTGGTGTGAAACCACCTGGTTCCATTATACTGGCATTTGTTTTGCCACTGTATATACAGAATTTGAGCGCCTCCTTGTGTCTCATTGATGACATCAGAAATCAATGGATTTTACTATTTACGTAATGTTTTTTCTTAGCTTGCTGTATTAGTCCTTTTATTCCAAATAATAATTCCAAAATGTGGTTGCAGACATTTCTAAATATATATATATATATATCAAGAAAAAAGGTGTCATAGTAAGAAACATTAGAAATATTTTGTTAATTGTTGTTATTTGTATTTTTTTATATCTGGAAAACAACAAATATATTGCAGTTAATCACTAACACTAAATTGTTACTTTTGGCTTTGTTCTTTGGGAACTCTCCTTACTGAAAGGCTTGTGCATAGCTCCCCCTGGTGGAAAGCGGTAGTACACTACATGCTGTGTGTTTACCCACACTGGCCCACATTTCCCGCATATTGTACCTTCAGGTAACAAAAGATTTTGGAAAATAAATTTCTTCAATGATTCTCTCCTCCAACATTTCACTATGAATGTTTGAAAATGTTACGTCACTGCATTGGAACGCGCACACACACACACTGATCTGAACTGAACACTGACACAGGTTGTTGTCTGGAGACCAGCAGGTCAATGCTGGTTCAACTGTGGCTCCTTAAATAACAAAGAAAATACTTTGATGGAGAAATTACTGTCTGTGGCCTCTGAAAACAAATGGCACGCAATAAAGGCATGTTAGCTATAAATGGATTATTTTCTCAACTGTTTGGACAAAGAAGGAGGAAAAAAAATAGTAATATTTTTAGTAGTAATCGTTGTAGGAAAGTCCTAGTATGAGTGTAGTTTGCTGATGCACTTATCACCCACAGTAAAGAAGTACAACAGAGTATTAAGGCCACATTGAGAATAAAACAAAAAACTAAATTTCAACATTAAAGTCATACATTTGTTAGAATAAAGGCAAAACATTTAGCATAACATTGGAAAAAAAAGTTGTGATTTTTTTCCTTGAAATGTTTCGACTTCATTTCACCAACAATTTTATGAGAAAAAGTCGTAGACTTATGAGAGCATGAGTTGTATTATTAGCATAAACATGTCATCCCATGTGTGGTGTCCAAGTGTCTTATAAATGTATGAGTTTATTCTTGTAACATTACGACTTTTCTTTACAACTATTTTCTCGTAGTTGTATATATATATATAAATTTCTCAGAGTAATCTTGCAATTTCATTAATTTATTTTTCCTCAACATGGCCCTAATACTCCATCTTAAGCAAGGCATTGTGGATGAAAACAAAACAAAAACACATCGCTAAATTCAAGGGATATTTAAGTGTTTCCCTTTCCTTTCTTTTTCTCTAACCATGATTGGCCGTTGTACTGTGACCTTATTATTTAGAAGAATGTATAATGTAGTATAAACAATTAGCTGCAATTAAGACATGCTGTCAGCTGACACTAAAGTGGAAATAATAACAATCATAATAATAAAGGAAAAACGAGCCAAGAGCCAAGAAATGAGCTGAAATCAGAACATCCCTGAACACTGACAGCCATGGAGTCATGTGACATATTAAGAGCTACACTGAAAGAGTCATTCACTGCATGAAGAGTTAGAGCAGAGTTAGAACATAAATGACAGGAGGAAGCCTAAAGTGAAGTAACTGAAGGTATTTTGGTGTTTTTGGAGTATTCAGTCAAACCCTGTCAAATATGCTGAGGGCCCTGGCAGGGCAGGATCACAGGACTTGGATTAATATGTACTTTAAAAAAAAGTGGTGCTAGATTTGGGCAGTCTTGTGTGGCACCTCTACCTCGTGGATCTGATCAAGAAGAAGAAGAAAGAAGGAAATCAATTGGCAGAAAAAAACAGAATTTCCCATTAGAAATGTCATGGAATGATGTGCCTGAATGGAAGCACATCTGCCGTAGACTGCTGCACTCTAGTTTTTTTTTTGCTGCCATGCTGCCGTCTACCTTGCAGTAGCTGGCTGGACGTGTCCAGGGTAGGAGCGCCGTGTGCTGGTGGCTTGTCTCTGTCGGGCCAAGAAGGACTGACCGGAACCGGTGTTGGCGAGTCGTTCTTCAGCCGCCTTCTTCTGCATAGTCATACCCTGAAGAAAGATGAGTAAAAAGTCAGTTGGATTTGTGCAGAAAAAACAACAATGCAATATTTTAGTTGTCTTCAAATTACTGTGATATGCTATGTCTCTGTCTGATGTTTTATTGAGCACGAAATGTTGGCATTGTAAATACTTGTAGTTATGGATATGTACTGTATGTACTTATTCTAAGTTTTTGAAATATATTTTTCTCTGGCTTGTCAATGATGTATTTCTGATTTCACTGAACAGTCTCTGCTGCCATCTAGTGGTAACTTTGAGTATCAGCCACATCCAAAACAATTGTCTTGTACGGGATGTAAAATCCTTCTCACCATATTGTACCAAGCTGACACGATTAGTTTCTCCTCATAGTCCCTCTGGGTCTTGGTCTTGTCCATTTCTTTCTGTTTGAGGAGAAAACATAAATAAAACTAAACCGTCTAAAAGATCTACAGTTCTGTAATACAACTGAGGTGATAAAATGAATACCTCCAATGTGTGCAACATTCTTTCCTTCTCCTGCAGCTGGTTTTTCAAGGCCTGTACTTCAGGACCTGAACCCTGGTTCTGCTTGGGATCCAGGGTCCGAATCACCTGGAGGAAAATTATTCAAATCAATCACCGTCCAAGGTTTTTTTAAAAAATTTATGTCAAATCAATCACCGTCCAAGGTTTTTTAAAAAAATTTTCCCCTTTGTCAGCAGTTTGAAAAATATACTCACACTCTTGGCCTTTTCCAAGTACTTCTTGTATCTCTCCTCCATTTGTTTCATGTCGTCGTCTTTCTTCTTTAAGGCGTCTTCCAACTCCTCCACCCGTTGGACTGAAGGAGAGAAAATAAATTTGTGCCTATTTTGTACCCACAACCGATATGATTAGAGACGTCTGTGAACTCACTGCTGGTGTTGTATTTAGGCTCCATTTCATCGAGGAGCGTGTTTTTCTTCAGTAACTCATTGTTCAACTCTCGCACTTTCTCACTGAGAATAAAGAACACATTGCTTTAAGTTTAACCAGGGCTTAAATTGAAAAGAAATTCAAATACAGTAAATGCAGTGGTTCCCAAATGTTTCTGTAGCGCCACCTACTGGTAGATACGTTTATTGTCAAGCACTCCTATGTTGACACATTCCCAGTAATTCATACCTTCTTTCAACCTATTTTGAGAACCACCGACTTAATACATTACAGTCTTTAAGAAAGTTACTCACATGTGCTCCTCGTATTTCTTCTTCAGACTGGAATTCTAATAAAGATTAAAAAGAAAAAGGAAAAAAGGAAACCAAATCAAAAAAACATTTGTGAAACTTCAAAATAATCATTATCAGAAAACATAAAAACAATAAAAAAAGGTAAAACAAATATTAAAACTTGTTTATATTGAATGAAGGGAATGTTAAATTAAAAAAAAAAAGATTTAGCATTCTACTAGTACTACGGAAAAAAAATAAACTCATATACAAAAAACTGATGATTTTAGTCATTGAGCTTGGACTTTTTCATCCGGCTGCCAAACACAGCTACATAGTATAGTAAAAGGACTGATTTAACTCCTTTCCTTTTCATGCATTGCAATGAATTGATTGTAATTTTAGTTAATACTACTAGATGGGGGCAAACATCAAATATGCCAAATTTTCTCTGAAGGTTTAGGATTAAGCTTGTAAACTTGTTTTATTTATAATATTTCACCCAAACATTTTAGATACAATCAAAACTGAACCAGCTGCCATTTAAATGTTGAGCATTATTCTGGCCTGTAAGCAACCAAGTTTACCCACCCATCATCTATACAGAAAGTACCAATTGTATTACAACACATTTATATTCTGCAGCACAAGTACTGTTAAACAGAATTAAAAGTAACCGTGTTAGAACGTACGTCATCAGCTTTCGAGCCCTGTTCTTGAAGACTCTTCTGCAGCTCTTCTATCTGACTCTGTTCCTCCATCAAGCGCTGATTGATTAATCTTAATTAAGTGCAGAAAAAGAGCAGTGTCAGCAGCGGTGCAAGTAGGACTGCAGTATAACCAGAGAAAACCACTGGGGTGGTGAAATAGATGGCGACTGATCATGACAGTAAAGTGGAAGAAAAACAAAAATTAATTTATTTCAACACTTTTGAAACAGCCATCTATTTTAGTCTTTTTAGTCCCACACTAACGCTAAGCTAATTCGCTGACCTGTTTTCAGTTTCCAGTTCATTCTTCCTTCTGTTGGCGTCCTCCAGAAGACTCTGCAGCAGAGCTATCTTCTCGTTGTCTGAGCCCTCCTGGGCCAGTTTCAGCATCTTGTTCTCGTGCTGGAGACGAATCAAATGTTCTCTGTAAAACAAATAAAAAATAAATGCAAAACCTGAGTAAATACAACTACAAACTTCAACCTTACCGAGTACATGGAGTACATCACATATCATCAACTCCCTGCGTGTCGTTCATAAAATACTATTTCTATCAACATACAAATGAAGTTTGAGTCAATGATGGCAGCATCGGACCTCATCTCAGCTTTAGCACTTGGCTAATATAATGAACTCTTTTATGCAAACACAACTGCTGTGCTGCAGAAAGTACTTTGATGTTTCGATAACACCGGATGTGATTCACTTCTCCAGACTTTTCCAGAGATAAAGTCATGTTAGTGGAGGACGACGAATGCTTACTGATGATATGGTATCCTACTGCGTAGCTATGACTAACTGTCTTGAAAATATTCATCTCACAAAAACAAAAAAAAATTATATATATTATATATATATCTTATATATATAATATAGATATTATATAGATATTATATATATTTATAATATATATAAATAATAAACAAACAAAACAAAAGTGCTCTTGGCTAACAAAGGTTGAGCTCTGGAAGAAAGGGAGCTATGTTAGCATTGTTGCTAATTCAAATTCTGACCCTGCAGCTAACACCGAACATCTGTGAGTCAGACTCCTTTCCTCAGTCTAGGTTCAATTTAGTTACAGTGGCAAAATCATTTCCAGATGCTGGCTAAGAGCCCCACACCCCCATGAGACTCTTTAGATCCACTGGACACTGAAAATTCACATACACAAATGTGTCTCACACACACGTTAACCAACAAACAATTCTGTACCTCACCCTGATATCATACTATTGCAACACTTTTGATTTGAGAGGAAATGGCATCAGCACAAACACAAGAGCCTGTGGTTTAGATTTCACTCATTTCTTCAAACATGTCTTTCTTTCATATGCAGCTCTGCTAAAGTACGGATATTGATGGAAATCTAAGATTTCGCATGTTTGCCAAAATCAAATCCAGGCACTCAATGCTGACGGTGGTAAGAACCTGGTGCTGACAGGGAGCAGCAGCAGCAGCAGCAGCAGAAGTCAGGCTGATGTAACTCACACACAGATATTGCATAACTCACTACAGACACTGCACTTTTTTATGACAAGAGGAACTGGTCTGAAACCCGAGTAGAGCTTAGAAGTAAATAACCCTATCCAACAGTGACATCAGCAGATGCAAATCAGAGGACAGAAATTCATTTGTTACCACTTTGATATCAAGGCGATTAAAATAAAATAGTCCCATAACTACCTCATCTCGGGGGTGGTGATTTCAGCAGCCAGTGAATCTGATCCATTGTTGCTGACCAATGGAAAGAGACCTGAGAAAAATAGATTGCAGGTTTAAACTCTGCCCAGAAACCAGGGTTTGGGAACAAACGGTTCAGTGAAGCCGCTTTGACGTTCTCTTACTTGACGTGAGCTGTCCTTCCTGAGCCTGGACACAGTGGAGCTCCTCGATGGTCTCCTTCAGGGAGTCTCTCTCCGTCCTCATACGCTGCAGAGAGATGTGACAACGTGTCGTCCAGTGATGATGAAACATACAGTGTCTCAGCCAATTCATAAGCATTCATAATCCACAAACCCTGAGATACTGAGTCTAGAAAAAAATTCAATAATATTTTAAAAGGCAAAAACTCTTACGTCTTTTTCTTTCTGTAGAGAGTCTACCTTCTCCTTCATGCGTTTGTACTCAAACTCCATCTTGTCGGCCTTCTTTGACTCTTCTGAGAGTCTGTTCTGAAGTTCCACCACCTGTGTAATGAGACAACAGTGCAAGTGAAGACCCCCTTCTCCTCACACACGTGGAGTATATGCACACACACACACACACACGCAACACATAGGGTTGTGTGTGTTTGCCCACCTGTCTCTTGTACGTTTCCAGCTGACCCTTGGTAGCGTTAGCTTTTCGCAGCTCTTCTTCTAAGCTGACGTTGGTCTGCATCAACACTGTGTTCTTCTCCTCCATCAGCTTATTCTGCAGAAGGGTCAAGAATATGAGCTTGGAATTTTCTTATCATGGCCAAAAAGTGACAGTCGTTATGGGTACCTGTCTCCTGAGAAGTCCCATATCTTCCAGTTTCTTCTTGTAGTGCTCCACAGTGCCCTCTAGTTTGGACACTTTGTCTGATGAATGCCTAGGAGACAAACCAACCAGCTAATCATGTGGACTAGAGAGAACGCTTTCTAAGCCCGTTTCCTCAGCAACACATCTAAAGCACATGTCAAACCCAAGGCCAGCGGGTCAAATGTGGTCCGCCAAGTCATTTTTTGTGGCCTACAGGAGCATAAAACTAATTCAATTAATAATGCATTTCATGATACCCAAGACCTGACTGCTAAAGTTCTGAACTGAGACATCTGCGTTTGTTTATTTTTGGTCATTTATTTGAAAAGTTTGATTTGAATGTGATTTTCTTAACCTGGTGAATTTAAAAAATATATTTTTAATACAATGTACAATATTTGTAATTTGAATTAATAATAAATAATCATGCCAGTATGAAAATTCTATGGGTCTACATTAAAATATTTTTCTTCATACTGCATTAATATATGGTGGTTTTAAACATTCATGCCAAAAGGGTAAAATCACAACTAAACAAATGTATCAAAACTGTATATATTGAAGAGTTATTAAGTAGTGGCACAAACATTTCACAACAAATAAAGAGTTTTTTTTTTTACATGATGTCACTACTCAAGAGCACATTTTGACACTATTTTAAAAGAAACACATGCACCTTTGTGCAGGATGTCACACAGACATAGTTAAATTAAAATTAAAACCTTCATAAAAGGAAATCAAATAGTGAAAATTATAAAACAAATATATATATATATATGGTATATAACTTGGGTGAAGTGTGTTGATGAGCCTTCTGAATACGGGCTTTCCAACCACATTCACTGAGGACATGTCTTTCGCGATGTGGTAAGTTACTGCAGACATTACACCATGGGGAGGTATACGTAACTGGGTGCGCTTGTTTTATCTCTCTGTACGCAGAGATGAGAACAAGTGAGGAAAAACTTGTACTTCAATGTATGCAATGAATGCACACTGAAAATATTCACAATATGTTGTGTTACATATCCCAGAGGGGACAAGCCGAGAGACATCGAGTATATTCTATACATCACCTACCTTTAGTTACATCTATAGAGTTTTCCATTGACAACACCCTTCAAGGACAACTGTATTGCTGATGTGGCCCCTGGTGTGAAAGACTTATAATAAAGTAATATATAATACTTAATAAAGTCACTTCTTCCACTTCTTTTCTGTGATTTTCTGTGAACCAATCTTATTAGCATGTGCCTCAGACTTCTCATCAGTTTTGTTAATTAAATAAAACTGGATCTCATGTGTTAAATAAATTCACTTTTTGCAGCACCAGCCTGGAATTAAGGCAGTTTTCAACAAACACTTTCATTTAAACCAGTCCCAGACACCAGTCCACCAGATTCACCAGATTACTGATTAATAAACCATGAAACTACTCTTTTTATGAGGTTAGTTTGGTGATCTTTAATCTGACAATGTCATCATGTGTAAAGACCAAAGTTTTTCATCCCTACTCACCTTAGGACATCCATCTCATCTTTGAGGGACTGGGCCTCATCTGCCAGTGACGTAAGCTCTTCATTCTGCGACTTCACGTCTATAAGCTCCTTTTCCAGCTCCTCACAACGGATCCGATAGTCGTCCTTCGCTGCCTCCAACCTAAAATGAATGCAAATGTGTTAGAAAATGTAAATCTGATTTAAACACCAGTGAATCAGCACATGGGGGGAGCAGGGTGGGACCTGAAGGTTTCTTCCTGCAGCTGCTCCAGCTGTGCCTGCAGCTGGAGGTGTCTGCGTCCAGCTGGGCTGTTTATGTCCTCAATGGAGTCCGACTGGTTCAGTCTCTCCATCAGGACCTGGTTCTCTGCGAGCAGACTGCTCTTCTCCTCCTGCAGCGCTGCCACCTGTAGGTATAAAGTGTGAGAGGAAGGAAAAAATAGAACAGAAAAAAGTAGGAAAATAAAGTGGTAGTAATGGCAAAAAGGACAGGTTTAAATGTAGAGAAAGATTTAAAATTTTACACGAGGGATTGAACAAAGGAGAGGTGTGATTGGGGGGAGGGTGTGATGACAAAAGGATAGAAATGTTTTGTGAAATGATAGAAAGAGAAGCAGAAAGAAGCGACATGTTAGTGTTGTTCCAAAATGTTCATCTTGCATCTTTTAATTTTCCTGAATGCACAGGTAACATTTTCTGTTACAGTCATCTATCAGAGCAGCATCAACCTGAGTAAGAAGGGCGGGGACACAGCACACACACCAGCAGAGCAAACAGGGTTCAGTGCTGTCTTCTCACTGTGATAGACAGGGAATCGAGCTTCACACAAAACATAGCAGTGGCTGCTGGTCATCACTGACACATGGTTGTTTTGTTTTTTCAAATACTTGGTTTTAGTTTGATACACTGTACCAGCTAATCTTATCTGAAGTACTGAGAATGGGAACTCGTAGTAATAAGCTTCTCTGGGCCAGTCAACTCTGTATGAACTCAGACTGGTATGAGTGAGGCATAGCTTACATAACAGCTGTAATGGAGTAAGTGAAAAAGATCTGATTTTTTATGTTCTGACGCAGAGGGCAGTCGTGACACAGCCAGTCTGTTCCTCTATTCAACGTGTGTTACATGGATAACAAAGGTTGAAGAACATACACATTTTTATGAGGGTTCTAGAGGTGCGTATGGTTCAGTAGATAAAACAAAAACCATTGTTCTCATTACAGATAATATTGAAATCGAAATGCAATCCATTCCGATTGCTTGCTGCGCCACCCTTAATAGGTTTGTGACCCCTAAATAGGGTCCGCCCTGCACTTTGGACACCACTGGTTCACAGTTAGAGCTTTGTTATTAGAATGCTAGTTCCACTGTTATGCGACAGGAAAACAAAAAAAATGCCTCGCCTCAGAACACTATCCCCTCCTTACCCCTCCTGCAGATGGCGTCCAAGGCCCTACATTTTGAGCAACACTGGTTAACAGTGAGAGCTTTGTTATTGTAATACTAGTATCACTGTTATGCAACAGTAAAACAGAATCATGTAAGAGCTGTCTAACTGCAGCATATCACCCCCTCCTGCAGATGGCGCCCCCAGCAACCACCTACTGTACGTGGCCAGGATCTGGCTTTGCTAGGATGTATAGCTACTTTTATGTTAACGGGGTTCATATACAGTATGACTGACAGCACAGTAAGATATACTGTATAGAATATAGAATGTCTAGTAGTCTGTTTTTATACTTTTTGGGAAGTCATGAAACTCAGGAAGGTAACAGACAGGAGATCAATACTGAAGGTATGACATCTAACACAACCACACACAAGGCTTGTGTGTGTTGAGGGAGCTAGATGTCCACACACAAAAACACACACCTGTGCATAAACGTGTACACACGCATGCACTCAATATTTTAGGAGAATGTTAACAACTCTGATTCACAAAAGGACGCCGGTGCAGAAGAACCAATGACAGTATCCAGGACTTTTTTTTTTTGACAAGGCACACAGCATGAATGGAAGGAGGAGACGGGAAAGAATAAAGATTGGATTTACCCTCTCTTCTAGCTCATTTAACTCTAACCTCAGTCTATCACGCTCCTCTTGGACATGGAGGGCCTTTAAAGCAAGGCACACATCATTAAGTCAGTCAGAAAAAGGCAAAAGAAACGGCTTTCTTTCAGATGAAGAGAACGTGACTAATTTAAACGACAGCTAGTTAATTCACTGAGGGAGTGTCAGTAGTAGAAAAAATAATTACGGAATCGTTAATCACGATTGACCAATACATGTAATCATGTAGTAACTACGTAATTAACAGTGTTATAATGGAGGACATTCAATTAAGGACATGTAACATGTGTTAAATTATCTCTCTTGATGATTTATTATTTACACAGTTGATATGTAATCAACTGTAATGTTGGGGTCAGTAGGTCAGTAAGGGCCATTAGGGCACGTTACAGAACAGCTGCGTGTTGTGTTGATCCTATTGTTAGGCATTTAAGAGCAGTAAAAAGAAAAAAGGGACAAAGAAACCCAATGCGAAAACTAACCTGCATGTCCAGCTCTCGACACCTCTGTGCGATCTCCTCCTTGTTAGACAGAGCATCGTTCAACTCCTCTACAGTTTTTTTCAGCTGCAAACAGAAAGAAATAACAACAACAATACACAGCCTTAATATACATATATACCTACACCGTATAAATACATATCCATATTTACATGCACATACATAGACACATATACATATATTTATACATAAATCAACATATAGATCTATGTAATGTAGTGGTTTGTTGTGAGGTGAAAACTCCATACCTGTCTGTCTAGATCTACATATGAATCATTCCCACCAGTCACTGGCGTCTCTTTACTCATCAGCTGTGGAAACACATTAAAATTACATGTCACCTTTGCAAAAACAGCTAATCTAGGTGAAAGGTCATGATATGAATGTAATTAATATATCCATTTAAAATGAACTGATACTTCACCTCTTGGATGGCTGTCATGACAACATGCTGACCCGACTCCTCCATCATCATGATGGTCTGGATGTATTCTAGAGAATGAGAGGGAGAAACAAATCAGAAGTCTCAGAGTGAACTCTATGTCCGCTGTGAGACAGATGTAACACAGTATGGGCAGCATACCTTGTTTTTGTTCACAGTTGACTGCACAGCCCAGTATTAATTGGAGCATCCTTCCTAGTTCCGCTGCGTCGGAGTGTTCTCCAATAAGGTTGACGTCTGGTAGTGTGAAGTCATTTATGTGCTGACCTAAGATCTGAACAGGTACAGAATACCTCATGTTTAACAACATCCCAACATAGGAGTGAATGAAAAAAGTTTTTTTTTACCTCCTGGTTGTAGTCTAAGATTCCTTTCAGGATCTTCTTTAAATTGCTGATCTGAGAAAAGACAAATATCAAATATTGAAATCAATATTAATAACATACAGGTTATATTATTTTACTTTATTGAATTCTAAAACATGACCAAAGCATACAATGCTAATATTATTATGACTGTTATGTTTAATAACAGTTTAATATGCAACTAATGTTTGAGATTATTGAACTAAAACAATGATTTATAACCTATGGGGTCGCGACCCCACATGGGGTCACCTGGAATTCAACTGTGGTCATCTGAAATATTTATTAATTGATTAAAAAAAAAACTACATCATACAAAACATCTCTAAATTATCTCTGGGAAACTTGTAATGTTACAAAGGGGGTCACAAAGCAATAAGGGTTGAGAACTACTGAACTGAATATAAGGAGAAATGGTCGAACGATTAAACGTTAGAAAACCAATCCTAAGTCTCTCCACAATTCCACCAAGAAAAGACAAACATGCAGTTAATCCTAGTTAGTTTAGGATCTTACCTTTAATCTCCAGTTGTCCCCCACTTCTGGTTTGATTCTGCTAATCCAAGTGTCACTGAAGTACACTATATCTCTACAAAAATAAAATGACAGTCAAAAATAAGGTTAGGAAAAAACATCCTCAATGTAGTAATGTTAGTGAAACATTTCTGCTCAACAGAGTTCCTCAAATAATGAAATTCAATTATTCCAAAAAACACCAACAGAGAATTGTCTGCTAACTGACACATTTCTTCATATTCCAGGATGGGATCTTACATTTTCTGCAGTACTTGGGCCATGACGATGCCACTGGTCAGGTCATCGACTGTTTTGCATGGAGCCTCCACACCAAATGTCTGGATCTAAACAGTAAACAGACGGAGTGAAGAAGAAAACAAAGAGGTGATTCATTTGAAGTCTTCAATGTGGACAGCACAGAACCTTTTCAACGTGATTTCCCTTTACCAGACAAATATACCTTAGGCCAGTGATTATCAACTGGTAGCCCACGGGCCGAAATCTGATTTTATTTCAGTAACGGTCCCCAAGATGTCTGTCCAGAAATATTCTGGCCCTCTGACAAATATAGTTGGTGACCCCTGCTTTTAGCTAACAGATACTTCCTTAACCAGAAAGGACTATAGCTGAGTGTACAGTATGTGGCAGCTGTCCACCTACCAAGAGGGGGAGCAGAAACTGACAGAAGGAATGTTACGATTAGACAGGAAGTAGATTAGTAACCTATAAACTTTGCCTATTTTTTTAAGTGTTCCAATGTAAGACCATCACCTACAAACAGTAACCAGTGAAAAGTACAACAAAAACAGACCAATCAGCAACTGCATTTCAAACACAAGGTAATGGATAAACAGGCAGTACAGTTTCTCAAAATAAACATGATGCGAGCAGAACAGCTCCTCCAACCACTGACCAGCACCGAGGTTTTTAATAGTTTTGACAGAAATGGAAGAGAGTCGATCTGAGACAGAGAAGCTGTTTATTAACCCTGAGAGCAACTTAAACCATTGTAATTCATTACACATCAGTGGATTATCATTAGCATGAAAATCAATTTGAAATACAAATTTAGAATACTTTTAGAGTCCACAAAGGACAAATGAGGTTTACAGAATACTTCAAATATGTAAACAAAACAAACAGTAAATACAGTAGCTGTTGTGTCAACCTAGAATAGTTAATAGTTTAACTTCCCCCTTCAGAAAAAGATGTGGGATTGAAATGCTCAAACACAAACAGTAAATCCAGAATATATTCTAGACTGCTGGAGGATTCTTTCAATACACCTATATAATTATTTAGGAACCTATCAACTCCAGTCTAGCCAAATATTATTGCACAACAAATGTATTAATTTTCCTCCAATCCATCTAACCAACAGTCATGTGGTTGAAAGCAGTGAGAAGATGAAAGTCCTCATTTTAAATCCATAATTCTACAGTTTGTTTAAAGAAGCCCTCTGCAGCAGTGTTAGTGCAGGTTGGGTTGTGATTCACTAACTTCAGATAATAACAGTACACACGGAGTTCCTTGGTGAGCATCCTGTATTTTAACATCAAGTAGATTTACAGAAAATAAAAGAAGAAAATAGGGCCAAATAAAAAACAAAAAGAGCTGGAAACATTAGCATCCGGTCTCTGGTGGGAACAGGGAGAGAACTGTCCACAACACAGAGATGTTTGATCTGAAAGGTTTGCTTTTGCGGAAAATGTTGTGGAGGAAACGGGACACACAGGATGAACCGGCCCATCACAAAAATATGGACGACTAACACAGGCCTAAACCAAACAAAGGCACTCTATCACAGCTAGAGTTTCAAGGAAAATAATCAAACATTATTAAGAAAATAAGAGTATGATAGTATGTCCCATACATTTTATACCAGGGGTCGGAAACCTTTATAGCAGAGAGAGCCAAAACAGGCACATATTTTAAAATGTATTTCCATGAGAAACATGGAATATACACAGTATATACATATATGTAAATATATGGTTCCACTTGCGATACAAAACTGTTTATTACACACAACTTAAGAAGAATCTTTATTTATCGTATGGTCATTAAATGCAACACCCCTGTGGATTCGGGTCGTGCACCCCGGGGAGCAGTAGTCGGCTCTGCTGACCTTATGGTATTTTATTATTTTAATTTAAATTTTATCATTAACTGTACTTATATATATGTGTGTGTGTGTTGAAATAAAACATGACGTACTGATTTTTGCTGATTTTACCGCAATTATTTAACACAACGCAAATTCTTGTGCTGCGTACTATACGCAGCACAAGAATTTTTTTCAAAGATTATTTTGATTTCTGTAATGTTTTACTTGAATATCTAATTTAGCTCTGAGAGTCAGATGCAGTCATCAAAAAACACACATCTGGCTCACGAGCCATAGGTTTCCGACCCGTTTTATACCATAGTTGCAGTACGATGGTCATTTCAGGATGCCTAAATACTCTCCACATGATTCAATAGATTGTCATGAGCCACAGGTTTCACTTCTTTGAATGGTAATTTCATCAATAGCACACATACCAGTGCTGTACAAAACCTTTAAAGAGAACATGTGAGTTCATATGACGTCCCCTAAAGAGTCCATGAGAACACCGCTACAGGTGGGAGGCTTTGTGATGTTGGGACATTGTGTTTGGTACCAGTGGACAGTGAAAAAGCTCTGAACTATTATACTGACCTTCTACAATGTTCCACAGCTGGAGGTCAATAGCCACCCCCCGTCCCCATGCAAACAAATAACCATGTCATGCCATCCGTCAAGCCTTGTATTCATTAAATTGCCAAACTAATTGCACTTATTATTTGCCTTTTCAGTAGATTACTGAACCTTGAGTCGCTGACAAATACATTCAAGGGAACTCAGCAATGTCTTCCATGTCAGTTGAAATCATGTGTTCCGTTTTGTTTATTAAAAAAACAAAAGAAATCACCAATCAAAACTAGTTGATATAAAAAAAAAGATAATTCCAGGTGGGGGGTGAGGGGGCATTTTAACGATCTAGTTTACTTTTGCTAAATGCTCCATTGTTTTGCTAGATTAAATCAGGCCAATCAAAAAGAAGCTGCATCAAAGGGCAATCTGTCCAATGATAAAACAAACACAATAGGTCACTACAATTCACCACTGACGTTTTTATTTTAAACAGAATAATCCCATTAAATTTTAGACTCTTTTTTGCAAGGGTCACGGCCAAGATGGTTACAAAATAATCACCACATTAAAAACGTTTTAAAACAGACAGCATGAGGCTAACTAGTTATAGACTATTTATAATTTACATCCAGTTAATATATATCTGGCAGTAGCTTTCAGTTACAGGACAAGTGCCTTCAGTGCTGGAATACTAACTAAACTTTTCAAATGTTCTGTCCCTGGAACATACTGTACATTTAAACAGCATTAAAAAACAAAATACACAGCTCTTCCATTACAATGACAACAACTTGTGAAAATATCCCATTCTCTGCTTACTTTAAAGTACAGCCCAACTACTGTGTACAGCCATTATTCTCTAAACTAATTTACACAGACACGTATGTGACTTCATATTCAACAGATATGTGAGGAATGTTTCCCAGCCACACCAGGAAAAACACAGAGAAAAAAAACGTCATGAGGAGGTGAACGCACCAGAGAAACTACAACAAGAGAACGTGGTGACAGTGGTGTGTCAAAAAACAAATGCTGACTGATGGAAGGTACATGTCAGATGAACACCACGGTGGCTAAACACTGCTTTGTCAAGTAATTACTTACACAACAGAGCTGCCAAATAAAAAAACGTCTTTCATTTTTGTTTCTTACTATTTAATGTTAATGTTTTTGAGTTTGGGAGTTTTGGGATTTTGATTATTATGATTGTATAATGCCATTGCTGTGTTCCTCATGTGTCACTTTCACTGCCTGCCGACAACTTGACATGAAAGTAGATTCTTGGTGTTGAACTTTTGCGAACAAACAGTATCCATGTTTTCCCACCAACACTGACATTTCAGATGTGTACAGTAGAAACAAAGTTTTGGTAATATTGACTTTAGAAGCAATTGTCACATTTCTTTGTAATCTTGACATTGTAAATAGATGTTAATAGTGCATGACTGAATTAAGTATTTTTGTTTGGATGTGTTGACATCAAGATAGTTGCTTTTTCCAGGAACATTTGCTGGCAAAAAAAGCTTGGCTTCGTATGAGTGGTTGGCCTGAATGTATAGTGCATCATGAATATGAAAATCATATAAAGGCCTTTGACTGAGATGGTAAACGTATAAATAAAGGCCTTTGACTGAGATGGTAAACTTTTTTAACAAAGTATAAATATAAAATCATATGTATACAAATTCCACTTGCAATCTGCATCAACTAAGAGTATGACGATTAATACTGAACAATTACCAAGGCTCATTAAAGGGGCTGTTTTGACATTTCTAAATTAGCTTATGTTGTTGTTGTTTAGTAGATTACTGTCTTTATAGTCTGAGGTAAACAAACGCCACGTGCATATTTTGAAACCAAAACTGACAAATTTCGGTTAATGCAAACATTAACATATGGTTTCAGTCAGTCCAGAGGTTTCTGTTTATGGCGTTAGACAGTGAAATTGAGCTGATAATATGTGAATGATTTGCATTGTGAACGTTTAACAATATATATAAAAAAGCAATATCCTCTGCTTTAAGTCAAATATTCGAGTTCATATACATGGATACTTTAGCACGAACGTGTATAAATAAAATCTGAGCTGCATTCCAATGATGTAAACAATAACCGTGAGGTAACACATGACATTCCGGTTCCATCCCCTCGTTTTCCCTCTTGACGTACTGTTTCCACCTCCGACTAGAAATGTTTACGGTAAATATAACCCCACAGCACACTTGTCATTTCTGATGAAACTAGAGATTGTAGAAAGGAAGGGAGTACGAAATGATACACTGGACAACAATGACAGCATTCCAGACTTAGAGCAGACACAGCAGGGTAGCGGTGTACAGTGAGGTAAAAACAGCAAATTGGCAACAAAAGAGATCAACGTTTGTGTCATTTGATTATCCCGTTTCATTGTGCGAAGAGAGATGTTGAGATAGCTAGATGTCGGGTTACATATGGCTAGATTATGCTAAATTGTGTAGGCAGGCGGCTAACGGAGACCACATCAGCGGCAGCTAAGGCAGGGAACAGCTGGCCTGTATACGTAACCACAGACTTCCACTCTGCTCCGTTAGCTCAGCAGGCTAACATCAGCCAGCAGTACATTAGCATAGCCGGTGCCAGTGGTCTGCCTGTCAATGTAAATAAAGCTTTTAAAACTTCATATACCATCACTCACCCATGTCAGTAGGCTTTCACAGAGTTCCATTCGATCCAGCGTCTCTGATGTACTCATGGTTACGACACGAAAAGCGACTTTATTCGGGCGAAGCGAGCCTGAAGTTAGCAGCGGGCTTCATACACTCCACAGCCTTTTCGCTGTCTTTGGGCCAACTCGCTGCTTCGCTACCCCGGCTTCTCCCCGAGAGAGGAAGGGTGGGCGGAGTTTTCGGTCAAGTTAAAGGAAAGTTCCTATTATTGCGAGGAAAAAACTTTCCTTGATAGATATGGGTTATTTTTAAATATTTGGAATTTTTTTTCTCAAAAACAAAATGAGTCTCATTAACTTACAATTCAGTCGTTAATTTTTAAAGTGTTTTTCCCCACAGAATTATGGTTTCTGACTGTTATACAATCTAGTGTTATTTGTAAATAGCAAGATTCCCATCTCTACTGAAGATGTGTTTGTAGATATTGTGGCATTATATAACTAAAATAAATGCACCGAGTGATCCCAGCATCAGCATCATATATGCCATTACTCATTTCCAGAATGGGGATTATGTTCTTTGTGTTATACACCCCTCCCATCTTGTTTATAGAAAATAAAGCAATCAGATTCATCTTGGATGAAACCAGTTTGGAAGACCACATGTAAAATATAAGGCTAGTATATGAGCTGGTACAACATTCAGACTTACATGCTGTGTGGATCCATTATGTTCACGAATAGTATTGAACAGTGTCAGTGCCAACTTTACAAAAGTGCACAGCTGACTCACTTCCTTCAGAAAGGCTGAGATATTGAAGTCTGAATCACAACAAGATTTGAGGAGAGTGTATGAAATCAACTTAGGATATGGTGACTTTCAAAACTGAGTGCTGCATACTATTGAAGACCAAGTCATGAGATGTCATCTGAAATTCCAGAGGTCTTACCCAGTTAGACATCATCACCAGGGTAAGATTCTCACCAGACTGGTTTTTAGGTTCTAAAGTGTAGTATTTATAAGACGAGCTGCGTGTACTATTTTCAGCTTACCCTACTGAAACTAAAGGGTGGGGTTCCAGTCAACACCAAGAAGAAAAGGCAAGAGAAGCAGGACCTTAATCTGACAATGTAAGAGTGATCTCACAATTCACTCTTTAATAAACTGAGTGAATGTTATCCAAAAACTCTCTTTTACCCTCATTAGGGCTGACTGATGATATGACCAAGAGAGAGAAATCTCACGTGCTAAATAAAAACGTTTTCAAGTCTCTATTTTCAACCTGGGGGTCAGGACCCCACATAGACACAGCACTCTGATTTCATGGGTCACAGAAAGCTCTACAGAAATGCAAATCAAAATGCTGCCTCCATCACATCTGTTCTAGGAAGTATGACAAATCAGTTCATTAAAAGATTTTTTCACTTCAACAGATCTAAACCAACATTATAATTTCTCTCATATCGTGGATCATTTGAGACAGGACAAGATTATGTGTTTTGTGCCTGTCAGTTCATAATTATACAAATATCATTAAATGTGATAGAATGTCATCAGAACCATAACTGAGTATTTCACAGAGTCAGAAGTATTTTAATGTCACGACTATGTATAATCAACAGTTCAAATGCAAAAATACAGTTCTTGAATTTCAACTGCCTGCTCAAGCTGCACTCAGCACATTTTACCATTTAAATACTCTTCATACCCATTAAATTAGTGAGGAGTTTAAAGCATATAAACATGATTCCAAATTTATTTCAAGACCCAGAAAAATAACAGACTGAAACAAATGAGAAAAAACAAACTCTTGAACCATTTTATGGCTATTTTCAACCACAGAACAAACTGATGGCTCACCCTGGCATGTACAATGAAGAGGATAGTAACTTTGGAAAAAGTGTGAAGTTCTTTTTTACAGGTATAATTGTTAGCCAGTGTAGGCCATGTAAGCTTTTAAAAGCAGTAGTCCCCAAAGTGGGGGGACTACTGCGAAGCTATTGCAGGAAAATTTATTTTATTTTCACTATATTTGTGTCACTTCCGGGAATTTGCAGTAATTATTCTTTGTTAAATTACTGAACAAATGTAAATAGTAAATGAATGAGTTTAACAATATATCAACTTATCTACCAAAGGGAGCGCTGCAAAAACGTTTGAAAACTCCTTTAAATAACCCTCAAATCACTGAACCAAGGTATGTATATACACACACAGGAGAACATTCAAAGCTCAGTCTTTATGGCATTTGCACTGATTAACGTGCCAGGTTTTAACATAAATCCCTTTGAGAACTTAAAAAGAAAATGTTTCCCTAACCCAAAGCCTGACAGAACAAAAAGTCATGTTCTTATTCCAGTGATTATCTAGTTGTTCAGCCTCTGTGTCACCACCTCTCTGTACATGATGGAGATGTAGACAAAGAGGAGCAGGATCACAAAGAAATCATCCAAGAATCCCAGGAGGCCGAAGAGAGCCTCTGGGAGGATGTCGAGTGGAGAAGCCAGGTAGGTGATGGCACCAACCAGGCAGAGGAGAATTCGAATCCTGAACATCCAGAAGAGGCCACCCACGGAGAACATCTCTCTGAAGAGATGGCGAAGCAGCGTGGGAACATCTCGCAGCCGGTCTATAAGCTGAGGAGTCAGAGCACAGGAATAAGTGAAGAGTCCACAATTACAGCATTGTTTTTTAACGTCATGGTCCATTTTCTTTGGCAAATTTCTCAAGGGCCTTAGTGTTAATCATAATTGACACGTTCCTTTATCTACTGTATGACATGTGCAGCAGTAAACTCACAGATCTCGGTTGGCCTGAGAACCTGCGGTTGTAGTCGTGGATGTGCCGGGGTATAAGTTGTGGTTCAGCCCCACACTACAGGGCATCTAT
>NC_024320.1:7440908-7456171 GCF_000523025.1 Cynoglossus semilaevis
GAGCAGCGTTACCTGGAAAAGGAGGGAAAAAAACATCTGATGAAACCACATACTTTGACATTACTATACGGCAACATTGGTCAACCTTGGGGTTGTTTGCAAAACTCCATGTGGTTGTCTAGGAACATATCTAGTAATTGTTTAAAAATTACAGAAAAAAATTGTTTTTCAAATAATTAATCTTTTTAAAATTTTGATTACAAACACCACACGCAATATTAAACAAATGCATTCTTCCACTTCCACATAATAACATGCAGCATGTACAAATATGTGAGCTAGAGTATCTTAATTGACAGCTGCCTGATTACACAAGTAACAGCTACTACAATGTATCTCAGAAATGTGTGATGTGTGTGATTATATGTGTCATAAAGGGGGTCACAAGCCAAAAAAGGTTGGGAACCACTGCCAAAGCAGCACAAGTACATGAGGTAAATAAAAAATTAAGAATAAAAACTTTTTTACTTTGACTAAATTTTGCACAACTGTCCTAAATCAAAGATTTACTCATAAAGCCTTACTATTTGTCTGCAGATGGGACAGCTGATAGCACCGAGCCAGGTGCCATATCTCCAGTATGCTATAATACATGTGCCTGCAAAGAAAAAACACACAGCACATTTTTAACAATACTTGCTTCTTAAATATAAAATGGAACCAAATCTGATCTGTGAGGTCATCTCACCACAGAAGAGGTGTCCACAGTTGGTTTCTACAGGCAGAACAGCCTGCTGTAAACAGACGGGACAAGACATGTCCGTGTAATACTGCTGTCTTGTCTCCGTTTGAGAATTTTCATCCTGACAAAATGAAGAAATTGTGTTAAACACACAGAAAAAATCAAAACACACGTCAGGAGAAATGCTACTTTTTTTGCCTACACACCTGCTCTGTTTGAAGCTGTTGTCGAACAGCTCGAACATGCTCCTGATTTTCAGGGTGAATGTATTGCTGCTCTTGTCTACAAAGGACAGATGATTTGCATTCATTTTTTTCAGCTAAAACATTAATTATAACAATAATAATAATAAGTACAAAGACACCAACACTGATCTTTCTACCTGCAGAGCAGAGTCAGAAGGCCAACAAGGAAGGCGATGCTCAGCACAACAACAAATAAAACCTGGTTGCTGACTCCTTCGATTAAAGTGTCCTCATCTTGGATCAGGTAGTCCACGCCCCCACATTGGTTGTCCTCCATCACACACACTCATATTCTACAGTCCTGGAAAACGAATAGAGGCTTAAATTTCATTAAACAGACTTTTAAATGAATAAAAAGCTAAACTCAAAATGTTGTCTTTTTTCATATTTAGACAATGTTTTTGTCTAAAATTTGACAAGATTTTTAGAGTTTGGCCATTAATATGGCTTTATTGTGTCTTTACTCTACCTGAAATGCATAGTCCACAAACCGTGACCGTTTAAATGGTTAATTAGTTCTTAACTAATGAAAATTTGGTGAAAACCAGGAAAGGTCTTAAATTTAATATCTCAGTTTGTTTATGAACAAAACATATTCAGCTTTTTTGCACATTGAGAAATAAAAGCAACCTTAGCGTTTGGGTAATGTGTCCTATTTTATACAAAGTCGTTCACAATAACTAAATAAATAACTAAAATATTCTGAGAATTTAAATTAGTGGGGAAGCAATTAATCATCAATTAGTCGCGGTCTCTCATTGACGAGTAGAGCTGTTCTTTATATACGCGGGCCATTTTTAAGGACGTGATTTTACTCTCTTAGACTTGCATTTGTTGTATTTCTGCACCATGTGAATATACAAACTCCACAGTCAGCATATACTGAATACTTATATTAAATATCTTGCACCAGAAATAATTATTTGTCACTAAAGACCTCTACATCTGCGATCTAGAAGCTGTGAAAATTCCAAAACATCGCTAGTATTTCGTTAACAGTTACTCATAGCCACCAAGTTATCATGAATAATTGACGTAAGGCTTGACTAATGATAGCAATCAGATTTTTTCAAAGCCTAAAAAAAATGTTTTGTTAAATTCACCCAACCAAGCCCCAAAGCCATCAAACATCGAAGTCAGAGCTACGGTCTATATTATCCACCGACGCCCAAAATGTAGCTCCTGCGTTTCACTGTCAAACAGCAGCATCGACCTCAGCCCACCTGACTGCAATCCATGAGAGAAGTACACAGGCTCATCGATGACATCTTCTTTTAAGGAGGTGAGCTTCAACAGATTCTCTGTTTAATCGAGGCTGACCGTTACGTTCATGGGAAGTACTTCAGAGTTAACGTTGCCATATTAACTTATGATTCACTTCCTTGGGATGATTTGTTATGGTGACGCTTCTTCTTCTTCCACATCAACATTTCCGCCAGACAAAACAGTTAAAAATACGATGCTGCCCCCTGCTTTCACTGTCTTATCATCAGCGTTTGTTCAGATGTAAAAAATACGTCGTAAAAAAACACAATATTATATTTAAGCTCGAACACCACCCTTTAAATACAGTTGGCTAAATAATTTTACAATAAGACATGAGTAATGTGACGTTTTGACAGGAGTGTCAAGGGGCGTAGGAATGTGTTTCGATCGACTTCGTCCAGCGCATACCATTATTGTAGTTCTCCTCTTTGACCATAGGGTGTCAGTGGTATGCGAGATGTGTTATAGAGCCGGGCGAAGTGTTACCCGAAGTAGTAATAACGTAGCATCAATTTAGTACAACAAGCTTATCGACGCAAAAAGGATTGATAATTTGACCAAAATATTTTTCTGAGGCAAAATGCCTCGCTACGCACAGCTTGTGATGGGACCTGCGGGCAGCGGGAAGGTACGTTAACTGGACACGTTACATGATTTGTTATGCTAACCGGCTAAATGATGTGACCGAAATCATGTTGTAGTAACTACGCACTTCTACCCACAGTCAGCTTATGTGACTGTGTTCTATTTTTTTCGTTCATCGAATATGGCTGTTGCTTGTCGTCTTAGAGTACCTACTGTTCGACCATAGTCCAACACGTGCAGGCTCTCAACCGGACAGTTCGGGTGGTTAACCTGGATCCAGCAGCTGAGCACTTCAACTACCCTGTCATGGCAGGTGAAAAACATGTTTACAAAACTTCCTAAATATCCCAAACAATACACTGCAAACAATTCGTTATTAGTGGATGATACGTTTCATCCACTAATCGGTTAGCATAACCTCAGAATGCATCTCTTTTGTATGAATTTCGTAATTTACATCAAACTGTAATTACATTGAGACAAAAGTCAGCCTGTTGCTCAAATCATTACATTTATGCGTTGAGCATTTAGTATTACATTACTGAAGCTCTAGTGATTTTATCTTTTGTACAAAGATATGATCTTTGACAGAATTAAAGGTCAAATATTTGTTTTTGTTTTCCATAGACATCCGTGAGCTCATCCAGGTGGATGATGTGATGGAGGATGATTCTCTCAGATTCGGTCCTAACGGAGGCCTGGTCTTCTGCATGGAGTACCTTGCCAATAACTTTGACTGGTTAGAAGAAAACTTAGGTCATGAAGAGGATGACTATATATTGTTTGACTGCCCAGGTAAATGTAATAGATGGGCCACATTAGAGTCAGTGCCATCATAACAGAGAGTTTTTGTGAGAAAAACAACGGTGGGTGTAAAAAATAATGCGTTGTTTACAGGTCAGATTGAACTTTATACACACTTACCTGTAATGAGGCAACTGGTGGAGCAGCTCCAGCAATGGGAGTTTCGTGTGTGCGGGGTTTTTCTGGTGGATTCCCAGTTCATGGTGGAGTCGTTTAAGGTAATACGTATATCCTAAAACTTAAGTAATTATCTTACATGAAGAGGCTTCAAAATGTTTCCTGTTTCCTGTGCAGTTCATCTCAGGTGTCATGGCTGCCCTGAGTGCCATGGTGTCGCTGGAAATTCCACAAATAAATATAATGACAAAAATGGACCTGCTTAGTCCACAAGACAAAAAGGAAATTGAAAAGTAAGAGTCATATGGGTACAATAATAAATAATACCAATGCAGAAAGTAGATATTTTGATATTAAAGCAGTATCAAATATGTTGTTTTCTTCCTTACCAGGTATCTGGATCCAGATATGTACTGTATGATGGAAGATAGCTCTGACTCTATCAGAAGCAAGAAATTCAAGAAGCTGACTCAAGCTATCTGTGGGCTGGTTAGTGTGAAGTTCTTCATTCAATGAAGCACAAAGTTTAAAATCCAAATTAAGATCATGTTTTTTTTTATTTCCTTGTCCAGATCGATGATTACAGTATGGTTAGATTCTTGCCCTTTGACCGCACAGATGAGGAAGGAATGAACATAGTCCTACAGCATATTGACTTCTCAATACAGTATGGAGAGGATCTGGAGGTCAAGGAGCCAAAGGTCAAGAATTTAAACTTAATAACAATGGAGTGATTTTTTTTTCTTTCTTTAACCCAGCTTCTAATTATACTTTCAATTTTTACAGGAAGTTGATGAAGAGCCGTCAAACCTGAATTACGATCAGATTTTCCAAGACGGTGTCACCAGTTGAAGATATACAAGCAAGAGAAAAGAATAAGAACAAAAAGGAAAAAAGACTGGACAAAAAAATGAGGAAAAACATGGTGAAAAAACATGAACTGTGTCTTGCTTGATTGAAAAACATTTTGTTTTTGTGAACCATTATGGTTTTAAAAGTGTGATATAGATTTGTTATAGTTGTTAATAAATAGTTTTATATTTCCCATTGAAGGTGAGCAACATTTTCTGCCTAATGTTTACAAATCTAACCTATCGTTCTCACAGGTAGGAGGTGCTGTGATTTTAGCTGTGATGTGGATGAGCTGTGTAATACAGAATTATTGTTCAAATCTGTCTTTAACTACTCAAAACAGTTCACATACAAACGATGCATATTGAGTTTGAAGTTAGCAGTTTGCTCCTCGATAAATAAATACACATTGACAAAATACAGAGTGCGGCAGTATACATAAGAGTGGAGTTGAATTCTTTATTGAAGCTTTTAGCCTAGACATAGTGATAATTAATTCAAATTTAGAAATGTAATCCCACAAATTCAACTTTTATTTACAGTCCTGTCTCAAATAGTGTTTACTAGTTTTGTAAGACAATAAGTTTTTTTTCACCAACGTGATTTGTGATTAACAGTTGGTTAATTTAAGAAAGGAAATTAATTATTAATTAATTAATTAAGCAGAATACTTTTTTCTGTCGTTGTAAAAGTAAGATTTTGTATGATTGCCATCTTGTGGTCGTTCAGCTACATGACACGTAACCACTTCCTGTAAAAACTGAAGGGTGTGACGAGGCGGAAGTAGCGTCCTGTGGAAGGTGCTGGTATTTTTCCTTCGCTGAGCAGTTGGACTGATTTTTTTTGTCGCTCAACATGCCGGTGAGTAAAAATAGATATTAAGCAATTATTATATGGTGTCTTTCAGAGGGTATGTCGACTATTGGATTGTGTTAAGCACCGAGGCCTGCGAATGAGCGACAACCCTGCAGTCGGGTCTTGTTAGCATATCCTGGCTAGCGTTTGTTCACAGTGTAAAAACACAGAAAGTGTCTCAATTAAATGTCAAATGACAGCTGTTATTCAACAACAAAGCAGCCTTGGTTTTCTGTCTATATACTGTATATTGTGTATACTCACTAGACGCGCACTAGTTTATTAATAACCCATTGCAGCTGCCATCAGTCAGAATTGTCCCAATTAAATAGCCTTCGCTATTAAGTAACTTTTCTCTCTGTCTATACAAAGGCGTATCACTCAAACCTGATGGCCTCCGACACCCGGCTGGTGGGGAACATGGCTCTGCTTTCCCTCAAAACTCAGTTTAAGGGACCGGCCAGAGGAGACGGTAAGGCTGCGATGATTCTCTTTTTAAGTCACACCAGGGCAACGAAAAGCTAGTGGGCAAAATTATGTCAAGGAAATGTGTCAAATGTCAAATTATTTATTGTCAAATTTATTCATGCAGTCGTTGTAGTGTGTGTTTGTACTACCCACACTCAAACTGTGATGAAACACTTTTTACCTAAAAAAAAAAACGGCATTTCATATTATTGAGCCCAGTCCTGTGCATAGTTTCGTTGTTGTGACACGTTGCTCAGTTCCTTGTACATTATGTCTGTCTGATTTACTTCCATATATGGTCTGGAGAGTGCGTGCTAAATTACTGTCTTTATTATACATTTCTGTAAACACCAAGTGTTCAGCTTTTGAGAGTGTACACGTTGGATCGCGGTGTTAAAGTTCAAATGGTTCAACATGCGTCGAGAAGCCAGTGTGGATGAAGCAGCGTCGATGCAGGGAAAGCACATAATGTTTTGGTTTTTGCAAGTCACTATTTTGTACATAGATTACATTGAAAGAAGATCTCTAGTATTATTTTAATACAGTATCATTGTTTTTTTTAACCTGATGTTATTGTGTTTCTTCAAAGATTTCTTTGAGATGTATTTAAAGCTCATCACATTCTCTAATGCCATAGAAAACAGAAGCAGTCTGGCCATTACTAGTGTTGGTCGCATTGTGTAATGTTGTTGATTTAAAAACTAAATCGCATCAGGGGACAGAATGTACAGCAGTCATTTTGATCAGCCTATAATAACATATTTAGTGATACAGTAAAATCTATATATGGTGTTTAACCATCTGAACTAGAACAATTTTACAAAAGAGTGAAGCACAAAAAACGACCAGGCATCTTCATAAAATTTAAAGTAAGTTTAAGAAGATAATATCCCTACAAGAACATGTTATAAGGATAAAATATAATACATGTTGTCCTACATAAATTTCTAATTAATCATTTGTTTATTATGTTTCTTTACAGGCATTGATTCAGACATCATTGATGAGGCAATCTACTACTTTAAAGCCAATGTTTTCTTTAAGAACTATGAAATCAAGGTAAGCTAATTACCCAGATTTGTACATTCTTATTGCCCAGATTTGTATTATTACTTTTAAGCTCAGCTACTACACAAGTCTCACTTTTTCTAACATTTTTTTTACCCTGTCAAGAAGTAGCTATGTACTACACGTGCCTCAGCTTGTTCATATCCACTCTTCTTCAGCATTACTGTACTGTCGTACTATGCACTTTCCTTACCACACCATCCTGACTGGATGTTTACAAATCAACATTAATTATTTATGATTTTACTTTTCTTCGTTAGAATGAGGCAGATAGGACATTGATCTACGTCACGCTCTACATTTCAGAGTGCCTAAAAAAGCTTCAGAAGGTAACGTGTGTGTTGGATTGTTAATCATCTTTATACACTTTAACTTCAGTTAGTGACATCCTGCTCTGCTCTGACTCCACACAGTGCAGCTCCCGGAGTCAGGGGGAGAAGGAGATGTACACTCTGGGAATCACTAACTTCCCTATCCCTGGAGAACCTGGCTTCCCTCTTAACGCTATGTACGTTAAGCCTGCGAACAAGCAGGAGGAAGGTAAGAAGTATTATTCATGTTTATTTATTTAAAACAACCACATGGGCGTTAAGCTCTTGTGGAGCACCACGGGTAAGGCGTGGCCTGCAGGCCTTGAGTTTTACACCTGTGTTCTAGGTAAAGAGTAGGTGATGACTTGTTGGTTATTAAAGCAGCAGCTCTCTAACCTGTTCAGAGACCATGAGGGCGTATCTCCAGCAGATCCGCCAGGAGACCGGTTTAAGGCTATGTGACCGTGTGTTTGATCCACAGACAGATAAACCCAGCAAAGTGAGTTCACGTAACCAACCTGGTTTGTCAACATGAGTGTACCAACTTCAGAGGCTTTGCATAATCATACTTTTTTCTCCCCCCTTCCAGTGGTGGGTTTGCTTCGTCAAGAAGCAGTTCATGAACAAAAGTCTGTCAGCACCTGGACAGTGAACACAACCCAGGACCAATTTCTGTTGTACACATGCAACATGGATGATTTCGGGGAGGGGAGGGAGTGGGGAGGGACAGGGCGGGGTGAGAAAGGTTTGCTTTTGTGTTGCTAAATAAATGATTTTATACTCTTAGTTCAAAGATGTTGTCTGGATGTAGGTCATATTGAGCTGGTGTTTAATTCAATAAAGACCTGGGGAGTTCTTGTTGGAATTCATTGAATTAACTCATATACACTAACTATAAAGTTAGTTAATAACATTTACTTTTATATCAAGATTATCTTAAATAATTTCTAATTGTTCACCAAGTACCAGACATGTCCTTGATAACTACCATTCAAAACAGTGGTTTATCATAATATAGACCACACTGCCGTCTTCCTTGGGTACAGTACTGAAAGTTTTCTAAACAAAACTCTGTCCTCTAAAATACAAAAACCACAAATGTGAAATCAACATCATTGTTTCATAAAATCTTCTAGTTGTTACACAATAACAGTTCTATTTGAACTCTCTCTCAGCCTAGTCATTTGTTCCCTTAAATCCAGAGAAATGGAACGAGGTAAAAAGACATCTTTGATTTGTAGTTCAAAATGGATATAAAAAAAAGAACATCTATGGCCCGTGCGATCCAAAATGTAAGCCCAAATGCTCAACTTCCCTAATCCAAACACTTCCTTTCTCATCCTTAGGTTTCAGTGGTAAATTTCATCTTTCCAGTTGTATTAATTCCAGAAATGATCTATTTTGCACTCATTTCTACACAGAGGAACTGTGACTTCCTGTTATAGACAGAAAGATAAAACACACACCGGGGGCTGCTCTGCTGCAAATGAACACACCACCTTAAACTCAAGGTAGTAAAACAAAGAAGATTATTTGGACAATTTTTTACAAGTCTGTACGAAATCACTCAAAAGATGGCCCAGCATCACCCCATACCATCACAACCTTAACTTTTAAAAACCCGAATTACATTTTTACTAGCTTTTGTCTAAGCGTTTCTATTTTAATAACACATTCTCTGGGTATGGCAGTGGTCTGCAACCCAAAGCACCTGAGCCAAATCTGGTTCTTTACCCTCTTGGAAATGGCTCCCTGTAATAGATTGAATTTATACATTATACTGTGATACAGCAGACAAGTGTAACAAGGAAGTAGCGGTAGTAGTATACATATATATACAAATATACATACACATTCACACTTACTTCCATCCAACTAACAGCTAAACTACAATGGAAGTTGCCTCATAACTGAACATATGTTTTGCAATTTTGAGATAGAGCAAACAATGTTGACTTCAGGTCACTGAATGTATAAATTGTGAACACCTTGCATTTTTGTAATGAAGTAATAATACAGTCCTCCCAACACTGCACAATTGCTATGCTGGCAAAAAGAGAAAAAAAAAGAACAGAGTTAAAAGTTGCAGACTAGATCAACAATTCTACATCTGTTTTGTTTTTTTAATTTTGGCATAATGTGTACTTTGGTATTTGATTGTCAGTTAACTTCACAGCTGAGAGAGGAGCCAACACAATTTACAAAAACTGCTTAGAAATTCATATTATACTAACAGACTGCACACCCCAGTGAGAGAGACCGTTAGAAAAAACACTAATACAAATTATCATTATTTTCCACCTTGGGCTTTATTATGACAATGAAAAATCAAATATCAAACCGCACACATTCCCAGCTCCTCATCTACAATAACAATACTAGGTCTGCAAATAACAGGTAAGAACTCAATCCATGGTTGCTGTCCTCTCTCCTTTGGACAAAGATCTTACGTTCCCATGCAAAAGCCAGGACAGCATTTTTATTTACAAAAGTAAAAATGTTGTGTGCATTACAAAAATAAGTATTTGTTTGTGTGTTCTTTGGTTAGTTTCAATGATACTATACTTCTGCCTGCACTACTTCCTTGGAGTTAAGGCAGTGAGAAAAGCCAGTGTCTCCATCTTGACCTGTTACAGTATCACAGTATCACAACACCTTGAACGCATCATAGATTGTTAAACAAAGACGGATTTGGCTCAGTGCGACAGGTTGAAAATAAAAGGAAAGGACAGGACAGATTAAACACACATTAAAATAGGCTCAGGTTTAATAAATAGGTTCATTCCAAGGTAACTGTGGTGGAATTTATGTATTTTTGTTTTTCAGAATGAACAATTCCTTACTCTAAAGTGTCTTCATAGAAACTCATTTTCATAATAATATGTGAAAAGGTGTTGCCCTCTTAAATGGCACCTTTTGTCACTCCAACTAAACTTAAATAACAACAATACTAGAAAAAAAAACAAAACAACGTGTGACAACTCGGATCAAAACGCTGCACATGCTACCTGAGCATTTATGGGTTACGAACTTTCTCTTCCTTTGAGGTTTTTTTTTTTAAATGTGTAAATTGTGTCCCATGATCCCCGAGCTGACTGTCAAAGTTCTCCACTTTTCCAACCTAAAACAAAAGAGCGAGTCAGTCTCCCACCTCACAGCACATCTCTCTGGATGCTGATTGGATTTTATAGACTTACCGCACCGAAAGCCGAGCCAACGTCTTAATCAAATGCCATTTCCTGACTTCTCCGCACACATCGGGCCACTTTCTTCTTGAAAACTCCATTACGGTCTTCTCTCCATTCTTTCTGTTGGACAAAGCACAAACAAAACTTTAACCTGAAGTGCAGACTTTTAACCCCTCTCCTTTCTTTTTGACCCACATTTTGTTCAGAACATTTCTGAGTTCACTGAAGCCAGTTTTCTTTTGCTCTCTGTCAAACCCTGTGATCAAAAGCCTTTCAAACAACAAAAAGTCAGCTTGGCTTTGGCAGCAGTTGATTGGCCCTGCAGGAAGCCCTGTAGCTCCGCCTGTCTGTTTGGATCATTTTTGGAATAAATTGAGAAAAAGGCTGAACTGAAAAGGACGTCTGATGAATAGTGATAATGAAAAATAGTCTTCTCACAGCTATATTCATACAGCTGGAACTTTTGAACCAGGACCCTGAGGAATGCTTGTGCATACATCACTGGAAAGCTAGTATCTATGCCAGGGATGTATTTTTTTTAAATGCTTTACTGACTCATTAAAGAATGATAGACGACATTTGTATCAGCTCTTTGCAATGTAACACAGTATTCATATTAAACAAAAACGACATTCTTATTAAAATCTGTTGTTTTTTTTTTTTCAGTGATGTGGCCCTCCAATGACACTCATTTGTGTTTGAGACCCCTGGTCTTAGAACTTACTGCTGCATCTACATTGGCAGGTGAGTCTCCGTTGGGGTCCGCCAACATGGATATCACACTGATCATTATGGTCTCCACTGTATGGATTGGCAGCCAGCGCTCCTCCGGCTTCTCATAGCCATATTTGTCTTCTCCAGGTTCATGAAGAATGGAGATACAGACATCACCATTTTTTGCCACTAAGGAAGGAAAATTTAAATTAATACCACTGACACACTACCAACTCATCACAGGTGAGACACAGTTTCATAAAGTGGGTGAGGTTGTTTTTGCATTAGCCAATACAAGGATTATTTAATATAAATAAATAATTATGGACACGGTTTATATGACAATTTTATGAACTGTGCCTGCTAACAACAATAGAAGTGAAGTAAGATTATACGAAAGCATGAGAATGGCGTTCATGTTTCAGATCTGTCTTTACAGTATGGCTTAGAGATGATGATGTTGATTTGTACCATCATTAAGAACAAGGAAGCAATAAAATAATCTAAGGTTGTCAAAGGAGTGACTGTGATCACCAAGAAAAGATCTCAGACATTAGAAGAAGTGGAAAAGTGAAAAGAATTTCGGAGACAATAATAAGTGAGAAAACGAAGCAACATTGAGCAATCACAACTCCTCGGCATCTTTTTTTTGTTAGATCTAATTATTTTCATTGGTTTCTTGTATGCACCTGTACATAAAATACTGTTAAAAAGTTTAACTAAGTAATCATCTGGGGTCCAGGAATGGATTATTCCATTTTATATTGATTCCTATGGAGAAAATTGTTTCAGTTTTAGATTCACGAAAAGACCCTTAAGGAAAGTGTACATGTGATTGTGATCAGTGACCAGGAGCAGTTTTACTCTCACCATTTGGATGCCAGATTTCTGTGACAAACTTCATCTTAGGAGGCCTCAAAGGATAGTCCCGGGGAAAAGTTAAACTGGCTTTAAACACTCCTCCTTCACTGAGAGTGGATGAAAAAAAGTTTCAACAACAACTATTCTGTGATTTGAACAGATGATGAACATGTCATTTAAGTATTTTTATGTCAACTGTTCTTACAACAATGTGTCCTGAGGTCCCATGACAACCACCTCCCACTGATATATGTCATCGTCATCGACAAGACCAGCAGAGAAGCCTTCCACTGGGTTCTTGTTGAGCTCTGAAAGTTAGCACACGTTGCAGACGTTAAGTAATGTGCAAGTTGTTTTTTGTTTGCATATGCATAAAATGTAATGCCCTGACCATATATACTACATGTCTGGTCTCCACACCTTCCTTCCATTCATGTCAGGTAGCCATTTTGGAAAAAGTCAGTGTCAAGATTACATTGAGAGAATTAAATTTTATTTATTTATTTATGTATTTGTTCCTAGCCCTTTTTTTATAGCTAGCTTTCACTTTACTCATTAAAATTTCAAAATAAAACTTTTTTTATACTTAATTCTGTTAGTATTGTATAAAAGACATTATTTTGAAAATTGCCAAGCTATCTTTAAATAATGAAAGTAAATGAAAACGGTTCATGTACCAGGGATTGGGGACCCCTGATTGAATTCGATTGAATCACTTTACGTTCCAATATACCATAAATATTCAGTATAAATACCACATAAATATGTTTAGTGTAAGTTATTTGCCCCATTATTACAATGCATTACACATAACCTCTCTTCCCATTGTTCTTCAGTGTTACCTTATACTGTCAGACCATTACTCTGGGGCGATTTACGACAAAATGTCATGCAGAAGAAAACGATCCCACTTTGGTTATTTGTGACTATCAATCAATTAACTGAGGACCATCATGTTAATTTGGCCGGTTAAAAAAGAAGAAGAAATTGTTTTAAAATGTCAAAAGTATCACATATATAAAAAAAGGCTGGCATTACTACAAGTGAAAGTGAAAAAAAAAATTCAACCGCTTGAGCTTTGATCGAGGATATGTAGAAACAGCTCGGTATTTTGACATATTTTTTTAAGTTTGTCTTGCCACCTTTTGACATTTAGTCGGATTAATAATCTTTTTATTGACATAAGTTAAAGCTTTAACAAAAAAAAGCAGACATACTGTACAGTAGGACTTGTATCGAGTTAAAGGAGAGAAAAGTGTACAAACATAAACAATGTGGTCATATTTTTAAATGCCTCCAGAAGTTGTTGCACAACAGCTAATTATACGGACGCAGCTGGTTGACACGCTTTCCAAACACGTGTATTTTCAAATAGTTCCACATGACTTTGGTACTTACAATAATGTAGACTAACCCCATAAAGAGTCAAATAACACGTACCATGTATTTGAAAAACACGTACGACATGGAGGACTTTACGGTAAAACTTTTGTATCAGTAACAATTCGTGTTCTAACTTACCTGCTAGTTGTTTACGCAGTAACAACGACGACTGTCCTGACATTTTATTATTTTTTAACTAGTTATACTGACTGAGAGTGAAGCGCTGTCAGTTAAATCTTAATGCTAAACAATGACGGTAAACCACGCTGTCCGGTTTCCTCTAACTCTGACGGCGAAATCGTCAACGTGAGTCAAAAGACAGCAGCGTGACGTCGACAGCAACTATCAGACATTTTAGCCCCCAGCAATGTCTTTTAGGCATAAATGTCTATCTGGTTAGGCACTATTTAAGCTCAAATCCACTAGCCATACACAAATAAAAGCTGTTGTGATTAAAATAATTAAATACAACGCATTAAATTAGTTTCAGGCTTCTGTAAATGGCACAATCGAAATAGATGCCTTACATACCGTTTGCAGGGCAAAATAGATATGTTGTTTTTCCAAGTTTACTTCTTCAGCTATTTTAAGAGTTGTTGTTTTGTGCAGTGGTGCATTACTGCCTCGGATTCTCGCACGAATATGTAAAAAACGCTATCTTTGATTTTTAAAAATGAAAAAATAATTAATTAATTAATTAAAAATCACTAGTATCACTCACAAAACCACCAAGCTTTATTTCGTATCTAGTCACCTTTGTAAATGTATAACTCTGAAAAAATACTAGAACAAATACGTTGTTGTTATTTATTGAAAATAACACCGTTTAAATTCCTTTCACCGCGTTCCGCCCCTAGGCCTGCTATTCTCATTTTGCCCACAAGATGTCACACACTATTTCAATCCTATATAGACCAACACAAGTCTCCTTAATTTCCATTCTTACTCTCACACGATTATACTGCGTTTCATTTGATCACTTCAGTCAGTAATTTATCCTTACCCTTTACTGGGTCTGTTCACGTGTTTGCTTTTACTATTTATTACTTTTTTTCTTTAATTTTGCTGTTGTTTGCCCCTGTCTTTATCTGATTTCAGATCCAGAATTTACTACACAATTTTTTTTTATTCCTATATGTGGTCACATATGTTCAGTCGCATGATTTAACATCTCTTTAATTTATCACGATTAATCTTGATCGCAAATAACCCCTAATTAATCATGATTAAACGCGGGAAAACAACAGTCCTTAATTTGACAACAACCTGTATATGGTTGGAACAGAAAGAGAAATACCAGCAGGTAGATGTACATCTTTCAAACCTGGATGTATTTGTTATTATTTCTAAAAGATGAAATGTTTACTATACTATATATTAGTAATTTTTTTGGGGGGGGGAAATCTAAACTGCAACATTAAGTTTGACCAGGGTTAAGTTTCTTAAGGCACATTGCATCATCAGTGGTAGGAGAGAAGATTTAAATTGTTATCATAATCTGCCCGAAATATAACTTAAGAATTTATGCTCAGAGGCTAACACACAATTTTCCACACAATATAAAGTGTGTAAATTAAAGTTTCCTTTGAAAATTTTAAATCAAAAGTTGACATTTTAATTAATAAGTAAAAGTAGGCTATATATGTGTGTGAAATGGAGGTGCATCAACCCAGTTAGTATATAAAAGTTTGGGAACTACTGTACCAGAGCTATGAAAAGTGGATGAACAGTGGAATTATTGGATGTGCGGTGCACAAAAATGTGTTAAAATGTTAACATTTATATCAATATAATCTTGTCTATTTGCAGGAAAACACCAAACATCCCAAAATTGAATATCACTGCCTAGAAGCCACGTTCATCT
>NC_024320.1:7456208-7465011 GCF_000523025.1 Cynoglossus semilaevis
GCAGCCGTCTGTGTTTTATCTGCTCTATTTATTTGTAGTTCTCCCCTGTAACAACCTCTGACTCATTCAGGAACCCTGTCATCTCCAGCATTTTACTGACTTGCTTTTTTAACCCAAAGGCAACGGTATTAACGCAGGGGAAAGACGATATTTTTAATTTATAAAGCATCAAGTAGAGTTTACACTGGGGTGACTCCTGAAGGTGGGATTTATTCACAGATCCTGCTGTCACATTTGCTTTCGGAGAAAAGAAATCCTCTTTGCTCTGGCTGGATTCCACACAGCTTTGTATTTATGCAGAACACAGCTGCAAAAACCAAACCGCAAAGTTGTGACGGAAAACATGACTGATGATTCTCAGTTCCTGCCATGAAGTTTGCTGGTTGCACCTCTGTTAAGATCCCCACTGCTCCTCCTCCTCCTCGGGTCATTATTGTTAGGTTCACTTTAATGTGCCTGTATATGTGCATGTTAATGGAGGATTACTTCAAGTCCTTGTTCCAGCCGCGGATCATTCAGAGTTCACTCAAGGTTTCCTCCAGCTGTGTTAGCACACGCTACAATAAGTCAGAGTATTTGACTGAAACTGCACTCACTGGTTTGGAACCGATGTTTTGTTTCTGTGCTAGTTTCACAATTCGGTCTCAAACAAATACCCTTATCAAAATAACATATATTTATTTGAATATTTAGGACATTACTCACTGTCCCAGAACCACATTATGAAGCTTGACAGTCTTATCTTTATTACAGTTGCCACATCCAGAATCATCCAGACTTAGACTGAGGGAGAAAGGAAAGTCAGATGTTCCTCTGGTTATATTTCTGACACCAAAAAATGTGGTTGTTGAAATGGCCTCAATCTGACATGGAAAACAAGATTGAGCTCAATTTTAGGAGTTTTGGCTGCTGCACCAGTATTGACCAGCAGGTGATTGACTCTCAAACATGATGGTGCTCATCACCATGAAATTAAAAATCAGCTATTTAAATCAGTAAAATATAAATAGTTAGTGCTAGAAAGTGACCAGGCTGATTTAAATAGCAATTGTCATTGATGACATGGAGGAAAAATATCAAATTTAATGAAACATTTGAGCTACAGATTTTTGATTGAATAATCATGTAAAGTAGTGCCACACCTGTTTTGTGAAACATTGATGAGACGCCATTAATCAAACCACGCTTGGAGTGAATTACATCTTTTTGTACAGTCAATTTACTTCCTACCCCAACATCAGAACCAGAACAGCTGTTCATCATATTGACAGTAATAAAGAGTAACAGATGGACATTTTTGTCCATAATTTGTGATCAGAGTCTTTTATGAATTAATAATACAAGCCTTGCTATATTGCAATAAAATGTATCCTGGTGTCTTGCCTTGCTGCACTCCTAAATGGTAGTGTTCATCACATTTTCTGGCTTTGGCCACTGTAGTACACTGTACTTGTCATGACATCATGAGCAGTACTGGCCTAGTTGGAATCAATACAGGGAGTTCTGTTCCTACAATGTGGCGCAACTTGATTTTCACTGTGAGTCGGAACTCACACACTGGTTACCTGTGTTACTCACCTACACTAACACAGTGGTGACATCACAATCTAAGACATAAAAAATCAGAAGAGCCTGGGAGCTAGCTGCATGAGTTTACAAGAGGATGTCGTAAACCAAGAAAGCTGTATAAAGTTGAGACCTAGTTATACCCTGCTGGTCAGTAGTGGTACTGCATGTATTATGGCTTCATGCACTAAATAAAACATGAGAAGCAAGTTCATCTTTTGCAGTTCTAAGATCACACGTTCCACACCAACAGTGCAGTAACGTAAAGCATTTTCCAGATGTTGGCCCTCGTTAGCCTAAAACCACAGTGTGGCACCGCAGGGATTTTGCCCAAGCAGCAATGAGCAACATATTATTCATAATTAATTGGTCCTCTGGGAACAGTGGTTTTAACGTGGGTGCTCTAACAGGACTACTTATTTAAAATAGATGGGAAACACATAATACCCAATGCATATTGATTGTTTTATTTATACGGAGTAATGTTTCCATTACACACTGTATCATTAGGCAATGATGTGACACACTGATACACAGCCTGGTAGATGCTGTGAGGTTCCCAGTCCTGCACATATTATCATCACAGGCTGCACTGAAACCACCAGCAGGAAGGATACAGGACCGTGGTCAGTGGCTAATAGCAGGTAATTTGTTGCATTGATTAGAGCTGTCTCAGTGCTGTGCTCAGGTCGAAACTGCACCGGAGTGCGCTATTGATACTCTGTGCACTGAGAAAGTGAGCCACTGACTTATACCTCTCTACTTTCCAGTCTGCCACCAAAATGGAAGATTAGACCGCTGCACAAGTGGACTCAAAGTGAGGCTGAAATGTGGTATGGTATATGTGGAAGGGAAAGTTTCAGAGTTTCGAGAAGATGAATCTATATATAGCCAGGAAGCTGCAACAATGAGGGGTAATTTTTCTAGCTTTATAGCCAATTGATTTTTCTTAAATCCAGCGTGGTGAAGTAAATACCACGGACGCGATGACTCACATACTGGTGTTATTAGAACATTGAGTATATATCTGGGAGAAGAAAAAAAACATTTAACACTTGGACTTTATTTTATGCAGTTTTTAGTCTGTTTTTTTTAATGTAACATTTATTTAACCACTGACATCAGACATCTCTTTTACAGGGGAGACCTGGCCAAAGGAAACAGCCACACAGGATTAAACACTCCATGAAAACACTTACCTGACATTTGAACAATAACTGAAAGTATCTGCTCAAGCAGTGTTTTACATAATGTGACATTTACAGGTTTTGTTGGAGATTATTCTGTGACCAACTTGCAACTTTATTTTTCTATTGAACTGAATGTGTTAATATTTATGATGTGAAGTAAATGACAACAGACAGAAAAAAACCCCAAATCACTCATAAACATGGGTCACATCTTGTAATGATGTAGTGCTAGTTTGTCAAACACCTGGTTCAGGAGCTACTTCTGACCCAAAAACCTAAAAAATCTTAAAATCTGGCCATGACTAGATGTGAAGAATTATTTTGTATTACCCTTCAGGTAATTTTTATAAAAACTTTTTTTAACTTATTGAAATTAATTTAAGAATAAAAAAGACTTTTACTTACTGTTTAAACTGTATTTTTATACAATATTTAATTACAAAATATGATGTCTAGGTGAAAATAAGCAGTGTGGCTGAGTATTTTTTTACCTTTACCAATGTGATTTTCTTGAACTTTCTGTAAATTTTGCAGAGGTCATTGTGACGTGGTGTTTTGTGGAGCGCTTGAGTCGTAAATGAAGACAATCAACACATAAGACAGTGATGGCCAAACGTTTTCTGCAGCGCCCCCTTTTGTTGTTAGTAAAATGGTCAAGCCCCATCATTTAGACACACTCTAATCTCTACTGGATATCCACTTTACTTTTAACACTGCGTCTCCTACAAAACTGATAACAAAACAGTGCAATTTCCAATGTGTAGGACAATCAGAAAATATCTGAATTAGGATTCATTTGTCCTGCCGTGGCCCCCATCTCGCACATCGCACCCCCCCCCCCCCCCCCCCCCCCCCACACACACACACACTTTGGAACTTTGGAACCCACTGAGATAAGGTACATGATTCACTGCTGCGGCCCCTGAAGTGAGCAGCCAGAGAAGTCCTTCACTGTCTGTTCAGCTCTGCACTCAGGAGAGATCCAAACACATTAGTCCATCTCCTGCAGCCTGAATACGAATCGCTCGGAATTTACTGGATGATACCGTCTGTACGTTAAATTTTTTAAAGGGATTAAAAGTAAACACAAATTTGACTCCACTGTTCATAAAGGCGGTCCAGATGGGACCAGCTCTGCTGATTCAAGTGCAACTCATCACCGATGTCTCCGTCCTTGATGGAAATATGATAAAGCCCGTGCACAGGTCAATCAAGGTCAGAGACAGTATACAGACTCACACGCACAGGCGAAACGCTCCAGAGAGTAAATTGGTTTTTAATGTTGTGAAAACCTGAGCTGCAGAAAATCAGTTGACCACACAGTGCCCACATGTGGCTAATTTAGGGCAATCAAACGGGGTATTTGTTTGGAAAAAGTGATGACACTGTGGCCGTGTTTTCTCTGCTTTGTCTACAGTTTCACCTGCTGTTTTCACAACAATGTGAATCTGGTATTCAGATGACAGAACTCTGCTCTCTAAGAAGTTTTTAAAAATGTGACTAAAAACTATGAGCTGTATTTTGGTTTAATATTTTTCTGATCAAACTCCACCTGATTCGTTTCCTTCCCCAAATCTAAAAGAACACTTAAAAGAAACTAGAAACAACAACAACAACAACATCATCATCATCAACAACAACAACAACAACAACAACAACAACAAAACAGGTCAATGACATCGTCCAGAATTCTACTAAGAAACACTGAAGAAGAGTTTAGACCAACGTGTCTCAAATTCTGCAACATAATTACATGAACTCACTCACTCACATTCATTCATTACTCCAGATACAGGCTCAGTCTGGGATCTGGATGTGGACCCTGGTCTGGACTTCGAGGAGCCCTGGTTTATAAAGATGTGGAGAACTTTGAGAGGAAAAAAGTCCTTTTCCAAATTGTCTTAAAACTTTCTGACAATCCCCACTTGTTTTGTTTTTGTTTTGTGGTTATGTCGTCATCTCCCATAAATTAGTTAAGAAAATCTTCACACAGGAAGTAGTTGTTGAGCAGAGCAGACAAATACATTGTCACGTGATATTATACACGGAAGACAAATTTGTTTTCATTTGCCTGATGTACGCTACATTCACTTTTATCATGGCCCCTAGGGGTAGATAATGATGTTACCACTGAGTGACAAAGGTACGCATGTCAGTTCAGACTTAAGGAATTAATCAAGCCATGTCACGTTCATTATAATCACATAGGGTGACCTGAAGTCATGTACCTAAAGGTGCACATCTGTACCTGAATTTAAAAAAAAAAAAGTGACATTATGTTGTTTTGCTGATAGCAAGCAAGCTGCAAACTTGCTACTACTCCAGTGAGTGTTTCTTTAGCAAAGAGACTAAAGAGCTGTAGGTGGCCTCGGGAGCCACAGGTTGGAGACCCCTGCCCAGGTGCATCAATGTAAGAGCAGAGCCACCAGGTTTACACACTGAAGAATCTCTGTGAGCATTCGCCTCTGTGAATAGGACGTGGACAGGGACCTGCTGCGTCGCATGAAAGTTAAACAGTATGGAGGCAAAAAGTCACTGTCATGGAGCTGAAGTAATTAGCAGAAAGGTTATCGAAGGAGCGAGTGGCACTTCTCTATCCCAGGGGATTATGGGAGTTGTAAAATGGTCACAGTGATTTACTGCCAGCCTCTGACTATGTTTATGGTTTGTTGACAAATGTGAGATTTAAGGCTTAGGATAAAATGAAGTCAAACATTTTCATATTAAGGTCATTATAATGTGCTTATTTTTTTTCATCCACACACAAACTGCAGGTGAAAATTCTTGTTGCCGTGAATCTTGCTCAACATGTTCAGTGAACGTACACTGTGGAAAAACCATTGATCACATTGACCTTTTTGACTCTTCCTCCGGCTGTGAGTGTCAACCACACGGAGCAGCAGAGCTCCAGCGTCCAGGCTCAGGGGCAGGAATCACAATCACTTCCTGACTTCCTTGGCTGTGAGAGTTGATCAATACAGTTTGGCTCCTTGACATCCTTTAGGAGATCATTTGGTGTTTACACAACACAGGGAGGCCTGTGTTAAATAAGTTTTAGGTCTGAATTTTGATGCTTTCACAGTTTTTGTCTAAATTATGGAACATTTGTAGGAAAAATTGGAGTAAAAACGTGCCATTAAATCGAATGCTCCACAGCCAATCAGATCGGTACACACTAAATATTACTAGATTACTAGATTTTTTTCCCAATCTGGGCACTAACCCGTGACATTGCACACATTTGAATTCTCATTAAGACCTCACATTTGTCCAATAAGACCAGATCCCCAGGCCATTGAAAATGATTGTACGCAGATTATTTCAGCACCATGGACAGCGACAGTTGTCATGGAATTAAAATAATGGTTTCAGCTCAATCAGTGCTCTGTGCAGTATTCTCATCATCACGTATACACGTTATATACTTTTCAATCGTGACCATTTTGCCAATGGAGACAAAACTTAGTTTGAAAGATAACGTGGTAATTTTGCCGTTTTGTCTGTTTATCTTTTTTTTTAAAATGCATTAGTCAGGAAATGTATGTCAATTAAAATCTCATTATTTCCTTTTTTTTCCGTTTGTTCTCACTCCCATGAGCGCCACACGAGGCAAGTGCACATGTATTCTTCTTCCATACAGGACTGATGTAACGCACGCTCCCTGTAGACGTCACAGCCATAAAGGTTGGACCTACAGGCGCTGTCGTTTAATCGGAGCCGCAGTGTAGCCACTGAGGCAAAGCGTTGTATTCATTTAATTATCTTTGACAAAATAAATGTAAAAAGTATCAGCAGAACGGAGATTTATTTGTTGTTTTAGCTGCTGACTTGGTTTGTTGTTGTAAATTAATTTCCTTGAGGAAATTACTTGTGGTGTAAATGTGAATCTAATTTCATGGACTAATTTACCTCATCTGGAGACTTAATCTCAGAAGCATTAGTACAGAACATTAGAACAGAGGTTTGACAGTGTCTGAACATTTCATGTCGTTTGGTGTTTGGGTTGTCAGACTGTGGTTTAAGACATGTTTGAAACATTGCCTTTTCCAGGTCAGATTCAAGCACTTCAAGGACTTTTTAAAAGCCACTTTTCAAATTTCTCAGCCACAATCTATGCAATATTTTTGACAACCTTTAGCCATTTCAATTTTAGTCAACTTTAGCTTTAGCTTACTGTGGCTCAATGTTAGCGATATTTATGCTAGCTTTTACTACTCTGTGTGATGGTGTAAGAAAATGTGGACTACAGTTCAGCTGTCATGGACAACGGTTTTCTAATCTGGGATTTTTTTCCTTGTCCTATCCTAACTTCAGTTTAGAAGAAGAAGTTTTCTGGCTAACTTTTAGCTCATGCTCTGCTACGTTTGTAGCTGAGAGACATAGATTAAAATAATACATAGTTTCAGCTATGTTTTTTTGGATGATTGTGATCTTATTTTTCTTAAACCTAAGAGTTTTTAGGGTGGAGCTTTATTTCTTTTCTTTTTTTTAACTTTTTTTGCTAAACTTTAGCCATATTTTAATAAATAAGAAAGAAATGTGCTTAAACCATCTTTTGACTAGAAAACTATAAATAGTTACAGCATGTATAAATCAGCAGGTGTAATAAATACACAGTTACATCGATGAAGCCGACACCAGCTGCGGTGAAGTTTATTTCAGTTGACACTTGCTTTCAGTAGATGGCAGTGTGACACACACTTTTTTCCCGGAGCTCCTTGTGAGTCTTTGACTTTGAAATAATAAAAAAAAAAAAAACAACCCTGCAACTGTTGTGCTTTGATTTGTTTGACAGTTTTCGTATTCATCTCACTTCCTCCTCCTCCTCCTGATGCAGAGGAAGGTCGCTGAGCATGAAATTTCATGTATAATCTCCCTGTAGACAAACACACCACAGAGCGGCCCTGTGCAGCCGCAGCTCGCTCCTGTGAAACCATTGTGCCAGATAAGAACGCCACATTTTCCTTTTCTACATCAAACCTCCTGAACAGAGCAGCGAGATGCAGATTCTTTTTCTTTTTTTTTTCTTTTGGAGAAAAATTATGAATGACCATAAAAAAAGATCTACTCTCAGGTCACGGCTGGCAGACTCATTATCTTCCAATTAACAATAATAATTCATTATGGTTAAGGCCTCTAATGGTGGCAGTGCAGTTTAAATGGACACAGTCAGCAGAGTTAAGGCTGGATTTATCAGTGCAGCTTCTGGCTGGGCCGAGAAAGTGCTTTAATGTGTTAATGGCTGCGGTTTTCTGCATAAATGACAATTAAAAAAAAGAATCCGGACTAAGTGCATTTACACAGGAGAGACAATGAACGCCTGGACGGAAAAAACAATACGGAGGAGGAGGTCTATTTTAACAGAATGTCATTTTAACAGAATGTCAAAATGACGCTGATGAATCAGCGTGTTTGGATCTACAGTCTGGATATATACGACCACTGTGTAACTGTTGTCACTGTATGTTTTATTTTCACACGGATGTGCCTGGCTTTAAATAATGCCGCATTAAATCCCTCGGCGACAGCTCAACACCCTGCATGGCTGATTACATCCTGCTTTGATTTAAATGCACTCATCCCTCACAAACATCAGCATCGCACCCCAGGACACCCGCCCGCCCCACCCCACCACACACTGACCTGCCCTCCCCATCCCGCCCCGCCCTCCGTCCTGTCCGGATATTAGTGGGCCAAATGAAATGATCAACAAATGGCAAGTGAATAAATCAGCGCAGCGCCCGGTCCTGGTTCCAGGATCACCTGGTATTATGAAAGATCTGCTGGCATTCATGGAAATGTCAGGGGAAAAGCACATGTCGGAGATCACTGAATTTCTGCCTCTCAAACTGCTCACTTTTGATTTTTGCCGAACATTAAGGCCCCTTTAAGTGATGGTTTCGTCGTCATTGACTGTAGCTGTTTTTTATAAATGTATTGAGTCATAACTTTTAGCGAACGTTTACCTTTTTAGTGAAACTTTTTTGGGCTAGTTTCTGAGTTTTAGCTGTAGCTCTGTGACTTCTTCCCATTGTTGGGCTTTTGTT
>NC_024320.1:7465062-7466064 GCF_000523025.1 Cynoglossus semilaevis
GATGATTCCCTGACTGATAGGGCCCCAAGAAGTTTAGACTATTATATCAAAATATTTTGTAACGTGATTATTAATTCATTATTCATTATTCATTATCATTATGGAGATATACTGTATATTCATGCTCTTAAGTGTGTTACATTGGGGCCCATTGTCACATCCTTCCATTGGGCCCAGAATTCCTTGCAGTTTCCACTGATTTCTAACCATATGAAACTGGTTTTGTTTTGTTTTGTTTTTGTCCTTAAACTGTTTCCATGCAAACGTTGAGTTTTTACCTTCAATTTTATATCAACGTAACTTTCATTACCTTTCAGCTAAAGGCCACATTTAGGTTTAAACATTTTGATAAATATTTATATACCATTGTGTTCTCTCTTTAATAGCTATAAGGTGTTTCTGTGCTAATCGTTAGGTAGCGTGTGCGATAAGGAAGCTTGAATAACCTGGACACACATAAAAGCAACGGACATCTAGCTGAAACATTCAATTATATTTCCACAGAGTTTGAGCTACAGCAAACATTAGCTGTATTTTAGCTAGGTTCATAGTTTGATGATACTTATTATTTTGAAATATACTGCTTTGTATATATATATATATATATTACAATATCAGTTCATATCTATTTTGGCTTAAGGAGATTGTATTATGCACACACTGTATAATGATTGTATCTGACCTATGACCTTTCCTGAAACAAATAAACTAACTACCATCATGTAAAATTCCAACTAAAGGTCGACCTCTGGTGTGTTTTTATTGACATTTAACTTTTAAAAGGAAATTGTGAAAAAACACAGACAAAAACCTTATTTTTTACAACATTACAAACCCAACAATCCTTCCCATGATAAAGTAAAGGGAGAGGGTCAATGATGAGAGGTGAGACTGTCCTCTCAGTCTGTGTTTCCCTCAATATCATATTTATTCATTTATACAAGATTTGACACAGAGGGAGAGCCTTTGATTAACAAGATTACAGGAGGGAAACAGGACAGG
>NC_024320.1:7466110-7487779 GCF_000523025.1 Cynoglossus semilaevis
GTTAAATAAGAACCCGGGGGCTCTGAAATGTGTGTCATACTCTGATATATTACCTTCCGTTTGGGGGAAAAGTGAGATTATCACATTGTCACATTGTGTTAAAGTCTAAGAGGAAAATATCCCTTGATTTGGAGCCTGATTGATTTTTAAACAAACCCGTCTCTGTTCTGTTATTTTTTCTCCTTTGCTTTGAGTGTTTTAGATCAGAAACCCGATTCACAGAGAAATTGAAATATGATATTCCTTCAACATCGGCGCTTCACACACACACACAGACACACACACTTGTTTCACTGGTAATGATTCTTCCAAGATATTTCCTTCCATCTGTTTTTCCCCCCTCTGCTGTGAAAAGCTATTCTCTGCATGTCCCGCGGAATTATTTGTTCCACGGATCGTCTGAACGATCAGTCCCTAAAAATCCATTAGCGCCGATGTAGCAGTAGGCACATGTACACACATGAGGAAATCCAACAAGTACAAATGAGACTCAGGAGGCAGAGGAAGATTAAATGACAACGATGACTTTTGATGAATTACTGCAACGGGATTTGGATGAGCGCAGGTGGCGCCATCCCAACCATGATTATTTCAACACTTTTTTTTTACCTTCAAAGTTTCTGTATTTTGTTAAAACTAGACGGATATGGAAGGTTTTTCATAACATGAAACAGCACCTGAGGTATCACTGTCTCAGTATTTGAAGTGTTATCTTCTCAAACATTCATTTATCATTTTAGTTTTAAATAATAATATAAAGAAGTATTATCATTATTATGAGTTGTAAAAAAAGTTGTTATAATTATTATTAAAATTATAACAATACTATATTTTTGTTATTTTATGTTACATCTACCTCATAGAATGATATTGTGTAAAACCATAAAAATAATCATGGATGTGTGTTCTCATAGCAACACTGCTGCCCCCTGGCTGTGTTTCCTTGTTTAACTTTCTCCCCCTCCATGTTGCTGGCTGGAATTATTTACCTGCAGAAACTATGGAAGGAACAGCATTTAATGCAGTGTTTTTCAACCTTGCGGTCACGACCCCACTGATGATGAGCGATCATCAGGTGTACCGTGGAAAATGATCCTTATAGAAAACTATTATTTATTTATTGCAAATAATTTGTCTAACAGTTACAGCCAAAACAATTAAATGATCCTCCGCTAGGTGGCAGCAGAGGGCTATAAAAAACAAACAAACAAAAAAAGGAACTCAGAGCTGTTTTAAAAAGATCTACATGTTTGTCTTTATTCAATTCCTGCAAGTATAACAGTCTTGTGTTCAACTAAACAGGCCCAGGTTGCAAACTCAAGTAAATAAATGCAAGTAAATAAATAATAAGAGGACATTAATTTTATAACATATACTTTTTGTGCCATTTTTGTTGTGGTGGTACGCCATTGGACTTGTCTAATGAAAAATACGTGATGTGGCTTAAAATAAGGTTTGGAAAACAGTGAACTAGAACTCCGCTGGCCTGAAGGAACTCACCAATCACTTAAGAGTAGATTAAATTAAATGGACCTCTTATCACCATATTGTTTATTCCTCTCCTGCTCTGGACTCTCCTGCACACTCCTTTGTCCCCGATTGCGTCCGTTAAAGCGCATACAGCCCTAATTACTTCTCGTTCTGGGACCGAATGAGGAAGATGACAAGGCTCCCACAGGGTCTTTAAGCAATTTTGGATGCTCGACTTCTCGAAATTGAAAAGATATATACTGTACGCAATTGAAAAAGATACATTTCCCCAGAGATCTCAAACCTATATGCTGGAACTTTCTCTCCCTACAACTGAAAAATCCAGCAGTGGTTGAGGTTATTCTGCAGTAATGGCCCTGCGCTCTCCATCCTGCAGCAGCGCAGATGAAATAGGCTCAACATCAAATGTGCAAATTTCTCCCTGAGACCTGACTCTGACATGTCAGCCCCTTGGTTACATGCCGGGATCCTGTGTGTGTGTGCGTGTGTGTGCGTGTGTCCAGCAGGGGGATGGGAAGGTCTTGGGAAGCCTTTAATACGAGACTGTTAATGTCCACGTGTCTATGTTCTGCAGCTGCCTGCCTCTAACTCATCCTGGTTTTTTATTCCATTTTACTCCTTGACATTAAATCTAAGTGCTGCCGTTTAAAGTAACAGGACACATGCTGACGATCAAAGTCATCCCGGATGAAAAGCAAAAGACGAGAGTCGTATTCCCATCATCTGATGTGTTTACTGGGCCTCGTTAGCATTCCCTGCTGTTTTTCCGCGCTCCAGCTGAGTTTTCCCGTGGATTGAGGAGAGGACAAAATAAAGGCGACTGCTGCAATTTCATCTCCATTGGCCCCGAGGCAAATTGGCCCTTTATCAAAGAAGGGGTGGGGGGGCATCTATCAAGGCAGTGACGGGTATTGAAATTGCCCCACCAGCCACAAATCAGGCCAATGGATCGGCCTTTATCTGAGACAAGGCCGTCATCACTCTGTAGTGGCTGAAGGGGAGGAACCAGGACGTTTAAGAGTCTCTCCTGCCTTTTCTCTTCTGATGGATGTGGCCTGCATGACCTCCCTGTGACCAGCAGGGGCTGGCAGAGAGGAGATTATTAACCCAGATTATTAAAAGGTTGCATGTGTGTTTGGGATAGTCTTCAAATGGATCATAAACTCTTCTGTTTTACTAACCATGTTGTAACGAAAAACAAACTGGAGACTGAAATGATTTTGTTCAGAATTCTCAGACTGAAGACAAAATATTTCTTCAATGTTCAATCAGAAATGTGAGTCATTCGGCCCAGATTAAAAATCAGAATGGTATTGCAGCAGAAGACCAGAAATAAAATTGGAACTTTTTTTTTTAAACTACTTGGTTTCTCAAAATTAGGATCTTGATTTTACACTTAGTGTGTTTTTCTGTACTAGATTATTATGTTTTTTATATATATATTTGTTTGATGTTAGTAGTAATTAGCAGGTAGTCTGACTAACTGCATACTAGAGCTCACATCTCATTTAGGTCTTTTCAGAATATAATCTCCTTTTTTAGAGAGAGATTTTAGAGATTAATGTTATTGTTAAATTAATATAATTTAATGAGTAATTTCAGGGTAAGACTGTTGGAAAAAAAATTTGTTAAAATGTATTCTCACTATAATATAATAATTTTGGTTGCTTTCATATAGAAATGTGTAATGGAAGTTCTCAGACACTAAATTCCTGCCTGTTGTTTCCGCCTGGTTCTTGTCACTCGTTCTGCTCCCTCTAACTGCCCTTATCTCACCTGTCCGTCTTTGTCAGGTGTCCGATTTTCTCCTTTTCTCCCTCACACCCTGTATCTCTCTTTCTTTTTCACCGTGTTTCTTGCTCCTCATCCGTTTGCTCACTTTGCACACGTTCATTTTCTGCAGCCAATCAATGTAAATAGAGAAAGACCATAATGAAGGACAAGACAAATGGATGCAGTGCTGTCGACCGCGTCTGCCCGCTTTTAAACATTATCCTTCCCAACGTGATTGATGGAGACCTGCATCCAAGTAATACCTCATTCCTGCAGTATTCCACACCAGCAGCTAGGCTCAAATGTTTGAGCTGCCTGTCACACACCAAAGGCACGCTGTCCCTCAGAGTCGCCACTAACCATTTCAGTGCCCTGGGCTACATTCCATTTTGCCCCCCCCCCTCTCCGCCCCCCCTCCAGCCCATCCTTCAGCAGGGGAGCTCTCAAACATTAAGGGGCGAGAGCCCCAAAAGCATCAGCACGATAAAATCATGTTAAATAAAATACAGTAAATAACAATATAAAAAATAACATATATACAAAATATAATTAAAATGAATTTTACTATTTTGGCAGTGCTCTCTCTCTCTCCATATGTAAATATATATATAAATATGATTAGAGACCTGTCTGCTCCAACAATAAGGTAAAAAGGTGCTGTGTTCCTAGTATGTTAGTATGGATTCCTGGGACTCCCAGAAGTACCACATAATTGGCGCCTCCAGGGGGCAGCCTGTTGCAGCAGAGCTGCTGTTAACAGAAGAATTTCCCCAGTGTGGGATCAATAAAATTCAAACTATTCATTTGTTCGTCTTTTCTGTGCTTTGTGTCTTTGATCGTCAGTGTGACAGGCAGAGCAGTTAAATCCTCTTCCGCTAGGTGGCAGCAGATGGTTATTAAAACTAAAAGAAGATAATCAGAGTTGTTGAAGAAGATCTTTGTGTGTCTTTCTTCAATTCCTGCCAGTATATTAGCATTGTCTTCAACTAAACAGGAGGACATTTTTAGTAAATTTAAACTAGAATATTATTATATTTAACTACAAATACTTTTTGTAAGATTTTTGTTTGGTGGTTTGCCGTGGCTCAAAAAAGGTTGGGAAACACTGTACTACAGAAATAGACGATAAGGTTGAGCCGTGAACCTTACTGTTGCATTTGTCTTTTTCTGTGGGCTTGCAATATCGCCCCTCCACTAGATGTCGCCCTATGTGACTGCCTGTGTGAACTATACTACGAGCTCTGCTGCTTCCAATGTTAATTCATTGATGATACACCAAGGACGTTGACTTGGAGACAGAAGTGGACTGCAGGCAGGACAGTCATGCACGTGCACTCCATGTCTACTTAGCAACACTTCAGCAGTTTGAACCAAACCATCAGAATAATTATAAAGAGTAAAAATCTATGAATTCACTGGGGGCACATTCTGTCTTGACAGAAGCATGTGTCTTACACGGACCATTTATTTTAGATGCGAGGTCTGAAACAAATGGATTGTTTTAAGTCACATTCATTTAGTCAAGAAGCCTCTACCTGCTTATAATAGCATGGCAAATTGGACGGAGAAAGGTCAAGGACATGTTGTTTTTTATCCTTTCACAGCATTATAATAAATGATGTCGTCTGTACTGAAATTTGATTTTGAACCTAATCCCAGAGAATCTGGTGGATGTGGACAGTCCATAAAAGTAAGGTTTTTGACCCTTCAGGTCCTACTCCATCTGAACGTGGTGTGGTGGAGACTCTGACTTCATAATATATTTGTTGTTAAATAACAGAACAGTCTGAGGGGTCACTGAATGAGAGAAGGCTACATGCTGGACTGGTCACATGTCCATCACGTGAACCCTATACAGTAAAGGCAAACGACTATTACACACCAAAGGTCAACTAAGAGTGAGTCATTTATTTATGCTCGTCAGTAACACAGACGAACGAGCAAAAGTCATGTAGAAAGACCATCAGTCAGCTTTTCGTGACCTTTTAGCTGTAAGGCAGAAGCATTAGCCACCCATCCACCGTGTAGTGAATCTTCAAATAAAAAAACTAAACTTTCATTTCATTTTTTGGATTTTTTGGGTTTGCTGTTAATTCTATAGCTAAAATGTTACTCTTTAGAAATAGAACCAGAGTGGTTCCTGATCCAGAGTGGGCCTCTATCAGGAACATCATCCGGGGTAAAATGTCTAAGACAGAACTTCTCTTCACTGTATTTATTAGTTCTTCAATAAATATTAAAAGCAAATTCCCTGTCGACACGTTTCCATCAAAGTAGTGTTTGTGATGAAGTCGCTCGGCCTCCCTGCGCCCGACCTGGAGATTATCAATCACTGGCGCTCTGACTGTGCAGCCCAGCTTCTCTGCTCATCCACTCTGATCAATTCCATGACTTATGGCTTTAACTAAAAGCCCGTCCACAATCTAATGCTTTTCTTAATCATGTTTTAACTGCTCAGCTTTTATTTGATTAGATTCAATCACAGTGCTATTAACCCACTCCATATTTATTATTCATAGTCAATCAGAGATGGGGAAATTATCTTTATTTGCCAAGGCATTAACATCAAACTGCTCTGTGACATTTGCCTGATTGGAAGGGGAGTAGAGATGTTGCACAGGAGCGGGGGACAATGTGGACATTAGCAGGGATTCCTGCCACTAATGGCTGAGTTTTTAAGACAGTAACTGTCTTCGAATGGAAGAGTAAGGTCCTGCTAAAGAGCTAATTTACACTTACACTGACTTAAAAAAATGATTATTATCATCTAAAATCCTCTCTACACAGAGCAAACTCCACAACTGATGGTAAAGTATTACAGTCAGCGTACCTAAATATAAAAAGTCACAGTAACAGTGACTGTAAATAAGAGAAAATTTGAAGATTATTGTGTATTTGCACCATGTTACCTTTAATTTAAAGGACTTATACTGTTATATTATTATAATATTGTTACGCCAATATTTAAAATCGTACTTTTTTTATTTTATTGAATTTTTTTATTCTTCCTTTCTTTCTTAGATATATAGATGTTGTACTTTTGTACAGTTAACTATTTTTGACTAACCTTTAGCTTTTCTTTTATTTGGCACATTTTACTCTGTGTCACCAATTAAGCTGATTTACCATATTTTTGATTAACTGTTATTTGGCTATTTTAGTTATTTTGATGAATTACAAGCTATTTTCTATGCCTTCATTTTTTGCTCTTTTGTCTTCTATTTTTTGGCTGTCTCTTTTTTTTGGGCTAACCTTGAATAATAGAAAGGTTACATTTTTCTCACTTTTGTCAATTATTTAGTCTTTTGAAAGGTGGCCATAGGCACAGATGGAGATGGAACAGTTTTTATTTAAAATCTCTCACTTTTTTAATTCTTAAAAATATAAGCATTTGCGTATGCCGTTGTCTGCCAGATGATAAACCCATAGACTAACCATTATGAAGTATATTTTCAGTTACTTTATCGAAGAATCCAGTACTTTTCAGATGCGGGAATCAAACGTTTACAATCAAGCACTTTTTTGGGATTCAAATGTTTGAGTAAACCTTCTAGAACCACTGCAGGGTCCAGCTAGAGCAGGGCAGAGCTGGAGAAGATTTTAAAAAATATGTGAATAATATTTTTTTCTAACCATATTTTACTGACACATATGGAGTGTACTGCATAATCCCATCGCCCGTTCTAGGTGTAGGGGCCAAGAAAAAGAGCGGCATGAAATGCTAATAAAATTTAAAGGTAAAACCAATTCTGAATTCTAAAAGTCTTATCCTAGCCCATCCTTCTCGACTCAGTATGAGTGAGGTGTTATCAGTCCCCTGAGGTGAGCACGGAAACCTGGGTCTGCACAATGTTAGAGAAGGGAAAAACGGAAGTCTTCAGGGGGGGAAAGAACACCCACACACACAATGGACGCCTGCAGAAAGTAAAACAGGTCAGGACTCCAGTGGTCTGATAAGGCTGAGAACTCATGAATTAAAGAGTGGTTCAGGAAATATGACATTTTTCTTTTCCTCTCGCTCTATCGGGACTATACTGGCTTGCCAGCAAAATTACCTGGAGAGAAGCTGGTACGATAATGGAAAGCCAGACTCGAGATTCACTCTTGCAATATTTTCCCACCCTCTCTTCTCAGGCGGCAGATTGTCATTGAAAATTCAAAACACCGTCACAGCCTTTTGGGAAGTTTGACAGACAGGGGACTTGGAATTATCATAACAGATCATTTGTACCTGCTTAAATACCTACTTTTCAGTGCATATGTAATTGAAGCGATTCTTCCACAAATCATTTCCCAATGAATATTGGATTTCTACAAGGCTCATTGCGTTTAATTAAAGCAGCCACTGAGAGCAAGTGCTCGTCACTCCCAAAAGTTACATGTGTTTGTTTATTCTGAAGTTTCGCAGTAATTAAATATATCGGTTTATGTCCCAAGCGTGACTGCGCCACCAGTCTCCCGCTCCCCGCCCCGACTTATCCAAGCAGATAAATGAAGAAAAAGGAAAAAACACGTAGGCTGTTGCTTCAGGGCTAAATGAGGACCTTTGTTCTGTCTCTGTATCTTCTGCAGGGAAGCCAATGATTAATTTACAAGTGGTAATGGCAGAGGAGGGCAGGGATGCAATGGGTCTTCCCTCTCTAATGATTGGTTTAAATGAGTGCTATAATGGGCTGCTGTGCCATGGCTGCTGATTTACTTCATCATGTCATCAAGCCATTGAGGCGGCCTGCAGGGGCGAGCCAGAGAATTCATACATACACGCATATATTAGTCATTCCTGCGGAGCCAGAACAAAGCCAAATGTCAAAGTACGCGAGCTGCACATTATCTGTAAAGGACAGAGGAGTGGCCATGTGGAGTGAAGGTGTCCATATAACAAATAGGGGCAGTGTAATCTTCAACGTGTAAAATCCAACATCAGTTTTTCTGCTCTGGTTTTTTCTACATTAAATATATCTATCTATCTATCTATCTATATCTATATATATATATACAGTATATATATACTGAGTGGCTGATTTTCTAGCCGTGTAATTGACTGTAAGTCAATAAGAGTTAGTGAAGAATAATAATAAGCTATACAGATACCCAAACCCCTAACCTGTAGTAACTGCAGGTACTGATGCATTTGGTTTCTTCTTTTCTCCTCTTTTTAGGTTAGGTTTATAATACACACATTTGTATTCAACATGTACCCATTCAAACTTTCAGAACAACAACTCACATGAGTTCATTATAAGAACAATTAAACTTAAACATTTTCAGCTTCTGCATTAAAAAATAAAACTTTCTGAAAATGAACATTTGTATGGATTTACAATAATAATGTAATAAATATTTCAAATATCTATATTTATAGATTTAAAAACAAAAATGTTAATGTTATTATTTTTTTCTAATTGTCTTTATATCTGCCTTTTGTGTTGTATGGTACTGGATCACATCGTACATTCACAATCACAGAACTGATTTTGCAAAAACTTGGAGAAGAGTGGTATCAAAGCAGCTGAAATCTAAAAAAATCAAAGATTCAATGAAGCCCCATTCAAGAGAGACCGCAGCTGTTCCAACGCTATTCAACCTTTTACCATTCAAACTTTCAGAACAACAACTCTCATGACCATCTACGTTGTTCAAATGTCAGAGTTCATTATAGGAACAATAAAACTTAAACATCTTTAGCTCCCATTGAATTTGAAAAAAAAAAACTTTTCTGAGAATGCCTCTGTACACACAGTACTCCTCCGTGCAGACCTCAGACAGAGCCAAATGTCACACCGTGACCATGTTCTGTAGCGTGTTCCAAGGAAAGGGGAGAGGAGTGGCCTTGTTCCACACTAACCTTTAAATAAATGAGAGTGTAGGTGGGGGCAGTGTGGAGCTCTCTGGTTGAATCAGGAATGGGGGAGTTAAGAGGGTTAAAAAAAATCAGGTGCCCTTTTTAAACATGAGACCTGAATTTGCAACTTCTAGACAAACACCTCCTGGGCGTCCCTTTTATCAGCTGCCCCGGGAGGAATGAAGCGGTTATTTCTCACTTTGAAAAAGGTTATAATATCCTCCATGGGGTTTTTTTAAAAGATTTTTTTATTGGGCAAACAAAGTGAATGGGAGCTAAAGGGGAGTAAAGGTGGGTAAATTGCTTCTCTAATGGAGTCCTAATCTGCAGAGGCAATCTGCAGAGAGCTGCCCCCTGGCTGTGCCAGTTCCTGTGATGAGACAGAGGTGACAGCCTGGCAGTTATTATTAGTGGTATCATTGATCAGACAGCCACAGTGGCAGAGTTGGAGAGGGATGATGGATTCGGTAACTCCAGACAGGCTAAGAGGCTGTCAAGAGTGACTCAGGGAGGAGGAACTCATTGGGTTGATGTGGAAGAGGGGAAAAAAACAAACTAAAATAAAAGGAAGATGAGGCATTTTGAACAGGTTTTGTTCTTTCAGGTAGAGTCAGCTGGAGAACTGGCCACAGTTCAGCGGAGGTTTGGCCGCACCTATCCATCTAACTCCATGGACAGGTTCCAGATGAAGAATCTGTTGGTTTTTATTGTATTTCTAAGACTGAGTTATTTTAGGATTCAAAGAAATGACAACATTTTCGGCCCCAATTTTTCTGGTTTTTATCCTGAAGTCATACTCCATCTTGTAAATAGTCAACTTTGAGTTTTAATAAAACCTAAAGTCAGGTTTCTGTCTGTAAACACAACAGGATTTTTTTGGGGTCATTTCAGGCCAATTGTAGAGCATTCATTTTTAATCCAACACTGAAGTTATATTTGGCTAAGTTTTAGCAGTGCCTTCTACATATATAATATATATATATACACAGTATATACACACATTTTTTTCCTCTTTTTTTGTCTGATCGATTTCTAATGTAGAAAAATCAGCTAATATATTGTTTTCCTCAGGCTTGGGTTTGGGTTAACTTTATCCATTATCAGTTGGATAATATTAGCTCATTTTACTTGAAGAACTTGTTTAGCTGTTTTTATCTAGCTGTCTTGTTTATGTTTTGCCTAGCTTAAGTTACCTATCGCTAATTTTAGCCATGTATATCTGCCCTAACTGTTGTGTACTTTTTGAGCTTGTAAGTTGTCAAATTTCTGAAGTCTAGTGGGCAAAAAGGGGACCAACAGTACACCTGAATCACAGTGAGCACAGCTGACTCCTGGGTATTCATTATTCATATTTTGAAGATGTAGTAAAAATGGGAAAACAACCAATTGTTTGATGGTTGATTTCAGATTGTATTTTTACTCCTGTGTCAATTAAAAATGAAGAGTTGTACATTTATTTTTTGACAGTTGAGTTGATTTTGTACTTGAATTATACCTACACTTGATCACACAAACAGGCAGTTTGACCCAGTCAAACGTTGGTTTCTAGTCCCTCAACGACTCTCTGATACCTAACAGCATAATTCTCTTCATTATTTTCATTGTTTTGTGGAGTTTTTCTCCCCTTAAACCTAATAGGCCCTGCTGGAAGGACAGCAGGTGGTCTCCTTTGAAATTCTCAGACACACTGCCTCCGACTGAGAGAGAACCCACCGAGGGGGATGTGTGTATAGGAAGATAAGAGTTTCCCCTTTAACGCCAGCATTTCATGGTTAACTTTAATAAGTGAAGATTTTATTAAAAAGACATCTTGAAATTAAGTTTAATCGTCGTCACAAAAGCTTTGAGCTCGACGCCTCATCTTTTATGGAGGGAGGGGGAGAGGGTGGGCGCTGTTGAACTTCATTTGTGTTCTGAATGTACTGCGTTTAAACTGCACTTTTTAAATTCTTACAACCACTTAAAACTCTTTGTATGTGCTCACACAGTCATACAGCACATTTTACAGTATGTTGTGCTACACACACACACCCACACACACAACAGGCAGAGCCATCAATGTCTCACACAAGGACACTCCAAGGTTTGGGAGGTAGGAGCTGGAGATTGAACCCCTGACCTTGTGGCTGGTGGACGACCCACACTACATCACTCTTGTTGGGAGTGGTTGTAAACATTGGCACGAGGAGCTGAGCTCTCAACTAAATGATTACATCTGCCAGAGCATAATTTATGTAGGAAACAATCCCAGTAGAGGAACCACGCCGAACTTAAGATGCTCCAAAGCAGCCGCTGTTCAGAGATGGATTATCGTTTTTGACACAATGAATGGTCCCGCTCTGAAATATTGTTCCGTAGCATGTTGTTCTCTCTCAGGTCCCACAGACACAAACATACACGAGTGCACCGACTAATAAAAACAAAAAACAATTCAATCAAAAATGGAGAGAAGAAAAACCTCAGGACGAACGTTTTAATTTATGACGGTAGATCCGATGTCTTGGAATTGTCAAACCAAGGTGCAAATTAAAAAAAGGAAGATGACGGTAGATCCGATGTCTTGGAATTGGTCAAACCAAGGTGCAAATTAAAAAAAAGGAAGATTTTTTTCTACTCTCTTCTCCTGCCTTTTTGAATTTTTACTTATTTATGTAGCGGTTCCATCCTTTTTAGTGGCGCTGGAGACTTCCCAGCGGTCACTGGGTGAGGTTGAGTCCACTGAATGGTTCTGAAGTAAGGACAAGCAACCATTCACACTCACATTCACACCTACGGTCAATTAACAAAGTGACAGTTTCAGTCTCAGTTGTTGTTGTTGTTGTTGTTGTTGTTGTTTTCCAGTTGCTTTTTTAGCCGAGACCATACAATACTTTCTCACAATTTTGGAATCCAGTCCTGGGCTGGATTGGATGGTTTTGTGGGTCGGACTTGGTCCACAGGCCTCCAGTTTATGATCACTGATGTACAAGACGACAGCAGCAGCAACTACACAGAAAGACCAGGAATTGAACCGGGATCTTCTTGCCAGGGTGGTAACCATATTTTCCAACAAATGGTTTGATTTTTTTAACTTCACATTTTTATAATTTGAAATTCCTCAGAAACTCTGCATCTAAACATTGGGCAGTGGAGAAATATATTTTCTAAAAGTCTCACTGAGTTATGGGAAAATGCAGCGCAATGATTTAATGAGTTTAATGAAATGGTGCAGCTATAAAAACTTTACATTCATATTGGATTTAAATATTTCCTGCAGGGTAAATCAAGCGGTGACGGCGCGGCGGAACACTGATGAAGAATATACGGTACCTTATATAGTGTTTGGTCGACGGGAACATCATAAAATGTTAATTTAAAAGGTGGAGCACGCACAGAGGTTTGATCAGTGTTGGTGTGCAAACAGTCTCCTTTGTAGCGGGTGCCATAAACACAGTTAATAACCCAGGTCTCCAGTTCAATAATACGCTTAATGGTGTAACATCAATCTTTTTCTTTAGCTCACGTGAAACCGATTCAATAAGAATAAGACACTGTATACGTTAAGCTTCACAGGCTAGCACGTGTCTACTAAAATAAGTAGCCGCCTAGCATTCAATCACAACAGATCAGATCAGGTCAAAGATATGCTACGTTCAGCTGACCTCAAAAGCACTGAGCACCAGCTGGACTCGTAGGGCTGTACACCTCCAACAAATATCCAACAGAAACGTAGAATAACGCCCATTTTTTTAAACATTGCACTTAAGTTATTTAACTCATTTATTCTTTCTACTATCATTTTATCATTTTCAGGGTTGAAAATGTGAAGTCTCCTCTGAGGCTGTGAGCTGATCCAGCCCCTCCCCCCTCTGGGTCTGGTTCTTTTTCATTACAATTGGCACAAAAAGGAATACAAGTATAAAAAGTCCAGGCAGTTCAGGTGATTACAGCTCCATAAACCACCGGTGGCCAATTTAAAATGGCCGAGAGAACTTGTTGATATTGTTCTGTGGTCAGGACTTTAAATGAAAAGAATGAAAATGAAGAGAATTTAGGTTCTTTGTCCAAAGACATGGTGGTAATTTACGCCAAATTCCTGGTTGGAGGACTCTTTCATACACACACACACACACACATACAGACACACACGCTCTGGTTTTCGAGAGTTGTGAAGACTTCACCTAGACATAATGCCTTTCCTAATCCTTGACCTTTTCACTAACTATTACAAATGTATACCTGATTATAATCTTTACCGTATCTCTAACCGGGCATTAATTCTAATCCTTGCTCCAAAATAAATATAAAACCCCCAAATACCCTCCTTGTACCTAGTGGGGACATGAAAAATGTCCCCTTAAGTACAAAGAGTCTCCAGAAAAGCCTTTATGTCCCCAAAATGATAGGTATACCTCGACCACACAAACACAGTCTCGATGAAGCATTGTCCATTTTATAATATTCTTCTAGTCTTCTAAACAGGGACAACACAATGGATGAGTGGTTGGTGCTCTTGCCTAACAATAAGATAATCAGCAGTTTGTGTCCGTATTCCTCCCTCAGTCCCCTCCAGTGCCTGCTAGGATGGCTCCCCCCTGTGACCTCGACAGGGATTAAGACTCAGGATTCGAATGAGTGAAGAAATGCATTTTCCAAACAAGAATGCATTTTTGAGAGGCAGAATCTCCCGTCTGTCAGCTTTGGAGTTTTATCAGCTAGGTGGCAGAGTTGCTCTGGAGCTGGGGCTCCAGGCAGAGCTCAGTGCTGTTCGGATCATGGCTCCGTTCATTCTCCTGGCCCACGTCCAAACACATCTGGGCCACTTTGACGTGACCACCGTGACATGTGTATTTTGTCACAATACAAGGCGGACAAGTGAGACTTCAGGTGAGACTTCAGGTGGCTGAGTTCACCGACTTTTTTTCCCCTCACTCTCTTCTTCCATGCTGCCTCCGTAGAAAAACCTTTTTAACTCCGTCGACCATCAATCAATACAAACTCAAACTGACCTTGTTCACACACTGGACTTCACTCCTGCACTTTCAATAGCCTCAGCATCTCTCACTGGACACCAGGTGTCCACGGTGCTCCAGATACAATGATGTAAACACAACCTGGGGCTGATGGCCAGTCCACAGCATTTAAATATTTTATGTAGTGCAATCTCTTTAATTGGTGCAGTAATTAAATCCAATCTGCCGAGTGGATATATTTCTGGTGAACATTCAAACTTTTCCTGTGAATTTTCTAGTGAATATTTAGTCAACTAGCGCGCCACTGATTACCATTCAATAATTCAATAATTACTGCATTTGCTGAGCATAAGAAAATTATTAACAAACAGATTTTCAGCACTGTACATTCCCACTGAATAGTAAACTCAATATTTAACTATAGAACAAGAAGAAGTGTTTTTTTCTCATCTTCCTTCAAATTTTCCCCATAGCGCCTCCTGGTGACCCCCACTCTGAAAGCCACTGTGTGAAACTATTAAACTTCATTCTCTGACCTTCCCTTGCTGTGTTTGGGGCAATGGCCACAGCCAAAAGAATATACCGTATTTATCGGACTATAAGTCGCACCATCCAAAAAAAGCATTATGAAGAAGGAAAAAAACATACATAAGTCAGTGCGGGGTATAAATCTTATCAGTGCCCTCTAGTGGCTATCAGTGTGAAAATAACAAACCTGCAAATTTAATGGGTACTGGAGTATCAGAATCTGGTACACAAGCCAAGAGTGCCCTCTAGCGGCTGTCAGTGTGAAAATAAACATGTGAAATTATATATTTTAATATATAAGTCTCACCTTAGTATAAGTCGCAAACCAACCCAAAAGATGAAAAAAAGTAGTCTGGAAATGTTATGCTAATGTTAATCCAAAATGGCTTGCATTTAGTAGGTCAAATTACACAAGTTATTTAAAAAAGTAAACCCTGGAAAAAAAAAGTAAAACTCACTGATGGGACAAAAAGCTATATCTAAGAAAAAAGACAAATACGTATCAACATATTACCAAAATGTTATGACTACTCCAAAATGATCAAAATGTCACATTTCTCTGATAGAAAGCTTTTCATTTTTAATAAAACCAAAGTGCCACATTTGCTGCCAGGCCTTATTTTGGACAACGCTGCTGAACTGCTGTGTGGTTACATACTGTATATAAACGGGTCAAGCAAATCATTTTGTTTTGGGGTTTTCTGTTCTGTTGAACTGCAGGTTCAGACCTCACATCCGTGGTGCTCTGCTTCATCAACACGTCAAATAAAAAAGTCACTTTCATAATGACACGGGAGGTTTAAAAAATAAAAAGATGATTTGACTCGTGAGCTGGTTTTAACACATCTCTGCCCTCAATTATCCTTTTGTACCTAGAACTGTCGCCTGACTGATTTCCTGAAGCCGCTCTTTGTCATTTAAGCTTCACACTGCCTCGTCTCAGACATTTAGAATTGTTTTTCCTCTTCTGTGTAGCCCGGAGCTTTTACTTGACAGTTTCCCGTTAACAAGAGGTGCTGAAATATAGATTGTCTTCATTTTACTTGACTTAGCAATTCAGGTGAAAGCTCCAGACTGTGATCCAATGTCTGGGTGCAATTTACATACAGTGGCTCTGCCCAGTGGTTCACTAACCTTTACACAATGTTCCGACTATGTGGCTGCATGAAACATACGCACCCTGGTGGGCTGAAGGTGCAAGCCTGTCCTGTCTGTTCCTTTCTTTTCTTGCCTCACCCTCTCAGTGATGTCCTGACGATGGCTGGAGGGAAGAGTCACCCTGTCATGACGTCCTTCATCACCGAGCTCTTCTGTTGGTACACGTTTGGAAAAATGTCTTTAGAAAAGACCTTGACTTTAAACATCTACACGCTACTATAAATAGGAATAGGATAGGCTAGCAGGGCAGCCGACAGTCTTGTCCAGGCACGGGACGAGATCATCTTGCGTTTATGCCTGCGTTTTAATTTCATAATTTAATGAGGGCCCAGTACAAGACCTCACCTACCCTGGCCCCAGGACAGCAAACCAGGGACAGTTGGCCTTCCACACCTCGTGTATCTGCACCCCCCGTACAACAGTATATTTTCTAACTTTGACAGCCAAAAGCTTTTAGGGATTTTAGAAAATAATAATCTATGATCAAAATAATTAAGAAATAAAAATACACACCAAAAAAAAAAAAAAAAGGCAGTAAGACTTCACAGGTTAGGGTGCCTTTAGAAAAACTAAATAAAAATGAGTCCTGCCTCAACAGAGGATCCTTGACTTATGTCAGAGTTCTGTTCCTACGGTGCAAGGTAACTCGATTATTGCTGCAAGTTGGAATTTGTATACTGTACCTATGTCACGCACCTACGCAAACACAGTGGTGACATCATGAGCTAAGACAAAGAGACATCAGAAGAGTCTGACTTATGCCTGTGAGCCATAGTGGAGGGCAAAAAGTTCCCAAAAATAATATAGCACTAATGTGACGACGTATGTCTGCTCCGCTCACCTACTAGTTCTTGTACGAAATTTGTTTTGAACGGCGTAAATTTATGAAGATGTAACAACGGAATGCCATCGATCAAGGATGTTGTGAAACGAGAACCCCGTCCATTTGGGAATCAAAAAGAGATGAATTAAAAGATGGCGATGAAGATTCTTAGAGCCAAACTACACAAACAGTATTAACAGTTCCTGCATGAATATATATTCACAGAAATGATAAACCAGAGACAAATTAGCATAAATGTTGAGCTAAAATGAAACGTGTGGACAATGTCAGGGTTTCTCATTCTACACTGGCTGACAGGAGTGATTAAACAATGTACCAGATTAATGTTATTAATTCAAAGAGGAGTCTGATCGTAATTATCAAATCATGTTCAGACACACGGAGTCTACAACTTTAAAGATCAGATTTTTCAACTTTGCAAAATGAACTTTTTAAAATTTGCATAAAAAATCTAAATTTTAAATAAACTTGAATGAAAACCTCTTAAACTTGATTCAAAACTTTGTAGACGCTTTTGATCAAACTTTTTTTCCCTCCATTTGAAAGGAACTGAATTTCAGTCCATAGATGAGACGGAGAAACTCCCCAAAGAATTCTACAGAGAAGAAGTACTCCCAGCAGAGCCACCTTTTTTTTATAAAGGTGCTCAGACTTAAATGGAGGATATGCAGAAAAATAACTTTTAAATGTACATTCATTAACATGGTTCCTCTTATGTCTCACAACTTTTCGACTTGTGTATTAAGAAATAAACATATCATAGTACTGAAGATATGGGTGTTTTTTTCTTCCTAGATTATACAATTACAATCTTATTTATACACCTTTCTGTAAATAGACTAAATGTATGTGGTTAATAAACATATTTTCTAAGATAAACATGGACAAATAGACATTAAAGCATGGAAAGAAAAAAAATCCAATTAAATATGATGATACGTTGTTTTCACTTAAATACATCTGTCTTGTTTTAGTGTTTATTTTCCTCTAAATGGGACCACAAAATGTCTTTGTTATTTATATTTATATAGATAGATAGACAGATAGATGGATAGATCCCAACATCCCAACAAATCTGAAGTAACTTCCTAAACCACTGGTACATTTGTGCTTCTGGCTACATACATTTATTATACATGGTCTTTATCACGGAATAGTATTTGTTGAGACAGGCAGAATTTTGGGGGACAAACACCTTGGGGCACTTTGGCCCAGAGGCAATGTCTCTATCGTTGGTGTGGAGCTCCAGGGTTCACCACCTGGGCAAGATTAAACCCCTGTTAGGGCGGTTGGTACCTTCCAGTGGACTCACCACCTGCAGGAAGGTTCAGGGGGGTTGGTACAGTGCAGTGTGATTTGGGTGGCGGTCGTGGAGACTGCTGCCCCCGCCCACGGGCCGCCCGTTGATAATCGCCAGTCTACGGTTTCAGTAGAGCTTTTCTTTGTGTGGCTATGATTTTTATCCCTTGATTTTTCTGTACTGGAAAAAAGTCAAGAGTGAACTTCTCTGAAGATGTGATATCACAATAATACTTAACCCAGCTGCTTTATGACAAAAATAATTGCTTTTACTAATTAACTCTTTTATCTACAATTTGTACGACTGTCCTCGAGCCCCACGTTAGGCGAGAATATGCGTCTGTGCCTTTCTCTCCTCTGCTTTGGATCAGTGTGAACAATTCAAAAACACAGGCTGGGACTTGTTTGTTTATTAGAATTGAAGCTACATGAGTAAATATTTCCCCCACAATACATTTCAGAAAAAAAATAATGACTCCTTTTTCTTATTAAAAAGCCAATTTCGAGACATTCACCTAAGGGCGACGTACAAATCACAATTAAAGGTCAACAAAAATGTGTAAGCAGCGGAAAATGTTGCTGAAAAAAGGGAAAAAACAGGGGCAACGGCACGAGTGGTTCGGTCAAGGATGGCCAGACAAATTTTATGGGTAGAAATTGAAAAGCCAGTGGAGAAGAGTGTTTCAAACGATGAGCTTTTAATAACGTCTTCAAAACACAACAGCTAAAATGATGCTAAAAAAACAGAATTACAGCCCTGGGGAACAAGCTAGGCTACAGCTGAATATGTTTTAGGGAAAATTTCAATCCATTTTCAGGGGAACGTTGTCAAATTTATAGCCATCTTTTGGCTAACATTAAGCTACTTTAGGCTTATAGGATTAATTTGTATTAATTATATCCTATTCACTTTAATATTCTTTGCTGATTTGACTCTTCTGGCAAGTTTATTTTTTGGCTTATATTTTTGTTTTATTTTTAACTAGTTGTTAGCTGACTTTAAAAAGTGTTTTGCAGTTAGATAATAAAAAAGTGCCTCCTTGCAGCTATTAGGTTTTAAAACCTTAAATTTAAGAAAATGGACTTTGCTGTAATGCTATCTTATTGCTATTTTTGGACAGCTTTTAGATTTTTTTCTCAATTATGTCGTTAACATGGTTCAAAACTACAATTCATAATTCATAATTCATAATTTCTTTTGGCTATACGTTTAGGTTGCTACGACACATTTTAGCCATTTATTGGGCTAATGCAACTCTGTTTTTTGATACTTATTGTTTTGTTTTTTTGGCTAACCTTTATCTCAATCCAATGGACTTGTTAGCATCCAGATTGATTGTCTTTTAATGTGTCTGGTTTAGTGAGTTTCACTTTGCTGAATTTATTTCTCTTCTTTTGTTATGTGTGCTAACTTATACAGATGACTTCTTATTTTCTTCCTCCCAAACTATGTTGTACAATTATCCAAACGCGGTTTGGTCCAATTAAACATTTCCTTTGTGAATATTTATCAGTGAAATGTGAGACTCCGACAATTTCTAGAAACTAAATCATTTATGACTCATGATTTAATGTACAAAATACAAGCTAAAAACATCTATGTTACAGTGAAGTGTTTATCAGTTAAACACCACTGTATATTTAGATTCGTGCTCTACTCCTCTACAGGTAAACAAACAAACAAAAAAAAAAACAACTTTCCTCACATCATCTCCTCACCTGTTTCTACTTATTTTTATTGTTATTGCTAAAGGAAGTTAGAGACGATACACAGACAAGTCGTCTGCACAAGAGCTAGAAAAAAGGAAAGTACACGGCCTAAAATGAAAAACTACATCTCCACAGAGAAGAATTTTTAAGATTTTATGAGGTTTAGGACGGTGGACAACGCGTCCTGAAAGAGACTTAGAGTCTGCAGCTCTGGAAGCTGCTCGGCGCGGCTGCGCTCGGGCACAGTGGTGCTTAGAAGAAGATGTGAGTATCCCTCAACAGCCTGCCGTCTCAATTTACCATCTCACTAAATAGCGGGAAAAAAATAAGCACGGCTGAGGTGGACGCTAACGCCATTACTTTGTTGGATATTTGCTCATATTTGGAGGAAATAAAATAAAATGTGAAGAGCCCGCGGCTATACATTATTAATGCTGTTTGAATAAATTCCACTTACAAACACCGAGCAGCAGCAGCAGCAGCAGCAGCAGTGAGTTTAAAAATACAAACAAAACATTGTTACAGAGAGAGAGAGAGAGAGAGAGAGAGAGAGAGAGAGAGAGAGACTCAGTACTTCCTGTAATAATCCAGCGGCAGGAAGTTATTAGGAGGATTCACGCTGACAAGAACAAGCAGCGGGTGTTGTACTTCTAAGTAAAACATCGTAATGTAATAAAGCAACACTAATCGACCGGTACATTAGGGACGCGGGGTCATCTTCATTTATGCAAACAGTCTCGTGGTGGATCAGTGCAGCTGGTCGTGTCCACAGGTCCAAGACGACCAGCTGCTGGAACCTACTGTATGATGTGCACTGGAACAAAAAGGCTGATCTGGGATCAGCAATACAAGCAGATCATAGAAGGAACTACATTTAACTCTTCCATAGGCAACACTGGACTCTGGTAGGGGACACATTTTATGGTGTTTGTTCATCCGACCATAGCAGGCCTGGGATTAGAACTTAGAAATTCTTCAATGATCCTGAAATCACCAACTTAGGGGTTCCCAAACAGTTTTAGCTTCTAGCTGGCTAGCTTTGAAAACCAATGCTACAAATTTGCTGACAAATGTATAAAGAACTTTTACAATGTATCTTGTTACTTTTATTCACTAGTCAATAATTATTACATTTGAAGGGCATGTTTTCAACACTGTATATTCCCACGGAATAATAAACTTTTCATCAACAAAAAACATGTCTGTTGGCCTGTGACTTTGGTTTATTTCTTGTTAAAAACCTGTCTATTTCAAGCTTGAGGAGCTGAGCTTCTTGATAAAAGACGCAAATTGCTAGGTCTACGCAGAGTATGACGTTGTCATGGCAATGTTACAGTGGTAGCATTGAAAACTGGAATCTGACAATTATTTACATTTATCAGATGCTTTTATCCAAAGAGACTTACAAGAAGGAATCAAACCCAGGACTCTGCTTCTAAGGCAGGCGTGCTAACCGCTACACCATGAAACTATGGAATTATGCCAATTTATGTGTTGTACGGTTCAGGACAAATGGTTAGAAAAAAGTACAAAGAAAGAATACCTTTTTTCTTATCTCTCCTACAATTTCGTGAGACCCCCTTAAGGTACCACCTTAAAAAAACCTCTATGTTAGGCCTCAAGCTAGGACGGTATACATGAGAGTATAAGTATTTAAGGCGTAACAAATGTTCCAACTGAGTACTAAACGTACCAATGACATGGGCGATAGGTGTGTATTCATCACATTGACCATTAAAGTTTCTAATTTGTTAAGTGAATTAAACAGATGACGTCCCTGTTAGCGTAAACAAAAGAGCGGCAGAAAACAGACAAATCCAATTTAGACAAAAAACTAAGTGAACTAAACGTCCGACAAAGATGATATGTGTCATAAGAACGGATCTTTTAAGATATTAAATTAGGTCCATAAAGGTAGGTAACACAGAGGTCGAGACCAATGAAAAAGCAGAAAAGAAAGAAAATGAAGTATTACCAGCGGGGATAATTGCACAGGATGTAGAATAAAGTCTGATTAAATTTCTCTGATGTTTATGCCGGTTTAAGGGAAGGAAACCTACTTCAATTTTTCT
>NC_024320.1:7487823-7488868 GCF_000523025.1 Cynoglossus semilaevis
CACCTAATGAATGAAACTGTTAATTGCCCTGCGTGCACCGAGGCCCAGAAATGAATCATAAAACACACACACACACACACACACACACACACACGTTATTATGTCAATGTGTTGCTGACTAAACAATAGAGCAGGACGGCTGCATTTACATCACAGTGACACGTCGAGCGGTTGCATGGTAACTCATGAGCTAATGAGCAGACAGCGCCTCCTCAGACTAGGACTGGACTGGGTTTCCTTCCTTTTCTGGGTCGAACTGTCAGGTGTTTGAAGTGGAACAGGAGCTTTTTTTCCCACTACCTTTCATTTCTCCTTTTTTTTAATTAATGCCATTTCAAAGTTGCTTATGTGCAAAGGTGTCCCTTATTCCTGGCACATTAAATGCAGCTGCGGTGCGGCTTGATGTCTTGTGTGTGACAAAGCGGTCCTCAGAATGAGACAGCAGCTGTATATCACTTGCTGCATTGGCATGACTGTGTCAAAATCATTTCCGTTTGGATACCGCAAGGTAAGACGCCAAAGAAAAACAAAACAAAATTGTATTCTTATCCTGACTCCAGACTGAATTGTCAACCGTCTATAACCTCACTGAACAGGGACCTGCAGAATGTCCTTAAAACATCAGTAGAGCCATTCAAAAATGTCCCCACCGGTATAGCCACACCAAGGTGGTACGTCCACTTCTGGTGCATTAACATAGACACAACACATAGCAGTGTGACCCCACAACACTGTGACCCCCACCTCTCCAATCTGGTTTCTTAAGCTTAGAGCCATCAGCAGCGAACCAATCAGCAGACTTGGAAATGTCACATGGAACTCAATCACACACCTGAAGGCAATGTCACCCAGAACTATTGCGGAGGAATATATATATATATAGATGCTAGATACAATATATATATCCATCCATCCATCCATCCATATTCATCCGCTTATCTGTTACCAGGTCGCGGGGGCAGCAGTCGCCACCCAAATCACATTGCACCGTGCCAACCCCCCTAAACCTTCCTGCGGGTGGTGAGTCCACTGGAAGGTACCAACC
>NC_024320.1:7489050-7493354 GCF_000523025.1 Cynoglossus semilaevis
TATATATATATATACATATGGTGATGTATCCATAGATAGTCCTTGAGGCCTGTTTGAGCCTGATTAGCTGCTGCCTTTATTACAATGTGTAAAACACTGTGGACGTTAATGTGCAGCGCGGCCGTCCTTCTTTATGAAGCTGCAGTGGTTTCGGTCTCACTTTCATTACAAACATGCTGCCCCTGCATTTGAAGCAGCTCCTGAACACCTCCACCTCCACCTCCTCCACTTTTACAAGATACAGAGTCCTATCCACACTGTGTCATGGTGACATTTACGGGAAAGGGAAACACCTGAAAAGACATTCCTGTCAGACGCTTTTATCAGAGACCGATGCAGCGACAACAACAGCCATCGCAGATGAACAGTGAACAAAGGTATCAGTCTGAGGGTCCAGTAGTGATCAGGTACAATAACCAGCCCATGAAAACCATTTGTCTTAAGTATATCAAATTTGGAGCTTCTTTATTTTCTACATTGGTTTGTCACTTTTGTATTATTCTAAATTGAATAATAATAATAATAAGAAGAAGAAGAACTTGATTTGATTTACTTGACTAAATAATACAGGTGTGCAAATAATAGTCAATTCATTCGCAGGTAATTCATCCTGTAACTCAAATCTAATCTTAACTCCAAACTAAATCTTTAAACCAGAGCGCCCAAACCCTGGTCTGTGATCCGCTACCTGTCCGTGGGTCATTTGGTACCAGATTGCAGACGAAAAATTACCTGTCCGTGGGTCATTTGGTACCAGACTGCAGACGAAAAATCATTTACTTGTCATTTCAATTTATTTCCTTTATTTAAATTTAATATGGCAATTTTTCAAAATAAAATGTTGGACTCATGAGCCCAACAGAATGAAGCCAAAAAGATGTTTTATTTTGAAAGGTTTCCGATTCTCAACAATCCTGTACCAACCCTTCAACTGCCACTTCAAAGACCGTCAAATGCCCCCACAACATACACACATGCGTATGGAAAGAAAAAGAGAGGACCCATCCTTAACACACTTCCTTGTTGTGCTCACATTCCCAACGCAGACATTTGACAAGCCTCGGATTTTACACACAATTCAAGAACCAGTTTCTCAAACTTAAAAACAAGACTGGACACCATTATTCCTCCCCATAAAGTATTTATAATTTCGTACTGTCAGTGTAAAAAGTGCCAAAAAACTGCTCCAATTTCTGCGTCTGTACACCAGGGTGTGAACCCTTCTCCAAACCTGGAGACTCCTGGGTTTTCTAAACATCTGCTGTGAGGCTAGGAATGATTTCAGGGAACATTAGTGCGAGGGCCTCAGGGGAGTGGGTAGCAATCAGCATGTGACCATGTAATAAAAAGAGAAACTGTAAGTGCACCCTGGGCACAAATTGTGATTCTACTGCACAAAGTACCAGGTGGTCAGGGACATGCTGTGACAAAAATTTAATGTGCACGTGCAAACAGTTGCATAGGCCGCCCCGCTGCACCGGGAACATAAACGTACGGTGAGCGCTGAGTCATCTCCTGTGGCGTGTTCATTTTTAGTATTGAGTACAATACGTTTTTGTATTTTTATAAATACATTTTCAAGGAGAAAATTCTACATTATCAAGGAGGTTAAGCTGAATCTGTTTTTTTTTTTTTTTTTTTGCAGGATCCTTTTCCCTGTGTCCATAGATTTTCAAGAAATCTTAGTTAGTTAGTTTTTACAGTTGACTTTAGACCAGTGGTTCTTAACCTGGGTTCGATGGAACCCCAGTGGTTCAGTGGAGGACAAGACACACAGCCGACTCATATGATTAGTGATGAACCGCTGCTTTAGACTTATTGAAAATGATGAAAATAGAAAAGCTGCATTTAAAGGTTTGTAGAGAAATAAAACCGCTAAACATTAGAAATATATTGGTGGAACGAGCACCAAATTTGGGGAAAAAAGGAATTTCTAAAGGGTTGACACACTACACACTATGATGAGGTTTTTTGTTTTTTTTTTTAAAGGAAATGTATTCCCAAAAAAGAGATCATTATCCATCATATACAGCATGGGTCAGACCAAGGTCTGTATCTGTCAGAAATATTTGTATACAGTTTATTTTGACTATTGGTATTCACTGTGCTTTAGCCTCACTTGTGTTGTTGTTCTGTCTTATAACCACCTGCTCGTAATGATTGTAGCCACTGTTGTCATGGTACACTTGTTTTTTTTAGGGATGTCCATTAATATCACCCAACAGATTAGATATTAGATAGGGAGAATCTTTAATGTTTTTTCCTCTAACAATGAAGTTTTAAAGTGAAAGTGAATTCCTGTCATTGTGACACGGCCACCACTGCACACAGTGAAGTGTGTCTGCAGACGTCGGTATTGGTTGATATCAGAATCAGAACTTGTTTTTGGTCAACATCGTCATATCCGACATCATCCATAGTTATTTTCTTCGGTCCTTGTAGCGAATTCTGTCCTGGAGCTTGGAAAATTCAAATGATCAATCAGAAACAAATATCATTGTTCTGACTGTCTTCCTGCCCTGTGTCCTCTCCTGGCTCCACTCTGCTGCACACTTTAAACAGAGAACCATCACAACCAACTATATTTAGCGGAGGAACAGAGTTCTTTGGACAGACAGGCCGGACACTGAATGAAGTAAAACTCACATTTTTGTCTAAAATTATTGTTTGATGTTTATTTAGAATCCAGTTGTGAGACAAATTGGGCGGGTCGGTGGGCTGTAATCGGGCCACGGGCCGCCACTTGATGAGCAATGGTATACATCTTCCATACGTCCTGTTTGCCCCCCCCCAAAAAACAAAATCAAAGTGAGGATTCCAGAGTTGTACACTAACACTAGCAGCAGAAGGTATTTGGTGCTGTAATCGACTAATTCTGCTCTCGACACACATCTGTGGATTGTACTGGACGTGTTGTGGTGAAGCGTCCAAATGAGTCCCAGAGAATCAAAGAGCTCTGTAGTGCTGGAGGTAAATGGACCGAGGGACAATCTGTTGCTGTCTCTACCATTTAGCCAGTTCCTGTGGTCTGGAGCCAGTGTTTGGCTGCACTGCAACAGTGGGATTACAGAGGTGCTGAACAAGGGCTACGGCCACCTGGGCAAACACCAGGGTTGTAACTCTCCATGTTGAAGAGACGAAAAAAAAAAAAAAAAATCAATCAGCACCACAACCAACCACAACCAACCACAACCAGCAGCAGCAGCAGCAGCAGCAGCAGCAGCAGCTTTGGATGAAATGCTGTTATTGATCGGTTTCCAGATTCTCCTGCCAGTGATTTTCCCATCTTCAAAACAGTGCAAACGTTTTTGATGATCCCCTGCTGTTCATAAAAACTTTATGAACAGACCCTTGATTTCTGTCCAAACCCTGTTGTTTCAGTTGCAGCAACATTTGTCACATTTACCAACACAGATTTTTTTGGGAAGTTTTTTTTTGTTGGATTTCATGACATTCAGGCTCTTCAGTCGTTTGATCTAATTTGATCTACCTTGTTATACTTAAAAATTGGAGCACAGGGTGGTTTGGTGTTTAAGGAAGCGGACTTAGGTCTGAAAGGTTTCAGGTTTGAGCCCACCAGCTGCCAAGTTACCACTGAGGTGCTCTGATCATGGCACCGTCCCCACACACTGCTCCCCCTAAAAGCTGCCCACTGTTCACTTTGGTGATGGGTTAAAGCAGAGGTCACATTTGGTTGTTGCAGTGGTGAGCTGTGTCACAGTGACAAGGAGTTCACTTTCAATTAAAGTCAATTAATTGTTGCCGTCTGAAGGTGTGCAGAATCAATCTGTCGATGATACTTACCACTTGTATCTATGGTGGTGCATTAATTCACAGTGGCGTGCCATGTATTCCACACGTATTCAGTGGACTACCTGAATAATCCACAATCTAATAACATTATATGGTTATAGAAACCATTACTATCATGCAGAAATGTAGTATAATGTAGTGTAAGGTCGTTACATTGAAGATAACGCATAACAACGTCATTGTTAAAGCAACAAACCCACGAGCTGCGACATACTGTTTATCAAAAAACATCAATAACATAGTACAATTACAATATTATTAAAAAAGGAAAAAAAAATTACTCACCAAATCTTCTAATTCCAAACTCTGGTCTTTAATTTGAAGTTGTGTTCGAATTTAACCTGCACAAAACAGACAAAAAAACCCCATAAAACATAAACAGTGATAATGATCATCATCGTACCTCTCCCTGATTCCTGCCAGTCAGCATTCATTTCCACAGTGATTACTACAGGCCCTCTATCTGAAGACTGTCACTTCAACAACACTTC
>NC_024320.1:7493390-7507945 GCF_000523025.1 Cynoglossus semilaevis
AAACGTACAAATATAATGTTTAATGATCCACTCCGCTCCGGCTCCACCAACGCCTTCACCTACTTCCTATTTCAGTCCTGCTAATCAATGTGATAAAAGCAGCTTCTCACTTGACTTTTTTTTTTTTTTAATCCTCATTAACCAAACATCACAATGTGGATTTTCAAAAGCCATTTCTTCAGGTCTACAGCTCTGGGGGGAAACGCTGTTAACTACTGTTACCGTGCCATGCAGGAGATTCACAACAACTGGGAGTTAGAATTTGTTTTGAGGAGTGCAATGAGCTAGTCTACGTAGTCGTGGAAACACAGACTACATCCCAGACGGTGCCACATGTGGAGACAGGAGGACATTCACAACTACATACAGTTGTGAATGGTTAATTTAGACCAACATTGTCTCCATACAAAGAACTAGCTAGTAATTACGAGCTAGTAACTTTCTTATCTTGTTCCAAGCTCATCTTTCTCCAGTTGGATGTGACTTAATGTCATTTGTGGACCCCTTTACAGCAGACCCAGCCACTGAGCAAGGCTTTGTAAGTGGTGGCAGGTTAGGAATACTCATGATGATCAAACCACCACACCAACAGGTTGGTCTTTTAGGACAGGTCAAGATCTATTCTCATATGGACGTGCTTTTTAAACCTAATAAAGCACATGACAAATACAAGCTACTTGTAGTCATTAAAGGACAATTATGTTTAAATTAATCATCTCATTAGTCATCTCTCGTGTGGTCAGTGGTCACATGACATTAATGGATCAGTTCAATTTTATGTCACCGGGGGGAAGAGTGCTGCAGCACAAAAGCCTTTATGTAGTCAGTTACTCTAAAGCAGTACTTTTCAAATAGTGGGGCGGGCCCCCCTGGGGGCCACAATGAGGTGCCGGGGGGGGCATAAGTGTACCACTGCTGTAATGCTTGAATGATATATATGTTATTAGGTTCTCAAGAGTATTTCAATTTGCAGGGATGTGGGTCGGACAGAGGGGAGGGGGCGTGAAAACATTTCTGTCCCCAAGGGGTGGCATGATGGAAATTCAATTGAGAAGAGATGAACTAGGATGTGGATGTGATACATGCACCTTTTTATTTATCAATTAGTATCAATATTTTATGAGAGTAATCAATACTCATTGATAGCACTGATACTGCAGTGACTGGACTGATACTCCAGTCACTACTGTCTATCCAGGAGTAACCTGAATCTTTCTGCTCGTTTGGTCGTTTCTCTTCATCAGCCATTCACACCACCATTCACACCTTCTGTCAATTTAAACCAATTAGCCTAATCCCACCTGATCATATGGTAGGAGCAAACCAAAGTTCCAAGGAGTGAACAAGAACCCTTTCCACGGGAGAAATGATCAATTTATTGCAAAACGACATTGGTTGGGAGGCAATGTTTTCAAACGTAAACCAACTGAACGGTCGACATCTGATCAAAGGAAAACAGGTTTTTCAACGGAACATTCCTGAAGCTCTTCTCAAGGACTTCAAAGACAAATGCTCTTTAAAATCCAAGAAGTTAATCTTTATGATATCATTTGCAAATACTCTTAAAGTCAGAACTTTACTGCTGACCGCGGTCCACGAATCATTAATTAATCTCCCGACCGTCCAGGCACGCGGTAAATTATTTACTGCCAGTTCAGAAATAGTAATGATCAGCCAGTTTTTAATGATTATTTTTATAGATACCATTGTCAGTGTGCATTTTCACCGATCATGAACCGTCACCACGGGGCAGTTACTCATTATGACCTGCTCTGTGGTGTATAGTGGCTGTCAATGACAACTTTGGCTTTGATTGGCTCTATTTTCACGACTGCCTGTTGTTGTCTGATGCCTCACAGAGAGGAGCAATGAGCAAAGCCGAGGCCTTGGCAGGTTACCCATCATCCCCCGATGGTCGGGGAGTTCTCTAGAACTGATAAATGTTAATTATTCTGCTCCGACACCAGGAAACGAGAGCCTGAGACGGGGGAAAGTAATGAGCTTCTTTGGTTGCACTGCTTGATCAGTGAAGTACCTGTTTGTTTGTGCGTGCACGATTAACCCACGAACCACCGAGGATGTGAATGATTGTGGACAAACATCGTCCAGGACGACACAGAAGTACTCTTCTGGGGTTTTTAGCTTGTACTTGATACAGTTTTCTTCCCATTATTGGATATTGATCAGCTAATGGTTTCAGTCGAAGTCTTCCCACTGGCAGCTGTGTGGATGTGATACCGCGAGTCGATACTCCGGTGACTTTGTCTGCAAGTAAACACATGTTCTGTGTGAGAACCAACAGAAACAAGAACCAGTAATCAGACGGGAGCCGCTGTTACCACGACGAGGAATCTTCAAATGATATCAATCAGACGCAGTCGACTGTTCACGTGGCACAGGCTGCATCTGGGTGTTTCTGTGTGCGTGAGAACTCATTACTAGTTACAACATGATTGCTTGGTTTTTTTTTTCCATCAGCGCATAAGAGGAAATTGTTATTGTTGCTGATTGTACTGCCGTTCTGTGCAAATCTATAAACTGTGAGAGTTATAATGAACATAATGTTGAAATCCAATCTAATTATGTTTTGACTTCACATCCTGTTCTATAACCAACACTGTTAAATCCAGCCTGACTTAAATACATCAGTTAACTTTACTATGCACTCGTGACTTGTATTTATGAAGTAACAGTTACTTGCTTGGTGAAAAAAAAAAAAAACAACTTTTTTTTTACTGGACCGACCGATATTATCAGCCCGATATTAGCATATTTTGTAACAGAATTGTTGTTTTTTTCTTTGATAATGAAAACCTAGTAACACAATGCCTGGGATTCGTGAAATGATGTGTGCTCTAAAAAAATGCAATGCAACAGATCAGTCAGATCCCTGAGTAGTATCCCTCTGCAGAACTTTTACTGAAACAATTGCAGTAACACTCTCTCTTCCTCATACACACCCACTCTCTCTGACCACACCTCCTCACTCCCACTCCCAAACCCGTTACTGTTAACTCCTTTATAACCCATAAACACAGAACATTATGAACGATAAACAAGCCTTTAGTCACTAGGTGGCAGCATTGTAGCTTATTGTATTAATCTGTATTGATAATCGGGATTGTATACAGAATGCTGGTGCCAGCAGCTCAATACTATTTCAATTATGTCCACTAGGGGGCAGAAAATAGTTGAGAAACACTGTTTTAACCCATCACCTTAGTGAGCAGGAAACACTTCTACCATTTCACCGCTCTATCGGTTAATATCGGAATCAGAAAGTGCTTGTAGTTTTGAGTGAAGATTACTTTATTTAGAGTTAATCTCACTCACAACAATACATTGACAGCGAAGACATTTCAGTAGGTCCTTCTAATTTGCCATGTGAAAATTACAATTTTCAATGAACGCAGCATTAATGTGTTTGATGCAGAGACAAGGTCAATTAGCCATTTCTTTAGCATTATTCAGGATCACAAAGTACACTTGTTTTTTTCTTCATAAAGTTGTTACAGTTTTGAAGCTGTGTGTTGATGTCAATAAGGGCGATCTTTGCAACTGAACCATCAACTGTTGTGACATTGATTTATTAGATTAGTTTGTAATTCAGATTTTAGGAGATTGGACCTGTTTTTTTGCAACCGGTTTGCATGTTTTTTCCAAAGACTTACTAATTAGATTTGCAGTGCAGTACACTGTTGACATAAATGCAGTGATGAGGAAAACAGTGTTACTAAAATTAAACAGCGAGAGTCTCTCTTCAGAGTCCGACCAGGCGCTCAGCCATGAGGTTTTGGTAGTGTTGGTGGAGGGGGAGGGGCGTAGAGGTAGAGGAACTGGTGAGTCAGGAAGTTGATTTCAAAATGAAAAAAAAAACAGAAACAACTCACCAGAAACAGGAGCAGGCAGGAACAACAGTAAAGCAGGCATAAATAAGGAACAAGGAAAACTTGAATGAAGCACACAGGAACACAGCCCAGGCAACATGGAACCAGAGTGGACAAGAGAGAGGGACAGAGGTCTATATACTCAGGACACCAGGTGACAGCAGTGAGACTGATGACAGAGACACAGGTGAGGGTGATCACACTGATTAGCTCCCCCTACAGACAGACCTCCCAATGCATTTTATATCTCCACACAAAAATAGTTAGCAAGTTGGACAGAGTATGTTTTGTGTCAATTCCCAGACTTTGTGTGTGTCGGCTGCAGCTTGGTGACACACTTTGTTGAGAACTTGGATGTATAAAATGACACTTGTGCTGACAACATGGCATGGGTGGATTCCTACACATGTGAAATAGTAAACACGGGCGGCAACTAAAAAGTGTTGTTAGTCCGCGTCGGCGACGGGTGCGGGAGTTTATTGCACGTCAGTCACACTGATTTAAGGAAAGTGATTCGATATCATTCTGACACCTGTCAGATTGTGTGATTTGTGTCTGAATAGTGTGGTGATTTTGCAGCAGCAGAGTGTAAACAGGAATGCAGTCTGAGAGAAAGTAGAGGTTGTTTTGGCTCAAAAATGTGCATTATTTAAAAATGTATTTCAGAGTAGGTGAAAACAATATGTTTCTTTCCAGCAGAAACAACAGTGTAGAGTTTTTCCAAATCAGAAAATGACTCTGCAGGTAAGTGGTTCTGCTCTGCAGCCTATTAAATAGAAAACAGAGAGAAAATGCCGCTTTAAAACCCATGCAACTGAGTGGAAAATCTGAATAATAATATAACATATTTATACTTTAATGGTGCTGCACAAACAGCAGAGGCACATCACTGAGAAACAGCAAATAGACAAAACCTTTTTAGTCTTTAAGCTATAAAGCTACTAATACGGAGATAATATACATACATATATAAAAACATATATTTATATATGTATATACATGTTTACATATATATATAAATATATATATATTACCTCTTTGGGAATACGTAAGCATATGAGGATTGAATAAACAAACAAATGATAGACATTTTGTGGGTTATTTACATTGTCAAGAATTTGATAATGTCCTGAAAGTCCTTTATAATGTAAAATAATATAGACATATATACATACATATAATATAGATATACATATATAAACATATGTGTATATATATACACACAGTATATAAGTATATATACATATAAATACATATATAAATATATATACTTATAAATACATATATACATATATATATATAACTTTATGTTCAAACTATTGCATAATAAATGATAGACATTTGTATGTGTTTTTTCATCGCGCAGGACTTTATAATGTCATGAGAAGCCTATATAACAGGAGTGACTCAGTCAGTCTGACCAGGATCTCAGAAATCAGAATCTGACATATACAGCATATACTCTGGGTTTGTCAATCACTTTCATCAGTCTTTTCACTGTACGGCCCACACATAAGGTTTAATAACAGCAGTTCTATCAACCCACTAGTTTACTTTGTGTGAGTATTTAATGAGTATTTAAAGTTCATATCAAGTAAAAACCTTGATGAACTTTTATTCTAACAAAACTGCAATGAACACAGATAAAAGATTTCAACAATTTTCAGTACAATCTACAAAGACAAAATATTTGATCCTGAAATGATTTCAAATGTACCTACAGTACTTTCCCATCTCTGACTAATTGTGACCCCCAGACTGACCACACACCCCAAAGGGGGCAGTTATCAGGGCAGTAAATCTATATAGTACAAATGACTAAAAAAGATTTGAACAATTTGATTGGACACTTTCCTCCCAGTGGCCAGATGATATCATCTAGCCAGCCATGACTTTCCCACGAGCCACGTGTGTGACTTGTTTTTAAACTTAGATGAATAAGGTCTGTGGCTCAAACACACCAGACTATGAATCTCTGTGCTGACTCCTAAAGAAAGAAGCTGCAGAGTAACAAAAAAAGGCAAAAAAGCTTTTATTCAGAGGTGAAACCTGAATTTAAAATTTTCTAATAAAAAAATTAAATACAATCTAAGCCAGTGGTCCCCACCTACGGTCTGGTCGGCTGGAACTGGTAGCACCATGCTGATTGTTTATGATGGGTTCATGTCTATGAAGAATCGCAGTCATTCATGAAAAGGTCTTTGAATTGTTTTTTTTTTCATGTCCAGTTGCCTAATGGAACTCTTCAACCTTATGATGAGCTACATTTTTAAAAATAAAATCTTTTTATTATGTTATAGTCTGAAAGACATTTTAAAAAAATGCTGGCTCCTCCTTAAATGAAGTAAATTATTCATTCTTTCACTGCGGCTCTATTTTCAGGGTGAGAGCAGGGGATCAAATCCCTGACCTTCTGAGATAAAGACAGCACCCATCATCACTGCTCCACTGCTGCTGCTGCTGTGTGATGTTCTCACTAACATGTAGTGTGGGTAAATCCTAAAAATGGTGTCATGTTGGTTAATGGTTAGTTATCCATATGCAGTAGAAATACATGGGCAGATAATGAAGAGTGTAAATGTGTGGACGATCTCCTGTTCCATTAGAACATTAGAACATTAGAACATTAGAACCCTCAGTCTGTGGCACGAAGTGTTCCTCCTGCCTCACCACAGCTTCAGGCGTTGGTCCGGAAGACATATAATTAAGGAAAACAACTTGATTGTCCGCTACCGGCTTCCTTTTTATACGATGGGTCAACAGGAAACTGATTTCCCTCCAAAACATCAACATGAGCCTCTTTATTTACAACACGTTGCCCCCCCCGAACCCCCCCCCCCACAGCTCATTTCCTTAGCTGCGGCTTACAGGTAAACAGCCAGTAGTTAGGTGAACGGAGTCAACACACACGACAGCTTGTTTACAGTACTTCACTAATGCTCCTGCAGAAGTGTCGTCTCTTTACTCAGTGAGTTTTTGTGACACCTAGTGGCTGACCTCTGTGCCCTCCTGCGTTCATTGAAAAAAAATAAATCTAAGAAGTGCTGCCCACTGTGGAGGAAGATGTTTTTTTTTTCTTTCTTCCTTTTCTTTTCCACTGCAGCATCCGATCTTTTATTCATGACATATTATTGTTGTCACTGCTCGTCTGTGGTTTCGCCTCTCATTCATTTGCACATCATTTCACTGGTTTGTTTGTGGGCTGCAGCTGTAAGGTGGATCTAAGTGGGGTGTTCTTTAATCAGGTCAACCTCAGGTAATGATGTGCTGCCAATGTGTCCGCCGCTGACAAAAGGAGAGGGAAGGTTTATTAATAATACCAAGTGGTGCTCACACTGAGTCATTCATCAGACGCGTCTGTTTGAAACCAGTTCATTTCCATGAAGTTGGAAATGAAGGAGAATAAAGACACAATTTTTCATGTTGCTACAGACTCAACTTATAGTTGATCGTTTTGATTAGGGAAAAAAAACAACATTTACAATGTTGCCAATAAAATATATAAAACAATTTTCTGCATCAGTGAAGGATTCATTAATCCAGAAGATCTTTATGGCCGGTCTGCAGTCCAGATCTGTCCTCGTTAGCTCCGTTATAACAACAAGATAAAGAGCAGCTCCAGCTTTATATTCAGCAAAAGAAATGATTGCATCAGCAACCATTCATATCATCAGTATATAACATATACTGTATAAAATATATACAATAATATAATCCAAATATATAAATATATAAAGATATCTTCTATATAAAATATATATAAACCAGTGATGATCAACTGTTGGTCCACGGGCCAAATATGGCCACTGCGGTCCACAACTGGATTCCAAAATAAACATTAAATAATAATGTAGGACAAAAAAAGGATCTTTTTATAAAATTATTGTTATTTATGTATGTTTCAGGGCCCCAAAGTGTCTGCCCAGAAAAGTTCTGCCCCCCGATCTAAATAAACCAGATTTGTATGAATTTTTTAACCCTTTCTAGAGAAAGACTCTATTGTGTATTTTCTGTTAAAAAAGTGAAGTCCTTGGCCAATCCCTATGTTTCAAAGATAGTGGAGGAGAAATGTGATTAATCCTCAGCTTTTCTATTTGGAACATTAGGATTCATACCACAGCAGCACTCCTGCTGCCATGTTATGATGAATGGGCTTCTGGATGGAGGAGATGTTTCTGTTCATCCCAGTCCTGCATTTGTGACCAGGCAAAGCTGGACTGACAACACCATTTAGTGAATTTCCCTCTATTTAATTCCACAGCGGCTTTTTTTTTAATTTTATCAATGCATCTCAAACATAAACACACACACACAAACACACCGAACACAAACTATTTGGTGGTGATGCCAGTGTATGGCAAACAGATCGAAAACGCTGTGTGTTTTCCATCCAAGACCGTTGGAAAGATGTCAGATGCAGTGATGCACGCAAACGTTTGAACGCTCGTTGCCGAGCTGGATGTTTGTTCATTTCCACGGTGTCCGCAGGACAGATGGAGACGCCTGTAAAGTAGTGACTGGAGCAGACTGAGGAGTCACACTCGCCAGACTTGATTCATCAGAACAAAACATAAACCAGAAATAAGTGTACCCAAATGAGCTACGCAAAAGTCAGTCATGTGGCAGTTGTAAGAGTGGGTGTCGTGTGGGCGGATGAACAAAGCTGTGCAGACTTTTAGTTTACTTTCTTTGGACTGAGCCGAAGAAAGTAACATAAATGCATCGTTGAAGAAACGGTGTGGACCTGTCACTAATCAAAGACAAAAACTTTTTTTATGTTTATATTGCTGGAACAGAAAGAGAAATATCTGTGTTTCACACCTGTTGGTTATTGATGATAATGATAATAAAGGCCATTTAAAGCTCTTGTAGTGTTTAAATAAGGACATGTGTACTGACTGTGTATTAGAGCAACAATGAGTGGAACGACAGTGGAATTATGGGATGTACAGAGTACGTCATTCTGTCCAGCTGAAGCTTCAGAGTCAATTTATAAACCAAACCAAAATAGTTCCCTTCAAAATAAAAAAAACAAAACGTGGAGTTGTATTTCGTGCCACCATCACAGTCTAATACAGCGGTCACCAACCTTTGATACTGAGAGCTACTTCAAGGGCACTTAGTAAAACGAAGAGCTACTTGTCTGATACAGACTTCTTCAACAATGTAACAATAATCAGTTCTGGGACATACAACAGCAGACACTCTTCTTACCTTATCGTCATTGGACCACCAGTCCAGTGGTTCCCAAGCTTTCTGGTTTGTGACCCACTTTCTGACATTACTAATCTATGGCAACCTCATATACTGTACATTTACGTAGGTGTCACAAGTACAATCACCTGATCACTGCCGCCAATCAAAATGCACCAGCTCAGATATTTCTGTATTTCATTTCACCTTGGTTTATATTCATGAAAGTGAAAAAAATACAGTCGTTAATTGGGTTGGGTTTTTAATCATAATTAAAAAAAATAAGAATAATAATCAGAAGAAAAACTATTTATCAGTATTTTTATTTTCAATTCCAGGTGATCCCAAGTGGCGTCACGACCCCTAAGTTGAAAAACACTGGTTTAGTTTAAGTTTTTGTTTTCACGTTCTGATTTGTGCATCAATGTGGGCTGGACGCCAGCCCACATTGATGCACAGCTCCGCCCTGTGCGTCCTGACGGGCCTGATGCTTGGGCAGTACGAGGATTTTTAAAGCTGATTATTCCTCTATTTATCTAAATGGGATTAAACATTACTGTTGGTTAGTGGGGAATTTAAAAACATCTTCAGCAAAGAACATTTGTGGGCTTTTTTCATTTATAAAAACATCACTTTTCTTCTTTGACCTTCTGCTCGGGCAATGTATATAACCACACACACACACACACACACTCAAATGTAAAATCTTGTACAGAATATGCATCAAAAAGCTGCTTTCTTCCTTGAAGTGGTTGTAACACAGCTATTCAATGTTGACAGCTCCGTCCTCATCCTTGATAAAAAAAACTAAAAAAACAATAGCCCTTTGCCTTGATAAAAAAAACTAAAAAAACAATTTGAAAATAGTCCTTTCTCGCTGCTGCCTTTAGATTTTAATACTGTTGAATGAGCTCTTTGTCGCTTCGCACCACAATACCTTCAAAAACCCTGTGTGAAAAGCTCAGTGTCGAGGTACAAAGTGAAGAAGGTTTTCTATAACCACCACACTAACCACCACACTCTCTATAGAAAACATGAAGTTTATCCAGGTCAGGTCAGTTCTTCATTTTGAAGAAAAAAATGTAATTCATCTTTCAAAAAGCCACATTAAATAAAACAAAGAAAAAAAATCAAGGTTCAAGATGGAAAAAACAACCAACAAAGAAGGTCTAAAAATCATTTTGTCATTAGTCAATAATCAGTGGTGTGGTGAGCACACAGGTTTCTTATCATCAGACATTCAAGGTGTAGTTTTTACCTTGAAATGTTTCGTGCTTAACTCCCGTCTTCCTCACAGGAAGTCTCTCTTCTTGTCACCGTGTTGCGTCCAGATCAGCTGTTTTTTGAAGGCGTGGTCTCTCGCTGCTGGGCCGCTCCTCCAGGTTGGCACTCGAAATCTGGGATAGTAAAAAAGCTCCATTAGAATAACAAAGCCAAAAAAAAATAAAAATAAAAAATCACAATGGAAAATCATACACATCAACAGTCAAACATGAAAATAAGGGAGTGTGAGACACTGTCCCACAGTCCAAAAACTAAGCCTGTAATATTCATTAGTTCTCCATGACTTAATCCTTTTCAGTGTAGCTGGAACCATTCCCAGTAGTCATGGTTACACAGTGGACACTTCCCCAGCCAATCACACGGCCAGGACCAGAATGGAACCAGCAAACCTGTGATGCATGTCAACTGTGTTTTCACCTATTTTAAAAAGGAAAAACTTTTCCCGATGACTGATGGACTCTGTTCCAGAGAAAACTTTTGACTGATGGAACAACATACTCTAGTCCAGTGGAAATTCCCAGCATTTCGTGATTGATGATTTTTATTTTTTGACTGATTGATGCTAAGGCGTCGGGACTGTTGAAAAAAAGCTGAGTTGACATTTTGGCTCTGAAATACCAGATGTACAGTAGTCCAATCCTGTGATTGAATGTCATACTCTCCACCAAAGGACGGTCCCTGAAGTAATAAGAAGAATAAAAGTCTTTTTTTTTTAATTTGAGAGAGACAGAATTCTACAGTCAGCTCATTCTGTTAAACTTTTCACCATTTTGCAAAATGAGCAGCTGCCAAGACGCAAACAAGTGTTGAAACAGTGGCCTAGAAAGAAAGAAGGAAACGCTGTGAACCAACAAGTGTTATCCCACGAGACTGTCCTCGCAAGGAGGTAGACTGGAGTTGGTGTCTTTGCCAGGTAAAACAGAAAGACACGTATTAAACACACAGTGGCAGAAACAGGAGGGAAATCTGCTCCCACTTCACGGACATGTACATCACATGTATGAACACATGTTCTTCCGTTGTGGGCCAAACCAGTACAATTATAACATAATTAGGGGTGTCAAATGAACCCCTTAATTGCGATTAATAAATTACAGTCACATTTAGTGCATTATGCTTTTAATCGCATTAATCTAATTTTTAATCTCTGACTTTACTGTTGCGGTATGCAAGATGCATTTTTTATATTTGTTTTTATTTGTTGGGCGTCTTGTGCTTGAGTTGATGTGGGTGGAAAACAATGGTCAGTCACACCTGAAGTGGACACTGATTGGCACACAGTCCTGAATTCAGTTAAACACATCGAGAGACAGGGATGCTTGAAATGTAAGTTTTCTCTGTGTCCACTGCTCCAGACAACTGTCCAGCGGGCATTCTTAGCCTAAAGTACAACAAATATTAAGTCCTAAATACGACAAGACAGACTGGACCTCCATCGTGAGCATGGATAGAGACTTGTTGTCAGAACTGCAACGCTGGGCTAATCAGTAGAACTGAGTCATTGAACAGTTCTGAATGAAAGAGAGGAGAGGATGGATGGACCAATAATGGGTTAAAGTTTTGGTGAGTAAAATGTGTTTTGTCTTTTAATAATAATAGTTATTATGGCTACATGATGCTCACTAAATATATACACACATATACAGTATATATACCGTATATATACGTATATACGGTATACAGGATCAGCAGTGTGGGCTTAGTTTTGACTAATCAGATTTTGAGTTGGCATCAAACTGGCATATGAAGGCACCTTTATATATTAATGAAAAGCTTTTTAATTATCTGAGAATACACACACACATACTGTATATATGTATGTACTGTATATAGAGAGAAAGAGAGTGAGAAAGAGCGAGAGAGAGAGCCATAGAAACATTTTAAAATAAGAAAATGAGCTGAAATGATGATGAGAGTCTGATGAGCAAACACGTTAATTTGATGTGTTTCCGTTTGCAAACATTATTCTAATTGCTGCTCTTGCCACATGAAGATGAATCCTTTACTTCTCCATGAAACATTCATTAGGCCTCATTCAGGCTTTAGATGTAACAGGGCACACGCTGATTTCACCACAACATCCAGTCACAATTCTACCTTTGGACTTTCAGCTCAGGTACAGATGGGTCGGACTGAGACACAGGACTCAGCTGATGCTTAGTAGACAAATAATGAAAGTGTTGTTTATCGTCAGCGCTGGCAAATCAACGCCTCGTTTCACAGAGTTCTGTTCAATCTGAAGTTTGCCTGTATTTTTGATATTTTATTCCATGTGAGTGAAGTAGAAAAACGGCTGATCAAGGTGAGGGGGGCTTTGCTTCTCCGTGCCCACGCGGGGGGGGGGGTGGGGGGGGTGCTCTGGTTCTGTACTGAGGGTCTATAATTGGTGTTTAGTTCTGTTGTGGTGATGCCTGAGCTACAGCCAGGGCTCCTCCAGTTGCCTTTCAACGTGTGACTCGTTCATGTGTCCCTCTACCACGAGACGCTGGCAGCTTCATGCACAGCAGGGAGCACTTGAAAGAAAACCAATGAGAGCCACTCTGCTCTGAGTGTACTGTATGGATTCTCAGGTATTAACTCTTAGGCCCCATTCTATAGGGTTTGGTGTACAGCAGCACCGGCAGCTTCTCCTATCAACTGACTCTGCAGCCACGTCCAGTTTGAACCCAGTTTGGTAAAAAAAAAAGGCTTCAAAAAATGTCTTCGTTGTTGATGCAAAGTTAACGTGATGACGCAAGACCAGTTCAGGAGACGAAACATTCGCTGCAAAAATGCCACAAATCAACTGCCAGTTAGACAATAACAGGTCAAGTTGGCTGAAATCTGAAAACGGTGATGCATTATGCTATTTTTTTTTATTGTCTGAGGGTCTGACACTAAGTTCTGAAGCAGATGTTATCATTTCAAATGGTTCCTGATTTAAAAAAAGAAGAAATCATGTCAAGACAGCCGGGCGTCTCTAACAGCTTTGAGAAATGCTAGGATGCTATATTTGTCCCTAAACTTCCAGAAGGGGGCGTGATCTCCCCGAAGGATTAACAAAGTGTTGAGTCGTGTTATGTTGAACAGGTTTCTCAACTTCCAAAAACAAAGAGCTTTGAAAATCAGCACCATAATCAATGTTCTAAACACTTGGAATGAAAAGGGGTACAATTATTGAAGCTCTGCAACAGGTTTTGATCTTTTTTTTTCATCTGTTACCAAAACTAAAAATGCATCTGAAAAGAACTGGATTTCAGTCCTTGACCAGACAAAGAAGCAGGTTGTTGAACTTGTGAGGAAAGAAAAAAAAAAAAAAAAGGACAACCAAAAATTCTCTGAAAATATGCAGAGTTATATGTTTGGTTCGATGCCTGGTCTGTGATTTCAGTGTAAAGTGACACCGGGTTTCACAACATATTCAATCACACGAAGGAAACGAAGACGTTTCTGCACCTGTGTCCTTCTGCCTGATGACAGCTGCTGCTGCTGCAGTGGTGCCCCATAGGGGGCACTGTGGGTTCTCATGAATGGCACCGAATGGCACAACAGGTTGCAGCAGGACTCCACACGTGTGTGGGTATATCCTCTGACTGGACAGATTAACGAAGCAGCGGAGGGGACATGTGTTGCATGTGAATTATATATACATAAATACACACACACACATATACACTATATATATACATATATATGTATATATATATGTATATATATATGTATATATATATTTTAATTTCTGCGTGTGTGTGTGTTCATTGTGATCACATCATGCTCAGATTCCCTCTCCTGTGCTCCTTAGGTCCGCAGACCACCTCTGCTCCACCTGATAAAGATGCAAATGCCGATGGCTCTCCTCCAGCAGGGTCCCCTCAAATCGGAGACTCATTCCCACCAAGCCAAGCGAAAATGTAATTAAACATGTTCTGTGTCGGGGGAGTGGAGCAGCTCCTCCTTTTTCTAATCAATCCTCAACTTTCTCCCCCTTTCCTCCCACAGCCGCGTGGGGACTTTGAAAGAAAAGGGAAGGCAGTGATCCTCGGGGTGAGATGAGGGATGAGGATGAGGATGAGGATGATTATCATGACGTCGAGCCGGGAATGGGATTGAATTCAATTGAACTGCACGGCACTTGCTGACGTGACGCGCGCAAACCCTCTTATTTGACCATCCAGAACACGGCGTGCCGCGCGGGACGTGCTGTGCTTACGC
>NC_024320.1:7509161-7526523 GCF_000523025.1 Cynoglossus semilaevis
GGAGGGGGGGGGGTTCAGCTGCCTGGTCCAGTTTCACTTAAGTGCAGTGGGGTGTACTGGTTAAGCTGGTACTGAACCATCTCAAATTTGCCCCTTGGTGTCAGATAAGCAGAGTCGATGCCCAGCAACACTTTTCCTGCACACACACACACACACACACACACACACAGACACACTTGCTCACTCACTTCGTGCACCTGCACCAGCCTCCGCTCCCACATCCACATCCACATCCACGGGACGCAGGGCTGGCTGCTCACTTCGCCTTCCTCAGAGTCTGCGTTCGGCGTGCGCTCTGCGCGGTTTTGCGCGGAAAGTTGGAGGACGAGGACGATGCAGGTGGAGTTGGACGGCATCACTTTTCAGCTCCGTCTGGAACCGAGCAGTTTTTGTTGCAGACTTGTTCGCCGCGGATGAAGAGTCTTGCGGACCGGTGTGAGGAGAAGGACGCGGCTTTATTTCGGATGCAACATTTTGGATGAGACTTCTGCGGAGGAGAAATGGTAAGAGGAGGAACCTGCATGACTTCATCTCCTTTTCACACCACTTTCATCCCCTTTATTCTGTTTTATTTCTTTGCCTCTCTGACTTATTAGAGAATTAGTAACCGGTACTGTACAGTATGTGTGGATGGATCCAAACACCATGAATACACCCAGTCCTGCTGTGCATGTGTGATTGGTACCGGACTCACATGAAGCCAAACATGATGTTAACAAGTTATTCCACAGCAGCTGCTGCGTTAATCCCTCAGAGTCGGGACAGCTCCAGAACCCACGTCTGTGTCTGTCACTGCAGGTGCTGCCGGTGGCGGTGACGTCGCACGGACTACAACAGTTTTCTTTTAAATGGGAACCCGCTCGGAGAGGATAAATTGCGCTCCAGAGTCGCCGTCGTGGGGGGTGTGTGGGGGGCGGGGGGTTTTTTTCTCGGTGGGGGGGGGGACAGCCTCCTCCTCCTCCTCCCTCCCTCACACCCCCCGAGTGAACATGAGTCCACGGCAGTACGCGTGGCCCCTCCGGTGCGTGGGACTCACCGCGCTGCTTCTGTGCACAGGTAGGACCCCGATCTCCCCCTCCTCCCACACCCACACACACACTCTCCCCCCTAATGAGAAACCCCAGCAAATGTCAGGGATCACTAGTGTCCACGCAGCAGAGCAGGTGGAGATGAAAGGTAATGGTCATGTAATAAGACAAGGTGTAAACGCAACAACCTTTAGTGGATGATTTTATCCTCTGTGAATCACAATCACACACACACACACACACACACACACACACACGCACACACACACTCCCCAGCCCATAAGGACATATATCATTTATAGGACAGATAATTAGCTGTAAGCAGTTATGGCTGCATACAGAATGACTTGTAATATTAGCATGAATGAAGTGTGACAGTTGCCTGTGGAGTGTGTGTGTGTGTGTGTGTGTGTGTGTGAGGCTGTTGTAGCAGCTCTGAATCAGTGAAAATTGGGATGCAGTGTGCGAGCGTGGCTCTGCAGAGCACCAGGAATAACAACAGGCTGCAGACAGCAGCCAGAGGAAGGGCATTTCTGTTTCCCTTGTTTTCTGGGCAATTGTGCTGTGGGAGATATGGAGTGGGAGTGGGAGCGACGCACATTAGTCAGCCCGACAGTGCATCCTGTATTATATTGGCCTGCCAGACTGCATATTCCAGTCATTCTGCAAGTTCTGTCACTCTGTTATTTAAAGGCACACGTAATTCCCCACACGGTGGACTGGAAAGTTTATGATTCTGGTTTAATTTTTTTTAACAAGTCAGGAAATATTAATATTTTGGTAACGCTCGCTGTTACTGTCTGCATCAACTTAAAGGATGAACCGACGACCTGCTGTGTTTTTACATCTGTTGAAACCCAACTCATCAGAACATTGAAGTCTGAAACATAAAGTCTTAATACGTGTGTGTTCATCCTGATTTTATTTGTATTTTTTTAAATTGCTGTTTTTGTAGTAGAATCTTACCCAATATATGTCTTTGACGTCGACCCACTCCTCTTTATTATGCAGCAGCCATTTTCATTCAGTGACACCTCTGGAGTGCAGGCAGGACAGTACAATCTATGTGTAATTTGATCAGAGTAAATCTTGTTGAATATACTAGGCAAAAAAAAACAAAAAAAAAAACATCTACATAATTCCTGTGTAACTGTCCTCACCAAGGGTGGGATTCAGGGGGATTCAAACCCTTGACCTTTTGTGTGGCACACCAGAATTCTACTTCTATCTACTTCTATTATAAGATAACACCAAGTTCGTAAAAAAAAAACAACCTGTGCTAAGGTTAGCTCACAGCGATAGATTTACAGCTAAAAGATAGCAAAAAACACTATCTGAGGAGGCAGCAGCAGAGTCGATTAATTTGATTCATGATAAGTGAAAGGTCGACTGGAATGAACAAAATGTTCCATGTTAGAGTGGTGGTTCTCAAAGTGGGGGGCGTAGAGTTATTCCACAGGAGGTGCAGTGAAACTGATTCATTTAGATCTACACATTATTTTCTATAAGAATAGAGCTTTAGTGGAGATTTGAACAATATCTATGAATGTGTTGAATTGTTGGGGGGGGGAAGGGGGGGTAAAAGGCAGTGGAGAATACACTGCTCTTTTTTTTACATATGTTCCGAGTTCTGAGAATATGTTTCTGTCTAATTTTTGTTTTGTTTTTTTCCTTTTTTTGCCAAGAGGTTCTGAAATGCATTTTTGTTTTTTCCAAGAACAGAAACTTGGAGCTTCATTACAGACACTGTTCCATTATCTTTCCGTCTGTCTCACAGGAACGCCGGCCCAGAGAACCTGATGGATTTTATAGAAACAAAATGATTTATGGCTTCATCTTAGTCTAACACAGCATTTCCTGGTATTCTGATGAGAAGCAGTGACTTTTACAGGAGGCCTCACCTCCACGTCCAGGGCACGCACATTCAGCAGTAGTTTCTACCTTGGACCAAATACATACATAACACACTGACATTTTTCTTGACCCTCTGAAATTTTTAATCCCATTTTTGGGACAGTAGATGTTGACAGACCCACGTAATCTGCAATTTCTTTTTAGAAAAACAGTTTTGTTTTTTTTTGTGAAAAAACAAGCCTTGGTTGCTCCTTTAATACTAGCAACTATGAAAGTGAAAGTGAACTCCTTGTCATTGTGACACAGCTCACCACTGCAACAACCAAATGTGACCTCTGCTTTAACCCATCACCAAAGTGAACAGTGGGCAGCTTTAAGGGGGAGCAGTGTGTGGGGACGGTGCCATGATCAGAGCACCTCAGTGGTAACTTGGCAGCTGGTGGACTTGAACCTGAAACCTTCCAGACCCAAGTCCGCTTCCTTAACCACTAAGCCACCACTGCCCCAAACTAACTCTATATTGTGAATTGTTAAATTGTTTATTTAAGTTATTATTAAAAAAAAAAATCATATTAATCACAAGTAACTTGTGGATCTAATAACAATTAATCATGATTAATTGGGAATCAACACTCATTAACATGCCAAAAATAGCCAATAAGAGCTTGGGAATTTTTTTTGTGAATGATGGAATTATAAATTTAAAATATGTCAAGATAAAATCTACAAAAATACTTTTTCTTTCTTCCTATTCCATCACAATAGTTTTATTTTTATAGCCAAAAAAGATCTCTTCTCAGACACACAGAATGTTCCTTTTCTATTTCTAAACTACTCAGCTCTTGAAAAAAAAACATGATTAATACTTAAGAGTTATCACTTGCAGAGCCAAATTACATGCAGGTCATTAAAAGACATTTAGACATTTTTTCCTCAATTGCTGATGAAGATGGTTGTTGAGATTTGACTTTGTGCTGAGTGTAATTAGACACTCCTTTTAACCTGCATCCATTCACAACAAGAGCGATCAGATATTATCTGCAGCAGAGTCGGCAGGGACGCTAATAACTATCATCACTTCACGAGCACCTGTCGAAAAAAGGAGGTCGGGAATAAAAACAATCACTAATCCAGATTACCGCCGCCAGCACACCAGCTCCTCTATGACCACTGCACGGGCTGATCCACATGACTGGACAGACCAGTCCTGACCGGGCTCCTGCGACTCCTACACAATATACAAAACTACTAAAACTGCTTAAGCAACAGAATTCTTTGGATTCTGCCTCATCCAGTGGACAACGTCTAATAAACTCCAGCTGCCAAGTTTCCAAATAAACGCTGTCATATATAAATTCCAGAGCGGGGAAAAAGGGAGAGAAACGTGGAGAAAGTGAGTGCACTGATACATCCGGGCGTGCCAAAGATTTATCTATATCTTCTCCATGTTTGGTCAGGCTCTTATCTTTGCAGGTGACAGTAAGGAGCGGAAAAAAAAACCATTGTGCTGGAGTCAGTCAGCCTCCTGGTGTGCACAGTGTTGCAGGATATTGTAACTCTCCAGCCATCTGATTGCTCTCACTGAGAGGTTCTGCCTTGTCTCTATATAAGACACACGCACTGACAGGCACACACTGCAGAGGATACCTGTGCACACACACACACACACACACACACACACACACTGTCAGACTGGCCATCAGGACAGTTGGAAATAGCCTGGCATGCTATATGAGCTGTTATTTTTCAGACAGATGGGAGGATTGTCATGTCTTAGTCTGAAAAAGTTTCTGGAGTGAAATGTTGCTTGGTTACCACTTCACAGTAAAGCAAACTCTGAAAAAAAAGTTACAGAGAGCGCTGAGTCCGAGCGAAAACTTTATTTGTACTGCAGTAAGTCTTTGTCTTTAAATGCCTTTCACTACAGCTCTGTCTGATGGATGCCAAAGTGAGGGGCGAGGGCCCACAAGTGGTACAGAGGTATTGCTTTACAGTTAGCTGAAATACAGTTAGGTAAAATATTTTGCTAATAATCATAACATTAGCAATACAGGAAGGAGACCAGGGGCTACAGTGGCTAGTTTTAGGGGAAAAACAAACTAAAGGCTGCGTAAGCCGTGTGTTCTCCAGCTCTAAAAAGTCCTTGGTACAACTCACATCCTCTGACCTGCTGACCTCAGACCTGTGCTACACTGTAACTGTGAGAACAGTATGTCCGGCTGACAACTCAAGAGCTTGGACTGATGTTTGTGTGTCAAATACGGGTTCATCTAGCACTGTACCAGAGGGTTTTGGGTGTGTGCTAATTTGTTTTTTCCTAATACATCACAGAGTTAGTGTTATGTCTACAGTGGTCACGCTTTGTTATGGTCATATCTTCAGGTGTTCTGTGAAAATTAGTTCAATTTCACTTAAATGATCTGAGTACTATACTTTATTTACTGCCAGTAATTTGTTGTCACTTGTCTGTGTGACAATGAAATACTCGAAAATATTCAAGAAATGACAAATAAAGGGCTACATATTTTTTCTTACACTCGTTTTTGTGACCTTTGGGGATTTTTCTAATATAAAATACGGGGCGGGGCTTCAAAAATGTTGCGGCTGAACCTCCTGACACATCCCTTACCGTTTATCTAGAATGTATCTGGACTTGGTACCAACACTAGGAGGATCTCACCCACCCTTCACCTGCAGCTGGGTTTTTGGGAAACATGGCAGAAGTTGTTAAAAAAGCTGCGTATGTTAATAAAATAAAGTTACAAACTCATTCCTCTCTATTGTGGAGAAGTATTTTAGGAGTGTCCCCATCAAATACAATCTTTGTTGGAGTTTCTGTTACCTGAGTCTTAATCCAGGCAACAGTCAAAATGATTGTGCTTTTAATTTTACTGCTGCATTGTTTAGTTTGAAATGGACCAAAGGCGTGAAGAGCTTTGTTGTTGCCGTCAGAGTTTTCTTTCTCTTTTGACGCCGCTGGGCTGGTGACATCACAGTGAACGGGACGTCCTTATATAATCCTGCTCAAATGAGGGAGATTACGTCCTCGCCCGGTGATTGCCATGCAACAGACAAGATAAAGTCAGATTTGTTGCACCTACTGTGACCAATCTGTGGCCCTGTGGCACTGGAACTGTTTTTGAATCGCCTTTGATGTGTCTGCCTGATAAAATCTATGATGGGAAATGTGAAAAATAAGCAGAAGAAAAAAACGTCAAACTTTGACACTAGTCCACGGTGTAGATGTGCCAGGATTCATTTGTACTCCCTTTGACTTTCCTTTGATGTGTTATCATCAGAGAATACAATGCCATGCCCAGACACACAGAGTGATAAAAAAAATCTTTATCACATTACTGAACAACAAGGTCAAAGGACAGTAGCATATGTCTTTCATGTTGATTTGATGGATTCGGTTGAAACCAAATTTTACATTTGGTAAAGAAGAAATTGTAACAGAAGCCAACCAGCAACTTTCTTGGCGGAATAGATAACAGTTCTTGGATACACAATCTACCAAATATGCTACATTGAACACAACGTCACTGGTTTCTTTCCCCTTCAAAAAACACAAACCAGAGTCTGATTTTATTGCACTTTTGTTCAATTCTGGAATAATTAGTGGTTCTACTTGCATGTTCAGGCTTTAAACTGTGATTGTTTCTGAGGGATAAATAAATTGTAAGGTTTCAACGGGGTCTCAGACTGACGACGTTAATGTGCTCCATCACTGGTGCTTAAGCCCTGATTATTGTTCCCATTAACCTTTTAGCTGCACTGCAGGCGGCTTTGATGAATTTCACTCAGTGTGTTGATTATAAAGTGTTAAGGCTTATCAAAGCAGCATATCAAAGAAAAAAAAACAAACACCCTGCTTATAACATGTTTTTACTGTAAGGACATTTTATTCTAATGCAGCCTATAATGGACTTCACCATATGTTATGTAGACCGGAGGTGTTCAACAGGGAGTCCATTTTGCAACAGTTTTCTAATCTCAACAGCACCATGATCACAAGGTTACTGAGTACAGATTAGTGGTGTGCGATACTGCATATTTTGGTATTGATTAGCTACCAAGTAAATACAGGCCAGTATCGCCGATACCGATCCGATACTTTTCAATAAATAAGGTAAATAAGGAACTTAAAGTAAAGAATTGATCTCACCAGGCTAGTATCGATCCCATACCGATACCAACTTGGTATCGATACTATCAATATATGGATCAATCTGCCCACCACTAGTACAGATAACAGAGCTAGCATTAGCTACAACAATCCTGGTACAGACACCAGAGCTAATGTTAGCTTCCACGTTCCTAGTACAGACATCAAAGCTAAAATATACTACAACAGTCTTCATACACACACAAGACCTAACGTTAACTTCAACAGTCCTGGTACAGACAAATGTTGTGGCTATGCTAAGCCACACCATGTCTTTATTTATACCATGAATATTAAAATATAGGAAACTGTTTTTTTATCTACAGTGTGTGTAAAGGAGGAACAGACAGGGTCACCGCACACCTACATTAAGAGAATTTTAAACCAGTGTGTACCTCCAGGAGAGCAAAGTCTCATGGGATATTACTTGTTGACGGTGTACCTTCTCTGATTTCATTCTTTCATTCTGGCAAAGCTGCTTGTATTTCTGGGCAGCGAATAAAAATGCTTCGCTTGTAAAGAAAAAAAACTCTTTCATATGGAACATTTGTTTTTCTTTGTCTGTCTTTATTAACAAATTTGTTTTTCTCGAGCCAGACTTGTTTATTTGTGTTTATTACTATGGAAATCTCCCTTTTACACCAGCACAGACTCGACCAGGAGGCTGCAGGTCCAGATGTCACCTGGTGTTTGTCTCTCTCTATGCTTTTCTCTTTCTTTCTCTGGAGGCCAAAATGCAAAGTCTGTCTCAGTGAAATTGTCTAAATATTAGCTGTAAGACAATATCCTCCCAGACAACTGCACATTTAATAATAATTTGCCCGTTCCCCTGCAACCACTCTCTATCTCTAAATGAAACCCTGCACCACAACATGATGGATGAAGCCCGGTCCGCCTCATACGATAGTGTCGTTTTTGCCAAAGAGTTGAGAAATCAGGGGAAGGTACCGCTGCAGCAGGGAGTCGTATGTCACAGGGAGTGGGACAGCGAGACAAATGCACGGGTAGAATGAAGTGATGTCGGTAAAATTTTAACTTTGTGCCGTCCTCAGTGTGGAGAGCAGTGTTGATTAAGTTTTTATTAAACATTCATCAACTAAGTCACCACTAGTGGGCATTTTTCAAAGTATTTTTTGCTGCGTCGGCAGAAATTCACACTCAGGCATATATGGCCATTTTAGAATCATGAGAGTAGAGAACTAGAGAATGTATAATCAGGTTATATTTTAAAGTTTCAACTTGAACTTTCAACCTCGCAGGAGGCCACATTTTGCTCATTATTAGGGATGAATTAAAAAAAAAAAAAGATTGTTAATATCTTGCTTACAAATATTGAAGTGATATCCAGGCAACAGAAGAGAGTTTGTCAAGACAAGGCCCTAACCATGGCAACTGTGGGAGTGCAGTGGTGCAGTCGGTGGGAGAAAAGAGAGATCTGTATATTTAGAGAGATGTTGCTCTGCAGCTTCCTTACCTTATGTATACGTTTATACAAGGGGGAAAACTGCATTACGCCTCATTACAACTAGTGAATTAGTACTGTTTAATCAAGGTTGTGAGGTTTTTTGTTTGGCATTAACTCCTTCTGCTGTGACTTCTCAACGTATCGTATGTAGCTTGAAATAATCGCAAACACTATTAGCCCAACTTGCTAGCCCAACAAACTGGTCCATTCTTTCTTATTACTAAAGAACAAGAAGATTCAAGGACATTCACACTCACATTCACACTAGGGATGTTCGCTTGAACTTTTTTTTCAAACAAAAGTACTCACTCTTGAATACTCACCAAGAGTACCAATGCTGACACCACTACTACTTTTGACGTATTTTATGCATATCTCTATGCATAAATAATATCGATGAACGCAATGACAGATCATTCTGAACAAAGACCTTTATCTCTAAAAAAAGGCAGCACAGTCACCCTTCAGTACTACTATGTTTTTTTATATTTTTCTAGTTGGGGTATATTCCTTTCACGTTGTCCTGTATATGTTCGGCTTGAGTTTAACACTGGAAATTCCGACACTTGTGTACAACCTGAATGCACCATTAGCTGTAGCACACAAACATGTCACAAATGGATCTTAAATCTTCTGATTCACTGGTGATGTTGGTCGCCTTATGTAGTGATTAAAACTGCTGCAAGTTTAAAAAAAAACCTTAAACATTTAATGCATACATTACTGCAATACATCAGCAGTAACCTAAACATTAAACTGATGCATTCATGTAACGTGACCACTGTCCAGAAGAGACTTAATGGAAGCAATTCAACTATTTAGGCTACACTGTGTAAGTTATTTATCATGACTGATATGTTGGCCGGTATTTGTCATGTGTATAATTGGATAAAAAAACATCAATCAATCAAAGTATTGATATCAGTATTGGAAAAAATAGCCACAAAAGTAATCAGTATCGTATCAAATGACGTTGCCCATCATTAGTTTAAAATCCTTCTTCCAACATGTGGTCAACAAGTCATGAAACAATAAACCAAACTGGAATTCCTTTTCCCTCGAGGCAGACTTTTTTATCCTAGTAGGTAGGCAGACTTCTTTGACCATGTGGGAGCAGGTACCGTCGCTCAGGGACTTTTTTTCAGTTTCGTTTTCTCTAAATGAGCCTTCTGTTGTGTTTCAGTCAGGATATTCTGCAGCATGGCAGTTTAATCAGTGGATAAAGTCACCGACAGCATCAGGCTGTAATCAGAGTCACTGGAGTAAATGTTAAGGTTTTCTGTTTTTTCATTAGCTAAAGTATAACAGCTGTGGAAACTTACAAAAAAAAAAATATATAAAAAATTGTCACTGCGAGTCTTTGATGTTGTGATTAATGCCAGTCCTGCACTTTCCTCTGCAGGGAATTCTAACTACAGTTATAATGATGTGCTCTGTGTGTGTGGTTTTTTAAGACCATTACGTTTGTGCACTGTGATTTTTTTTATCGGATGCATTTATTAGTCATTTTCCATCGCCGTAATGATAACTTTGAAAATCCAGGAAGACCTCCGGTTCCTCAGCTCATTTGAAACTGCAGAGTCATACGCAGTTCCAAACCCGGGACTTGAGCAAAGCTGCAGCTTTTAGACAGCATGACAAATGAGAGAATTTGACTCCATAACTACTTCTTCAGTCACAGGACACGGTCATTTGATTTGCCAGAAATCCATAGGATGTAATTCTCTGGAGGAAAGGAATGTGAAAAAGTCTCTTTCTTTTCCCACAGGTTTAGCTTTACTAATAGGATCAAAGGCGGGAAGTATGAAAGGGAGAATAATCGATATATGACAGCGCTGAGATGAAACATTGCCCTGCTTTTTGTTCCTCCTTCGCAGTGTTTGGAGGACTGGGAATACGCCGCGTGTAACCACAGCTGCTGCGCAGAGATCTGTGCTGATGCAACCAGACACACACAATCACACAAAAACACATGTGTGCCGCATCGCTACGGCTGTGGTGACACGGTGTGGATGCACACTGTAAACACGCGTGCACGGAGCCACGCACGCGCAGCCACTCATCTCCTTGGGCAAACAGCTTCACAGTCCAACTGGGAGAGAATCACACTCCACGGGAGGTCTGGGGACAATTAGCATAACTAACAGAACAATCAGTACACGGCCGGTGTATCGGAGGGAAATGGAAATGAACCCACGGCATCAGAGCGGGCTGACAAAGTTAACGGCAGCTTATTTTTGTCACTCTCTGTGTGATGGAGTGACGGAGAGATCCAACGTCGCTCTCGCTTCACTCTGGTCCTATGAGCTGATGGAGGTACAGTACGTGCTCAGCTCTTTTCACGCTCAGGCTTCGACCCCCCCTGCTGAGCAGGGCCTGGCGCTGCGTGGCTTTTCAAAGGAGAAGTGAAGAAGTTTTGAAGTTAGTTGTCAGAGAAAGCCAATAACCTTTTTCATCTGCTGTACTTTTCGGAGAGAGCAGTGTCAGTTTTGGTTTGTGAATCATGATGACAGCGGTGATGGGACTTTTCTGCTTCAGCCGTTATCTGCCCCGGTCAGAACAGAAATCTTTTGCCTTTAGGTTTTTTTCCCCCTCTCCCTGGTCCAGCAGGAAAACATAATTGTCTGTTTCTGTTGCCCTCCACAGACACAATATTCAACTTCTCTCCGTCTGTCAGCAACTATTTCTTTCACGATTGCCCGGTTTAGCTGAAGTGGCGTTCCTCGCTGATTGATTTTACTACCTGCATCATCGGACGTAAAGAGGCCGAGGACGAAAACATCAAAAGTTATTATATTAAAAGTTGAGCTAAGCACAACAATTCTGGCCATTTTAATTCCAAACTTGATAGACACTTTGGAATTGAAACCTGGGGGCAAACTATTCCACACCTTCAGGAATGCGGTTTCCGCACTAGGACTCAATTCCCCCACCAATTTTCAGCAACACTGCCTCAAGAGAGGTAAACACTGCCGACAGCTTCAGCCAATAAAAACATGTATTGGCAGCAGGGCCTCCGTCGTCCAAAGCCTATATCTGTGTAGGTGTGAACACACCGCAGCCATCAGACTCCCAGCACTTCAACCTGCAGCAGTAAATAGACTCTCGCTGCTTCTCAAACTAAATAATAATTGTGTTGTCTCAGGTTTATACTGTCAGTAATGGGCTGTTCTGCCTATTACTTCAAGTGGTTGACATATGAAGTAAAACACATTCATCTGCTGCCATATGTTTAGTCGCAAACATGCAAGAATACTTTCTGAAAATAGAATGAAAAAATGTCATATAGATTCACACACACACACATATATGTATATATATATATATTTTTTTCAAAATGACCAACTTTTCTTCTGTAGAATTTTTACATTTTAATCCTAATTACTAGCAGTTATTTTTCTAATATTCATTTGTTCTTTTTAATTCCACCCCTGTTGGAACTATTGAACTTTGCAAAATTGTTAATAGGTTTCCCCCCCCCCCCCTTTCTAACAGGTTAATAGTTAATAGGATTTCCCTCCGTTTTTCCCCCAGCCCCCTCCTCCACCTGCACTTTATTTATCTTCGCCGACCACTGTTCTCTGTTTAAATGTTTCCAATTGGCCCATGGGGAAAAAAAAAACAGTTTTTTTTAAAAATTGAAATGTATTGAATTGACTCTAAGTTAGAATCATCTTCATAAAGAAGCACAGTTCATGGATCGCCCGACTTGGTGCCTCTGAGCAAGCAATGCACCGTTTACTTGGCAATGAAATACACTGGCCTGGAGATGGAGACGAGGATATTGATTGATCTTTGGGCTCCAGCCCAGGCCTGAGCACAACATTGTGATCAGCCTTAAAAACTGTTATTGGTCCATTTCTAGTTAACATTAAATGCACTGATGGCCAGTTGGTGGGTCCTATTAGGTCAGAAGATTGCAATCTGTGCAGCGCTGGACGAGGTGTCAGCACGGAATGAGAAAAACCTGTTTTTGGGACATCAACAGTTGACTCGTGTTGGTGTGTGTTTGGGAGAGAGAAAAAGTGGCAGTAGCCAATTTCACGCACACACACAGGCACACACCTACACACTGGTTTTCATGCACTGTGAGTACATCCCCCAACTCCTCACCCACACCTTACCAGATACAAATGTATGCACAAATCTTATGTCGTTTTCACACTGGCCCTTAATGTGGTATTCTCTGCATATTGACACGTGAATGTTTGCTTCACGTTTGGGTTCACACTGCAAAGTAATCGCACTCACTCCCCAACTACACATTAATGAATCCACCTTCAGATGGGGATTTCGATTTTGAATTAACTAGTTCGGGTGAAAAGCCTTAAACAGATTTCGCTCCGTGTGTGTGTGTGAACAAAAACTTCACATTTGAATTATTTTCACCAATTCTCACACATGCACCTTCCCCAGTTGACGCCATTCCTTCAGTGCAGCTCTCTTCCCGGCACACTGCTGATGTTTTTTCTCCCGTTTTTCAAAGTCGATCAGTACCATGCTACACATGTTGTTTTCATCGTCATCCATATTAAAGACGAAAATCCCTTAAGCCAGTGGTTCTCAAACTGTGGAACGTGGGGAAAATTCATATTTTCACATTTACATTTTCAATTGAATAAATCTGAAACATACCATGCACAATTATTACAACATCTAAAAAAAGATGTAGCTACTTGTGAGATTATAAAATAGGATGTCTGGGTTTTTATGTATTTACTTGTTTTTTTGCTGCAATGCAAGTTGCTCATGTAAAAACAGGCAGCACGGAATCATGGGATCACTTGCGAGTTGAACGTAGAACGAGCAGGGGAATTCTAATGTTGGTCATCAGACAGCTCCATGTTTTTCTCAGGCGGTACAGAGTAGAAAAAGTGAAAAGTTGGAGAACCACTGCCTTAAGCTAAACCTAAGGGATCATACATGTGCTGATCACATGACAAATGTATGAAAATGAACGCACGCTTGGTCTCCTTCTGACAGTTCACAGTGAATCCCACAACAAAAGTCAGTGTGCCTTTTAACTACTACAAGATCATATTCCTTCTTTCTTAATAAGGATCTGAAAAATGTCCACCAAAGGACAGAGGTCCCCACCGCAGAGCCCCACAAGGGTAGCCGTACCTGGACCACACGCACAAACAAAGGTGTACATACACACAGAGAACAGAGAAGAGAAGAGTCGTTAGTCAAATGCTCGTTTCCCTAATTCTCCATTTTGTGGTGTTTGACTCTCGGCCCCCACTTCTCCTCACTTTTCTTCTCACACTCCACTTCAGACTTCACATAAACCTTTACACTGTATAATTACGGTGGAGAGCAGCAAGAAAACTCCACACTTTGTTCCAAGTATGAATTAAAAGGAAATCAAGCAACGGGTTGAGCGTTGGGGAATAATCTCTGTGTGTTCTAACTGTTACTTAGTTTAGAGACGTGATACTACTTTCATTTCTGTGCAGCAGGGTTCCCAAACCTAAATCACTTTAGGGCCGATGAGCTTCCAGTCTGCGTAGATGAAAACAAGCCAAGATGTTGTGTTAAAAAATACGACGCCATTTTGTCCGTACACCCCTCGATTTTTAGGGACACCGTGTGGTGCGGTTTGGTGCAGTTCGTTAAGAGTATAATGTAATTGAAAGAGCTTACAGCTGAATTTGACTTTCATTTTTATTTACATTAGACAGACAGCAGACTTACAGTCAAACACCAGCGGTAGATGTGACTACCTGATATAGCCTTAACAATGAACCAAGTCAATGAGTCATCATTATTATAAAGTACACGTCTCATGAAAGTACAAAAATAGAACAGAAGGAAGGTTATGAAATATATAAAAAACTAAATCTGTAAATGTCAACTTATTCCCTCTCAATAATAATGAAAATAGAATCTCCACTATAGCAACCATGCAATGCTCACGACCAGCGCTATTGTTGTTGATAAGAAACCATGGCGATTTCAGCTCAAGGTGCTTCGGTGAATCAAAAACTGATTTTGCTGGGTGTATAAATAACAACATATATATATATATATTTATGTGTTATAATTGTTATGTTATTATATAAGTTTATATATAATATATGTATATACATATATGTAAAATATATATATACATATACAGTATGTAAAACAACATGTATATATGTATTTACAGCATATATAGCATTGCTGTAGTGCGGCTTACACATTGTTTATTCCATGAAATGCAGTGTCTGTTCCCCAGAACAGATCAGTTTCAGCCATATGGTGTGAACACCTTACTCTCACACTATTCTGTTGGCAGAAAAACCCGAAAAACCTTCCGTTAGCCATGCTTTATTTTTTGTCATCTATGTGAGATCAACAGTTTCCTCTTTGTCTCTTTCGTCCAACACTGTCATTATGAAGTCATTACTTTCACTCTGCCGCCATCTGTGGCCTTTACTTCTCTTTAGAATTTAATTACCATGGGTAACCAGTCCAACCAACATCAATTCTCACCAGAATCCATCTCAACTGAAGATGGATGGCCAATCCCTTGCCTGTTTTCGCCAGCTCCGGCTCTGGCTCGGGCAGCAGACATGATGAAGAGGGAAGAGCTTGCTGCGCCGAGCTTTGATTTTGTAATTTTCCTCCCTGTGTGGCTTCACTGAAGGTCTAGATCGAAAAACTGCAGAAAATCTCTGCCTTTTTTTTCCGAACCTTGGTCTTCAACTCACGTCAATTCATAAGAGATTATCAGTCCTGGGTAATTGGTTTGATCAGATTACCCTAAAGATCTGATCACATTTTGTCCTTCATCTCTATTATTGCGGCTCCATCTATGCCATCCTACAATCAGAGGCAGAAATAGTGATTTTTACAGTGTCCCTTATTTAGATGCAATGTCACTGTTTCCCCTATGAGCCAGTCTGGGGTCTGATGCGGGCCTGCTGCTTCAGTAATGAGGATAAATCAGCTCTTAAAAGGTCCATACAGGAGGAAGCCGAAAATAATTCCGAAGCCCAGGGATATGGACAGAGCAACGAAATCCCTTTTGTTTGCTGAGTGTAAAGCTGAGTGAGCCTCGTGGGTTCCTAGTACCAGACCAGGGTTTTTTTGGACCCAGCATTTTCCTGCAGGTAATTGGGTCCCTTTGAATCTGTGTCAGTCTGTGCAATCCCTATAAAAAGGGTACAAATACGAGGCCCTTATTTTTTCGAAGTGGACACTAAAGGCCACATGCCACTTTAATTTAAGTTAACGGATGAGGTGGACATCTGTACCGATGTGGTCCACTTACTGTAATTCCAAACATCCGTAGCCCGAGGTGTGAGTTCTGCACTTTCATTTTCTCCAGCTTCACATCCTTCTGGTTAGGTCCCTTATTTGGGTTTGCTTGATGGATTCCCTGGAGATTCTAATCCTGATACTGATTTACACTTTAAATAATTTCATATAAAATTACTTCAGGGGATATCATCTATCACTGCCATCATAAAATCTCCTTCCAACTCCTCTGTGCTTAAAAAAAAAAAAAAAATCAGAAATATGCCAAGCTCAGATTCACCTGACAAGATGCCAACTTTTAAATTGCTCAGGTCATGGTTTTTTAGGGCTGGGGTATAAGTCAGAAGCAGCCAGAAATGTGGTGAAACTGTGATATGTAGTGATGTTGTGTAAATAGGAGCTGTCACAGCAGCAGTATTTTACTCTATATTTTTTCTTTCTTTCTTTTTCGGAGATACAATCTCGACTCTGTATTTCACAGACAGGCTGCAGGATCAGATTCTCTCTGCTCAGTCACAGTTATCTGCAGCTGTGTTTACTTTGTTTAAACTACAAGCCGTGTCAGAACAGATGGATATCAGCGCTTTACTGACAGATGCACAAAGGTTTGTTAAAAAACGCCGGACAGCTGAAAGCGTTTCTGAGTCGGACTGCAGTTGCAGTGGACGGAATTCTTCCAGACTATTTGATCGCGTTTCCTTTGAGATGAACGATGTATCGTGATCATTCGACCGTTTGGCTATTCACGTTCATAAATAACCTGCACGTTGTCTCCAACCATCTGTGCAGTGCACCAGACGACTTGACGCAACAACTGTAGTCGGTTTGCACGGACAGAGTTTTGGCACCGTTAGTCAACATTCCCAAGGGATGAAATAGACGACTCTTTCGAGTCCTTTTCTCTGTCTCTCTCCTGACGAAAATGATGACAAAAAGTCAAAATGGCTGGAATTAAAGAGATTTCGTGACGATATTTATGGCTCTCATGTGGTCACCTTGAAACACGTTGACGTTTAATCCAGTTCAAATATCCCCAGACCAGCTGTTAGGCTTGTTGTTCTCAGAATTCACTGCCACAATTGGTTTGTAAATTATTTTAGAATATCTAGAATATCTAAAAGATAATACCGAACTGTAAATCACACTTATTTTCATCATTTGGCTGGATTTGCAACTTATACTCTAGTACGACTTATATATTAAAATATATAACTTCACAGGTTCGTTATTTGCATACTCACTGCCGCTAGGGGGCACTGTTGTGACTCATACTCTGGAGCAACTTATATATGTTTTTTTTTCTTCATTATGCATTTTTTGGCTGGTGCGACTTATATTCCGGTGTTATATATATAAAATTATACAATATTTCCCTAAAAGTAAGGGAAATCATTTGGATCTACTCTCCTATATATCTACATCTATAGAAAAAAGACATAGATATATGTCTAATATATTTTTAGACCTTTTAATATAGACGGTTTCCAAACCTGAAACAGACCCAAGCTATAGCAGTGACAGTGACGTTTTTGGACACCTGCTCTATAACCCTTCCAGGAATTGTGCTGTACTGGTGAAGTTGCCAAAAAACAGAATCAT
>NC_024320.1:7526547-7552766 GCF_000523025.1 Cynoglossus semilaevis
ATGATAATGAAAGAAAAAAACAGAAAAAATTGACAGAAACAAAACACAGATTGCAATTCACTAGGTGGAGAGAAATCTGCCGCGGTTAGAAACTCCAGGCTTCTGTATCAAACACTGCACCTCTGTGTAATCCACTCCTCTCTGAGACGCCTGCTCTGTTTAAGTTCTCTACAGCACACTCTTATCCCAGTTGCAAATATTTACCTTTTCCCTTCTGAGGTTGAATTTCCTCACAAACCGAGACATCCCCCCAATCTGTAAAGCTAATTAGTGCCACTTCCACCCTGGTATCGCACAAGGCCGGAGTTCTTTCATATGTAGATCTGATGAAATTATGCTAGGGGAGAGCTCATTAGATTAGATTTACATTTAGAGATGTTTTGTGCTCCATCCCTCTGAAACCACCAGCCACTGCTGCAATAACTGGATTCTGATGACCTGACATTTCCTGCCCATTTCTTTTTTTTTACTGCTGCAGTATTACTGCACATTCACACCAGGTCGTGTCTGCTCATCAAAGATGGGAAATAGCACCATGCTGCTCTTCGACTCGTGCATCACTTTGCTATATTAAACACTCTCATGGTTTTGTAATGGGTGTAGCTCACTAATTAAGTGGGTCAGAATGCATATCAAAGGCCTCTTATAGATACCATCAGGATTTTGGTCCATATCACCCACGCAGAGAAAATACTCAAAATTCCCAAGTTAAGAAAGTAATGAATAATTGATTGATTTCATCGTGATTTCTGTCTTTTACTTGGTTTTGCCCAAAGGCTAAGATTTTACGATGGAGACTTTCAGGTGAGCCTTCCTCGAAAAAGTACAGGATCAAATCGACAGGAAAAAAAAAAAATTAGAGGTCCAGCCATCAATCATAAAAGCCCATTTCTCTTGCTGTCAAATTACCTCTGCAGCGTCACCCCACCGCCCCCCCAACTGCAGTTTTACAGCAAAGGAATACTTCATCTTTCCAGCTGTCACAGGAGTGATCAGTTAGCTGATTATGATGTGAGTATTGCGCCGCACCAATTACGCTTTGGAGTTCAACTTTAGGGATGAATTATGTGCTGCACCCACTGCCGTACATATATAATGCAAAGCAGGGAGGGGGAGCTGTGCGTATGAATATTACCCTGGGTTTCATGGTGGAACATGGGAGGCTAACAGTGTCAGAATAAAAGGGAGGATTGAAGGCTTATCAGACTCTGCAGGTGTGGAATTACAGACATCAGACTTGGTGTTGTGAAGTTTAATCTCCTGCACTGCCGTGAGCATTAATCCCACTTAGGGCTGCAATGATTAGATGAATAATCAATGATTATTACGTTTGGCTAAAGAGATCTGGATCCAATGTACAAACCCAGTCCCAGAACGGTTGGTAGACAGGCTCCAAACACAGAAACCAAACATCTGATAATTCGATAACTCATTTAAATGTCCACCCGATTTTGGAGTTTAGTGTTTATAAAACAACAATAATTCATAAAAAATCGGTTGAAAACATGGGGTTTTACGGTTGGCAATAATAATAATAATAATAATAACATTTTAACTATTATTTTTTAACGTTATAGTCACAAATGTAGCGGTTAACACACCTGTCTGGTGCCAGGTTTGATTCCCAGAGGAACCACATGTCCCTATTGCTGCCTCCTGTGGCAGCCGGTGTATCGCAGAGACCCACACTGTAAATTAATTTTATTACACATTTTATTACACACACACACACACAGACACATATATATCTATATATATACATAGTGATGGAGAGATGCGCAGAAGGATATGGGGGTGTGTTAGGTGGATGGATGGTGGGTTGGAGGGAGGGTGGGAGAGAGAGATGGATAGGTGGATAGATGGATGGATGGCTGGATGGATGGTTGGATGGATGGATGATAGATAGATAGATATAGACAGAGAGAGAGATATTAGAGAAAAATCACTCTCACTCATCACTCAATCAGAAAAATGGGTGGAAACTGCTGCTGAATGTGTGTGTGTGTCGTTCAGGCTCTGCAGTTACTTTAGTCCCATATCATCACGTCTACGTAGATGAAATTATTTTTGGTGAGTAATTTGGTCCGAGAAAACAGAGAAATGACCAACCTTTCTAAAAAGGTGATTTGTGACATCTTCCAGACTAGTGACGAAACACCATGAGACAGATTCATCCTTCAAAGGAAATGATTCTATTTTTGTCTCCCTCTCTCTCTCTTATCTATTTTTGTGATACACATGTGTTGGGCTGGGCTAATCAAAAATTCAGCCTCAAACTTGTGTTGTGTACTCTATCTATTTTTTCACTCTACAATGTGGTAAATGAAACAGTTGATATGGACCACTGAATATTCAGCGAGTCTTTGTAGACTAATTATAATGTCTTCATAAACTTGGGGACTCCATGCGGTGACTGGAGAAGACAGAGCAGAAAATAAATTGATTTCTTGCTTTGATGCAGCTGTGTTGTGGGCACACGTCTGATAAGAGGCTGGCTGAATTGAAGAAAGTTGCTTGTTTTTTTTCTTCTTTTTTTATTTATATGATAATTAAGGCCGGCTTTAATGCACTGCATTATGTCAAATCCCTGCCTCAGCACAAGGTTTGCAGGGAAATCTATTCTGGGCTGTGATTAAATTAATGGAACATTTTATTGGTGCAGGTCATGTTTGTGGTGTCGTGGCATTGTAATGAAGAATAATGTGGAGGAATGTTGAAAAGGTGGGGCAGCCAAATGACCCTGTCTGGCAGGTTGTGCCTCTGTTGAATGGGGAATAAATTTGCCCGTCCATGTGAAAATGTAAAACTTGGTGCACGTTTGCAGACACCCTAAAATAATAATCACTCAAATTTGATTTATTTTGGAATGATTTCCTAGGGTGGTGCCCCCAAAATAATCCCCAAAATAAAAAGCCTTTTTTTTAGAATAATGTAGTCTATTGTTGTCGTAGCCTAGCTTTGTAGTTAGCATCAACTTTTGTCGCTTTCAGGCAGTGATTTATGAATTAAACTAAAATTAAATTCAACGAACAGCAGGAAGTCAATGTTTAACAATTTGACAATAAAGCGAGCTGTGCAAACGAAGCCAAGCAACATTTCATGACTCCAGTGTATTTGTGTGGGCTATGAACATGAAGCTTCTCGGTACAGCACCATAATTAATCTCTGCAGCTAATTCTACCAACAACAAAGACTTTTTACACTAAACTTTTCCGCTGAAGCTCTTCAACAAAACAAGACCGTGTTTCCTAAAACAGAGATTAAGATCCCAAATATATTTTTTAAAACTCAAAACAACTATGAAATAATTAAAAGAGTTACAGACAGTTATTACTGACATCAAGCTAGGTAACTAGCTTCATTAGTTAGCATGTAACTTAGAAGGACTAACCATAAAGAAACATGGCTGTGCTTAAAGTATTGTCCTGTATATAACTTTTCCAACCTGTTTAGGTTTGTATTTGAAAAGGGTAATAAATCATTTGTAGCTAATTAGCTAATGCATTTTCTCAGAAACAATAATACAGTCCTAACCACATAATGTGTTCCTTCAACAGTGTCACATTTTACCAAAGTAAGAACACCATAATGACAACTTAAGTAAAGCCAACAAAACCTTTCAAGTCAACAGGGCAAAAAATATATTTCAGAAATGTTCAGAGTAATTTACTGTAGAGAATTGGTTGACATAATGTCAGGAGGTTTTAAATAACTTATATTTATATTTCAAAGCCGTGAACAACAAGACAGCTTCCTCAGAAGCATGGTCTGTTACTTTGAATGAAGCTGAACTTTGAAACTGCAGCTTGAGCCGTCAGTAATTATTGGCACATTAATGGTGAAAAATTAACCTAATTAACACAAACAAATAAAACCATTACGTCTCGGCTAGTGTTTGTGGCTGATTTACATTTTAAGTTGAAGAGGCCGTTGCGAGTCTGTGTGAAGCACTGATGTGAATATTTACAATGAGCACCATGGAAAAATTGCGGCGTGAAACTAAATCTGTGGAAAACCAATCTTCTATTGTTTTGGGGCAGGGTGAAAGCACAGATGGAGGATTGAGTGAGATTTTGTCTAAATTAACCGTATTAAAGAAACTAAATTTGCACTCAAATCCGCCGGAAAAGTGATAAAAGTTGTTGATAATTTAAGCTGATAATGTACACGAGTCATTAACAGCGATTAAGAGAATGCGGAGACACTAATCCCTTTTCTCTTAATCTCTCTTACCTTAAAAAAGGTCAAACAACATTAAAGCTGTGTTGTTTTTATTAACAACAATGGATACCAGTGTATTGTTGCCATTTTAATATTTTGTCATTTAGGAAATTAACATCTTAAACCTGGGGGAGTTAGCTATTTTGTATTAACAATGATGTGTAGCTTGTAATAATAGCAACTTGAGTGTAGTGATATACTTGCCATCTGTAGATAATTTAATTTAATTAAACATATTGGTGTATTGTAGTTGTATTTTTTTTTTAGTATTTTTCTCTTAAATCACGATACGTGACAATTATCAACAGTATTTTTGCTCTATAATATCAAATTATAAATGAAAAAAAAACGAATAAAATTACATTCAAACAAAATGGTTCCTCCATTGATTTTTTTTAATACAACGGTAAACTGCTGTTTCCTCCTGCATGAAGGAGAACTGAAGTCGAGAATGAACTTTAAGTGGTTTCATTTGAACAAAAACAGGAAAAGCCTTAAACAGAGGGTTATCTCCCTCACCTATCAGGATTACACCTCCATAGACAGGCCACAACAGGCCGTTAACACAGGCCACAACATGTCATCATAATTGTAAGAACAACCAACATTAACCCAGTATCAGGGATGATACTCAGTGTGGAGAGTTCTGATAAACTCACTGGACAGAAATAGAATGCTGCAGCGAGGCAGGAGGCAGTGATGCTTCAGTCCTTCAGCTGAACACATTCTTAATACTGCACTTTATGACACCACTGTCAGTTGTGGCAACTTTTGGTTTGAACTGAGCTCTGGTGTTCTCCACATTTTCTTGGAGCTCGTCTGACACTGTAAACCCCAAGCACCAAAGAATACCTCAGCTGCTAGTTTTCTGTTTATCTGCTAAAGTTTCCTCCTCAATGTTAATTTGCAGCACCTTGCATTGTGGTGTGTGAAAGGTATGGGAGGTGTGAGTAGAGAGAGAAGGAGCAGAGTGAAGTTAAAGGCAGAAGGAGAGGAGAAAAGCAGCAGAGGGGCTGTTTTAGTAAATCCAGGGCTCCTCAGATCTTTGTTCATATGGGGAAGTCATTTGATTTTCGCTGTAAGATGGAACTCACTGTCCATAAGAACCTATGTCACTCCCCTACGCTAACACAATGGTGACATCATAATCTAGGACATAAAAACATCAGAAGAGTCTGACTTATGTCTCGGAGTCAGAATGAAGGGCAAAAAGTTCCCAAAAAAGCAACTTAATGTATGGCATACTAGAACCAGCGAGTGTAGACAAAGCCATCTTCCACATATAGCTAGCTGGACCACATACTCGTCCACTCCACTCTCCAACTAGTTTCCCTTGACGTTTCTACACCATACATCTGAATAATGGAACGAGATGTTCTTAAAAAATGGGAGAACAAAACCAGGAAACGCTGTGGGTCACGGATGTCGTCAACCAAGAATAAACATGGATACACACCATATAGTCTCACTGTAGTATATTGGTTTAAAAGTATATTGATATATGGTAAACACTTGAACTGCTATAAACAATGTGTTAATGTGGTGGTGTAATCTGTTTGTGTGGATCTTTTGATGAATGGTGGAAATAATTACATGAATTATTCTCCTCTCCCACTTGTTACAGCTATTCTGGTCTCTGCGGTGCTCTCTGGATGAGGTAGATGGATTTTCCATTATGGAGAAAAAAAATGTTTATTGACCTCCTGTTTCTGAATGAATCGAAAGTCTCCATGGTGTGTAATCCTAGTGGTTCTGTTTAGTGAATGATACTTTCCTTTTCAATGATACTGAAGGTGCATTTTCAACAGGAGACCAAACTGGACCGCAGGCAGGTCAGTCAAGTGGTTGTCAAGGCTGGGATTGACACGTGTGCTACCACAAAATATCAGACCAGTAGACGTTTTTAATGGTGGTGATGGTATTTCCAGCAGCTGTCAGTTATTTTTGTGATTGTTAATGTATCTTTTTATTTTTTTAATTTTATCTAACCGATTATTTGAACTTGCAAAAAAAGAAAAAAAAAGTCCTTATTCAAGAACTAGCTGAAAAAACAACCAAAAATGTATGTATGTAATGGTTTAATATATCCTTCAACATGAGCACAGGAACAGGATATATATTAATATCTATTTAGAAGTTCAAATAGTATACAAAAGTATACTTAAATATATCCATAAATATATATGGAAATAGCAACAACATAAAAATAACAAAAAGTACATTTTTTTACTGTATAAATAAACACACGTACTATATATGTGTATATATGTATATTATACATATACATATATACACATAGACATCTACATATATACTTAAATATATATGTATTATTAAATCATATTAGTTTCTTTTATCTTTTGACTTTCTTCTCAATTATGATCATTTAATTAAATGCAGAAAGCTGGTGTACAAAGTACCTGAACTACTTATTTTTAGCTGCGCAACTGGCAATTAAGTCTAAAGTCTTATGTCGTCAGCAAATGTTGCTAATGGCTGTCATCACAAGGCACATCTGTCACCAGCTGCGGAGCATGTGGTCGCTCATTTTTCACTCCCAGCGTGAGAATTAACACCCTAACCCAGAGTGCAAGACACGAGTAAAAACAAGATCTGACCCAGGTTGTTCAAATATGCGAGCATGCACACACTCCCAAAATTAAATGAGCCCCCGCCTGCTGAATGATGGCGGCAGCGGCAGACCCAGCTGCTGATAATTGAGAGGCTCCGTAAATACCATCTGTGTGTCTGGTGAGAAATCTTCACCTTTGCATGAGTGTGTTTGTGTGTTGGGAGGGGAGGGACAGGACCGGCAGGCTGCTTACAGACAACAGACTAATGGCCAGAAGCTGCTCACTGACCTGTGGTAAGAAATGACAGTATCATCAGAGCCATCTGCTCTGGCTGTAGTGGAACTATTAATACATCTCCTGAGTAAGCAGAGGAGGAGACGAGGAGGGCACGCAACCGTTACATGTCAGAAGATTCTCTTTCTGACTGTCTTCCCTCCGAGTTTCTCTCTCATTTGCTTGTTTCCACAAAGACACACACGCAGAAAACACACACACACACCAAAAGTACACAAATACACTTTCTCTTTCACCAGCTGTCATCTGGCCATGCTGAGGCAACGCAATCATCTGCAGAGGCAATGGTGATGACTCATTTCCCTGTTCTGTGAGTAGCTCCCCCCAAAAATATACAATCCTTAGAATTGCCAACTTTAGTCCTCACATATCGGAGTTCTGTATGATTCTGAATAATTCATGTGTTGGAGTTGCGCCTCTTTGATTGTGAGGACTCCTTTTAACAGCCAAACAAATTGGAAAAATGACAGAGCGCTGTTGTGTCTTGACACAAAATCAAACTAGCAACCAGCGGGCCAGACTTGGGAGAGGTTGTGCTTATACAAACAAAAACGAGAGTCTGCTGAGAAAAACTTTTTTTATTTATAGGAGACTGACTCTGGAAATGAAACCATTAGTGCAGTCTCTAACAATGTGTAATTTTAAAAACAAGGTTCACTTCACAGGAGTCAGTTGTAGATTCTATATCCTCCCCAGGCTGCAGCTCTGGGCACAACACTAAGACACAGCTCTGAATGTTGTACTGAGCAGGTGCCAAGGACACACTTACAGGTGTACTCTAACATGGTGCAATGCTTTTTCCTTTGTTTTGCTGCAATGTGACACAAGTTCGCAATAATGCACTGCTCACAAATGTGGCCTTTAATACATACAGAAAAATTAACCGTAAAAACGAATCGCATCTTTAATGCTTCCAGTTGGTCGACATGTTTGTGCCACACAAAAACACTACAACACCACTGTCACAACCACTGTATCTAGCCTTAAGGCTGTTATGAAAGGCAGAGGCAAGAAACGTTGTTTTAGTCTTTAAAACGTAACAACATTTTCTCCCTCTAACCCTGCTTCGGCTGCCAGCGTCCACTCTCAGTGGCCATGAGTGTATACAGTATATACAGTATGTATGCTCATCGGTTTCTGACGTCCACGGCGTACAGCGTTCCGTAGTTATGTTGTTATTTCCTATAAATGTATCAAAAAAGTCTAGTTCCATCACACCGTTAAAACAAATTTCGCTCAGAAACAAATACGACGTCACGTGACACTAAATGCCGAGGACTGCTTTGTTTACACTCGCTGGTTGCAGGCTATACATTGGATTGTGCTTCATTCACTTTCTTTTTTTTTTGGAACTTTTTGTCCTTCATTATGGCTCCGACTCTTCTGATGTTTTCACGTCCTAGATTATGATGTTACCACTGCGAAAATCAAGTAGCATTTTAGGAAGGGAATTCTGTACGTATATATCTTGACATCAAAATAGCAAATAGGCTACTTTCTGAAGGAATACAAAACAGATGACTGATTCCCAATTTAACCCCCGACACTAATCCACCTACAATACAAAGGCTGAAGCTTAATTTGGTTTAAATTAACCAAGAAACTCAACAGCAGTGACCTATGGCTTTGTATCATAAACTCATTACCCTCATGCTACACTGGCGTACACTGTAGGTCAAACAAGTTGACTGAATAATCTCTCTACAGTCTTTTGTAAACGTAGCCAGATTTGATGAAAGTGAATGAATGTGCGACTGTAGAGTCCTGCGCTTTCTTCGAAATTATAGTCATGTGCATTCGACTTTAAAGCCTTTTTACCGTAGTTTCATTAGCATTTTGTTGTTAACCATTATGGCTTAGGCCCTTAAGTAAAAAAGAGTAATCTGTAGACCTTTGTGTTTTTCACACTTCACCATTTTACCTTGATTCATGAGCTTAAAGGACCAATTGCCATGAGATTAATTTCAGCGAGCACAAGGGGCTGAACGAGATCGTGGCAGGAACAGAAAAGAACTGTGTTTTTGGCACACCATAATTATATTTCAATCATGCAAATGAGCTTGGTTTTGGTAGTTAGAGGGCTGTTGGAGTGTGTAATTGAAAATGCAAAAGATTGTCTCGCATCAAAATGTCGAGGAATGCGCTGACTGGCTACTAATCAGAATGGACCCCTCGTGCGGTGCACACTGAATCGCTGCCTCAATCTCTCCAGAATTGAATCGTTTTATCTTAATTAGGTGTGCAGAATCCATCCAGGTTGGTGAGAGTGCCAATTTCTCTCACCCGTGTTCGCACTTTTTCCAGGTTACCCTTAGTGTGGGCGGGGGGAAGAAAAATCCGCTCTATCCCCAGTTTAATACATATTTCTGGGCCAGACTCTGGTGCAAACGGGGAAAGTGATCGAAGTATGAGACGTGATCGGTTCACTCCGGCTGCACCGACTGGGGCTTAAACAGATTTCGTGCATTCTGCTCCTGTGAGTGGAGCTGCAGTAATTTCACTTTGAGGTGTGTTTCTCCACATCTCCCCCTACTCCTCCCTGCTTCATCTCCCCTCCCTTCAATCCTATGTTTGTAGTGTTTTATGTTCCTCACTCTAAATGAAAGTAATGAAAACTCTCGAGGTGTTTAGTTCAGAATGGGGAGGAAAACAAACTTTGCACAAATCACAAGCCTGGGAAATTCTTTACAACATGTGAAGCATCATTTGCTTTTGGCTGTCCGCTTTACGACTACACTCTGTCTTTTTATTATTCTGCTTTATTTGCAACAGCTTTCCATTAATTTCAGCATCAGTACCATTTGGGGCTGCAGGAGTGTGTGTGAGATTTGTGTTTTCATTAGGCTCTTTACATCTCTTTGCAACAAAAATAAAGATTATATATATGGACAATTATGGTATAGTTGCAGATTTAAAAAGAGTTAGTTACCAGGAGAGGGAATTTAATGATCTTTGGCTGCTTACGTCGTCTTCACTAATTGAAAATCTTAGGAACCGCAGTAATGAGACACTAAATTAAATCATGTTACCGGGCTGATCCTGCAGCCCACAACCCTTTGAACATGTCACTTTTTGCTGATTTAATTGCCAGCAGCAATTAGGCAGCTCGTTCTAATTGCACTATTATGGACAGATGAATAGACGGAAAGTTAAATTCTGTTTCTGACATACGCTGCAAGTCAATTTAGGCTGTATTTGAGTACCTTATGGTAGAAAAAAAACCCACAATTGATAAAAATATTCCACAGTGTATTTTGGATGCACTGGACTGATGCAAACTAAGAAAATAAAATATTTCAGCTCTGGAGAGTTACCGTTGCTGATAGAGGCAGAGTGGGAAACGCAGCAACCTTGACAATCACATTGTGATTTTTGTACAACACAAGCCGCCCACTTGCCCTCAGAGCCAAGGTCATCGTTTGGTTTTAACAATTCTTCTACCCTTACACCTAACCATGCTGGCATTCTGAGCAGATTACAGCTGAACCTAACACTGCGCTGTGATGGACCTTTTTTTTTTCTCCTTTCTTTTTAGCAAGTCTGTATCTGTCTGGCTCATGTAGCGTGAAGCAGCACAGGACGCAACCAAGGCAGAAATCGGGGGACACATCAACACAGTGTTATCAGTTTAAACACAGAAGTGAGGGATTAAAAGAGGATTAACAAGAGGTTTATTAACAACAGTGCTTACTCAGGCAGACAATTTACATCATCACGGTTCATATCTCTGTTTACAGTTTGCATATTCATTTTGTATGACCTGGCGAATGGTGAAAACGGACCTGACACAGTGAAATTTAATAATGCTGCTGCTAATAGATTACATTTAAGCAGTTACTGCCATAAAATGTGAAAGCAAGCATTTATAGCCAGGACTGGAACTAACACAAAATACAAACATACCCCATCTGGATATTCAGCTTTGATGCTGTACTGCTGCTGACCAGGAGGTGGACTCCAAATCCTTGACCCCCAAACATTGGATAGAAAATACATGTATTAAGTATTAAAGCTTAAAGATAGGCTTGTACGGCACTGTTTTCAAACCTCTTCTGAGCCACAACTTATATACATAAAAAACCCCGCATGCAATAAAAAATAATGATCTTCTAGTTTTAATTTTCTCACAACTGAATGCATCCATCCATCCATCCATTTATATCCGCTTAACCATTATCAGGTCGCAGCAGTCTACATGACCCCCACCCAATTCAAACTGCACCGTACCACCCCCCCTGAACCTTCCTGTGGGTGGTGAGTCCACTGGAAGGGACCAACCACCCCACCTGGGATTCGAACTTGCCCAGGAGGTGAACCCTGGGGGTCCACACCAATGACAGAGACATTGACTCTGGGCCAAAGCGCCACACAACTGAATGACTCGGTGGGAAACCAGGGTCTGTTTAGCCGAACACAACGCTGATATATTCCCAGAAAATGAAGTCAGACATATACGAAGCTCTTGCTTATTTTTAGTTTTTATAGCCATCTGCTGCCACCTAGTGAAATGGTGTTTAACAGTTCTCCTGTCATTGTACCAATGACAAACAAAGGCAACTTATTTGTAGTGAATGAACAATCGTTTTCAAACCCCTTAAGTGAAATTGGAGAAATTACAGCCTGACACAATAATCACTGTCCTAGACAACAGCTAAAATTGTTTCACTTACATGTTTTTGAAAACAACGGACGGAGCAAATTGTTAGCAGAAAAATCCAGGAGCAAAAAAGCTAGGACTTGACTGCACAGTACTACACTGACAACCTGAGGAGCTGGAATGTTATTAAAGCTACAACGAACCACATTCAAACCATGGGTTGGATAGAGATTGATCAACTTATTTCACCATTAACAATCATTGACACAGCGTAGCGTGCTGCAGCTGACATAAAACCAATTCAGTTAAAAAAAAGACATAAAAGGGATGGCAACTGTTATAAAGAATTCCAAACTGTTGAGAACACTGGCCTGCTTCCTGGAAATTCACCGTTATTGATTCCATTGATTTCCGAGGCGCACAGTATTGATTCCGTTCCTTACTCGACTTCGACGGTTGAATGTCACAGTTCAATATGAGCCTTGAAACAAATGACCGTTTATGACCCTTCGACTGACACGGCAAGAATAACACACCAAGAATATCTCTCTCCATCTTTATGTCACACCCTGTACACAGTATCAAAGTACGTTCTTTACAAGAAATAAACGATGGCAAGTTTAGATTTGCATTCCCTACCTGCTGAGTAAGCAGTACTATCACATTAATGTGGTAATCAATTACATTTAGTTACAGACAAACCATTGTGATGCCATCATGCATCACAGCCAATGACAGGCCTTGGGCGGGTCTACTGCAATTCCCAGTTCTTACAAACTCACATTAGCATATGCCTTTCTGATAAATATGCTGAAATGTCAGGATACTGGACCAATAGGAACTAGCACAGACAGAAAAAACAGAGTTTTTTTCTGTACAACTCAGGATACTGGACCAATAGGAACTAGCGCAGACAGAAAAAACAGAGTTGATAGAACAAGTTGTACAGTTGACTTTCCTTTAACGGGAGTACTTTCAGTCTGAAGTATCATTTAAACTCAATACACACTTGTAAAGTTCCTGTTGCTCCCAAGGAGCCTGTTATAATGTTATGATCGAGGCTCAAGACTTTAAAAGTAACTAGTTTTTCTATAACAGGTCATAAAATCAAACATTAATACCATGCCTGTGTAAATACCTTAGGTTTTATACAGCATACAACAGAAGAGAAAGGGCTTTGTCATCGCAAAAAAGAGCAGTATAGTGCAACAAAATGAGCATACCAGCTCTTGCGAAGATGCCTGAAAGCAACACAAATGCCGAAAAAACAAAGCAGACAAATATTTCAGAGCGAAAAGTAAAAGGAAAAAAAATTTAACAAGTAATGCAATGTAAAGTAGTGCAATGATGAGGACGTGTTAACTGAAGCGCAGCTGTGTAGCAACAGACATGGGCTGCAGTAATCTTGGAATTGCAAACGGAAGCTTTTACAGAGTAAACAGTCACAAAACAGATAAACAGTGCAATCAAAGTAGTACAGATGTAGTCTTATGTCGATGACAACATGATTTTGGATAGTTCTGTTCCAGACTTTCAGAACTGGGAGAGAAACTGATTTTCCGTTTGGTTCAAAATAAAGACTAAAGTTTAATTATATGTATCAATAATTATATAAATAATAATAATAATAATATTTAGAACTTTATGAATCATGGGGAAATTGTGTTAACAGCAGATCTGCTGCAACAGGCTGCCCATTGGAGGCACCGTGAATGTAGACCCTCGGTGACTCAAAGCCAGGACGTTCTCCATGTAAGGCAGATGTGTAAGCCGGCTTAATAACCAGAACCACAATGGAACCACGAAGGAAAACATGCATGGTTTGTGGTTCCTGATGTCCTTATAAAATGTTAATCACTTGCTTTGACAGAAAAATCCAAAGGAGTTACACACCTTCAAAGGGTCATAAACGGTCCTGTGACAAAGACTCTTGATTCCATGATTCACCTATATTGGCCCTGCGCTGAACCCACGGATGCTTCACCCACCTGTTCAGCAGTATAACTAGAGGGCACATGCGAATTTGAGTGTTTATCTTTTGCAGATACATGGAGTTTGTTATTTTGGCAGGTATGCTAAACTAGACAAAAACAAAAAAAAAAACACTAGACAAGAAAATGTGGTCCAACATATTGTTCTCAAGAGTCAGAGCCAGCTCCAGGGGAACATGGAGAGTCAAGAATGAACCTGAATGTTTGTCAGTGGTCAGTAGTTAAGTCTGTTTCTTCAACATCACCTTGATGTTAAATTGGTAAACCAACGAAGGTTGTATGGGTACAAGGCAGCCGATGTTCGATGGCCACTTGTTAAGATACATTTCCATATTATAGCAGTTTATAAAACAAAGTTAATACTTAGTAGATACTAGTGGTTGTTGAACGTGACACTATAGGAGTAGACAGACACTCCAGAGGTGAAGTATCACCAAACCAAAACCAAAACTAACATGTTACATTACATGTAATACGACATTAAATGTGGTTTTAAAAACCATCAAAGTCAAAAGGTGAGAATTCCCTAGGGAAAAAAACCCCAACTCAAAACAACGCTGTCTCCAAATGAAAACAACAATGCAGGGGATACTCTGTTGAACATGTGGTCACGCACGCAGGCTTCAATTCATGGAATTAGATTAAGGACAAGGGAAAGGACACTCAGGGGGCAATTATGTGGCAGTAGTTGAAAGGCTACATTTAGCACTCATGTTGTTGCATTGGGCACAACACTTTACTGTCAGTTGCTGATTTTATGCACGGGTGTAGGGTTAAACCTGCAGGGTTTTGGAGATAAATATCCTTCTTAATCAGATATAAAAACTGTTTACAGATTTTATATCTGACTTAGAAAGAACTTAAATAGACATTAACTCAAAATAAAAGTGTAAAACAGAAAATGCGGATAGTAAATTCAACAATTTTCCATGATAATAGAAAGCTGACACAATGACAGTGTAATAAAAAATACTTTCTCTCACATCTCCAGTTTCCAGGAAAAAAATGACAAAACAAAGTGCTTAGCGACAAAGAAAGAAGTACAGATGCTGCTTTTGATGCCTTTTTGCCCATACTTCACGTCTGGCTAAATGAAAAGCAGACGTGCCTAATTATCCAGGCAGCAGGTGCAGTAAAACAGTTAGTTTTGGCAGCAGGGAGCGTCTCCTTTGGTGGGTTGTAAATATTGACTGCTGCAGATTGGTTGTAGTTGAGCAGAGAGCATCATTGGGAGAGGCAGCTGACCGTGACAGTCGCTGTGACAGTCGTTTCCTCTCAGCTCTTCCTCACAGAGTCAGTGTCTGTGCCTGTGTCAGGGGACAGAAGCACTGTTCTGCACTGTTTGTGTATGCATGAGTGTGTGTTTGCCTCGGTCTGTTCCCCTGTACAGAGAGAGGCTTTATGGGAACACCTGTGGTGCTGCACTTTTAACAACTGTAGATCAGTGTCACTCTGATATTCTGATATCGTTCCATGTGCACATCGTCAGGGTTCCCAGGTGTTCTGGAAAACCTGGAAAACGAATGAGCCATTTTCCAGTCATGGAAATCATATGGAATAGGAAAAAAAGGTCAATTGTCCTAGAAATTCTTATGTTTTTCTCAAAACTCAATCCTCCTCCCTGCCTTTCTCTGTGTTGCGAGTGAAGAAGAACAGATTACAATGAATGTCTGTTGTTCTTGCCTACTCCCAGCCAACCACATCCAGTCCATCAGACATGGCACAGGTGTTCTATAGAATCATCTGGATCTCCAATAGTGGCCTATCTGGTAGAGATAATGATGATGACACCTGACTTTCACTGAACACATCTACGGTGTCAACAACTATGGTCAATTCATCCATGAAGATGTTGAGGCAGACATGCTGGCTTTCCTGGACAGTCAGGTGGACACCAAGAAGAACAGAAGCCTCAAAATTGAAATTTACAGGAACCAAGGTCTGTGATTTGACACTTGTATCCCCTTACTGCAGCTCAAACTAGGTGTCATCAAGATGATGACCACCGAGCTAAACACATTCCATCACACGTAGAGGGTAAGGTGAAGAGAAAAATGACACCTGAGTGGAACACTCAAGACTTGTGGCTATCCCAATTGGGCCTTCACAAAAGTACCACAAACCAAAGGAATGATACAGAAAAGAACAGGAATATTGAACAATTGAACATTGAACAATACTATTGGTCCTTATGTTACTATCGTCTCAATAGTAGTCAAAAGGATTTTTACAAACACCAAATCCGAGTCGACCTCAAACAGCAACACTCTCCAATACAAACAGTTCCACCTACAGACAAGAGACCACTCAAGGACACAGGACACATCAAGGGTTCTGAGAATGGAAATAGTTTGAAAGAAGAGAAGGCAGTCATCGAGACAGAAACCAGGCCTCAACTGAGGAAATGACTTAAGATACAAACTTTGAAACTACCTGCAATGTTTACCTGAGATCACTTCCCAGATAAGACTCATGTGATACCAACATCCCATATGTTTCACACGACCCCTCTTTTCCATCTTGACCCAGGTGATGCAACAGTCTGACATTAGGTCAGGGTGTGGTGGCATCCTTTTTCTTTTTTTTTTTCTTTTTTCTAAAAGGTTACTCTGTACTTTCTGTCATCAGGCCAATGCTGACCCATGGGAGTTTCTGTCTCTTTTGGATCTATTACAGCTAGGGCAGATGAGAAGAAAAGAATAGAACATACAGAGATACTGATGGGAGAGATTGGGCTTGAAACAGGCAGATAAATCAAATTCATTGGGAAGCAGTAACCGCGGGAGGGGGGAGGGACGCAGGGAGAGACTGATGAAATAAGGAAAACCTGTTTGGATCAAAAGTGCTCATATTTAATCTGCACGAACTCACCAAATGAACTTTCTTTGGAGACGGATGAAAAAAATAATGAGCTTTATGAAATGAAATGAAATAGATTTAATTAAGTGTCAGCTGTAAAAGCAGCCAAGTGTAATGATTTATATTATCTGTTTAAAAAGTGCAGTGATGCTCGAGACCTAAGCCAGCTGTAAATGTCATATATAGGTGTAGGCCTGTCTGGATGTGACTGCAAAAATTAAAGAGATGTATATTTATTAAAATCAGACACCTACATTCAGGTTGTCCTTGTTTTTTTATTTTTTATATATATATAAACTCCGGCTTCATTTGAATATAAGTTTTTCCTCTGCATTGAGGCACCTGAGACACGAGGAAACGTGTTTGATTCATGAGCTGTCACTGGCAATTAGCTGCCTGTTTGCTGCCACGATCAATCACTAAAAACTAGGAAGGTCTTAATCTGATTTCCTTTAACATCTTCATTAGGATAGTCCTCTTGAAAATGAAGAGTGAAGGAACTCTCCAGTCTCTAGATGACGCCGGCAAGTACTCTTTCATCTCAATGCAATAAGAGAATTGTTACAGTAAAAGATATAGTTGTAAAATAGGGAAATGGAATTGAAGTTACAATAAAACATCATCATTAGCTACAATGCATTGTAGCTAACAATGAAAATTGGTGTGAATTTACTGATTCCTATTCTTGTATTGTTATCAATAATGGACTCAATTCTTATTGATTCTCATTAAGTAAGGAAATGAATACACTACAACAGGTTGACGTTGAAAGCCCTGAAATTGTGGCTAAAATTGAATAAATATGTTTTTTTTATAAATAAACAGACTTTTAGACCAGTAGTTAATCAGTTTTGACCTAATTATTTTGCATGCTAACTAATTACACACTCGAGTCTATTGGCTCTGACTGTTTCACATCATGTGCATCAGTGCAATATCACAGCCTATGATTTCTGAAAATATATTACATCAACTAGTGATATCAGCACAAGAACTGTTAAGGGACATTTACATAATTGTTTTTGTCATGTTAGAAAAATTGATAGACACACTGAACAAAGGAGCTCAGCTTGGCGGCCAAGACACAATTAGACTATTAACTAAACCTTTACTCTTCACCACAAAAGGTCAAACCACTTAAAGAAAAAAAAAACAAAAAAAAACAGCTCAAGGCGAGTGCAGAAACGAAATAACTAACAAAAAAAAAAAGCATTTGAATCATAGAGGCTTACCATTCATGGTCTGGACGTATCTGAGGGATGCTGCTGTTGTTGTGGGCGGCTCCGAATTGTGACCAATCAAACGTCTTGTATCTGGAGTTTCCCAGTGTTGAGCAATGTCAAACATTTTAATTGCTTCTCAGGCACTACTGAGTGCAGGTCCTAGGATGGATTTACTGCAGAAGAAAAAAAATATATACAAATGTTAATGCTACTGCTTTCCAGTTCTACCCAGAAATCCCAAACTAGAGTCTGATGGACTGGAACACTTTCCGGGTTGTACCTCACCCTCACCCAAGGACTGCTGGGATTAGATCCAGCTTCCGTTGTGAACCTGAGTATCAACTAAGATGAGTGGACAATGATAATGGATGGATCTATTAACTCTCAGGTCACTAACTAGATGATAATGGATGGATCTATTAACTCTCTACTAACTAGTGGCAAATTAAAATCAAGTTATTGGGACACCTTCCCTGCAGCTCCACCTTGCATCTACATTATGTGGCAGACATACTCAAAGACATGATACTGCAATGATTTACCTCTGCTGTAATTGGCTCTCACATAAACTACTCCTTACAAAAGACAGTTAAAACAGTGTTGCGTTCACACTCAGTATTTTGCCTTTAACCCAAACAGCAATGACTTTCCAAGAGTCATTGCTACAGAGGTCAGATGTATCATATAATAATAAAAAAAAAACACTATGCAAAAGAAAATTGAAATGCAAACTTTTATTATTACTTTTATTATTATTAACATTTTGTCAGAAATTCAACCTTTTTTTACTACTATTATTTTTATACTATCATGTCCAGATAATCAAGCAGTATAAAAATGTGCCTTTAATGGTGATGTTGTCACAATAGTTTCAGTAGGAATAAAGGAAAATCATTTTTTTCTGTCAATTTTTTTTTGGCATTCCTTCCAGAAACCTCCTCCGTCTTTTCAGTACTGCCACCAGGTTCTGCTTCAGTGATGCTCCCACAAAAAGGGAGGTATATACAGAAAGTTCTACCTCAGATTTATGTTGTAGATAACCTCCCTTATGAAACTTGCATTTCCTCACTACAGGCTACATCTGAACTTCCACATACTTACTGTATGTGGTGCTGCATCAATCTGAGGCATTGGTTTCTCACTCAAAAAGAAAAAAAACAACAACTCACAAAGCGCTCCAAAGCTTAACAAATGACCTGTGCGTAATCTGATGAACCTGGCTCAGGTTGGAAGATGACAATAAATATCTGGTTCACTACAACTTTTCCCCCCTATAGTTTAAAGTCTATAGTCATTGTTGTTACAGCTGAAAATTTGAGAATTTCAAACTGGACTGTCCAGGTTTCTAGATGACATTTTTTTCTTCACCTCAGAGGCTTCTTCAGCCTCTGAGGTGGTGGAGAAATTCTGGCAAAATACCTGGAAAGAGAATTACTGAAGCATATCTTTAGCATAACTTTACAAATGCTATTAAATAATGTCTCTCTTTTCAGCCAAGTATTCAGCCAATCTGAGGAATAATACTGGGGTTTTTTTCCAGCTACCAGCGGGAACTAAATCCAAATGTCTTCTGTTGAACTGCTTTAGAACAAATGACCTGGACGACTGAGGACATACATATTGTAGATAAACAACTGAAATGTGTGAAAACGTGACTTTTTCTCCTTCCTAGAAGCATTCTTTTTTTAAAACCTTGTTGATAAAATCAGGAATGAGACATCCACTATATTCATACAAAATACAGTTCACATATTACAAGTTAATGAAAATTGAATAAAAAAATAATGATTAAAAGCAACAAACATCCCAGTTTGGTTGAGAAATTATGCATCACCTAAACTGAAGCATCTGATTTGTCAGACAAAAGCTCTAATTGGTTGGTTCAACTAAAGCAATAAAATATAAATCAATGTTTTCATCAAAATCCTATTTAGTCTAGTATTAACTGATGACATAGATCTGATAATCACAGTTATTATTCAAGCTTTAGTTCTGTAATTATTTACTTTTTCTCTCTTTCACAAATGTGCTTCTTCAATAATTTAATAAATACTAAAGATAACGAATGAAGATTCCAGTTAGATAAAACACGGCCTAATCATTATGGGCACAGTGAGATCAAAATGCAGTTTAATCAAAACCGCTGTTGTAGCTCTAATGCTTTACAAAATGAAGCAACGCACAGATAGTTTCAAGTAGATCCTGAAAAGATCAAAAAGTGAATAAAGTATGCATGAAAGGGACTGTGAGAGAGAGAAAATCTAAAGAACTTGTGAGAGACAGAGAGAGCGTCTGAAGGACGGGGACAGGTTTTGGGGAATTTCTTTTTAGTTCATGTCTTTGTATCATTACTTTGAAAGTGTGCTGGGGAGTTACTGAGAAACAGCCACGATGCCTGCTGCTAATTTCATCTCACCAAAGACAACCATTGGGGGTGGTTGGGGAGCTCACAGTGTGTACGTGCGTGTCAATGCATACGTGCACTGCCCGATATTCTTTTTCATATCCAAGCCACTGAGCAGTGTGTTCTGTCAGGCTCTGCAGCAGTGTGCACTGGTAGGAACAGGCACTACTCTACATGGCCCACTGATCTCTACAGGGAACTGAGCACAGATCTGGAACACACACACACACACACGCACGCGCGCGCAGAGGGATACACACAAACACACTGGCATATATAGAAATGCACCCACAGAACACAAATCCTCTACACAGATTCATGTTATTTACACAAACTCAGACACACAATTGCACACTCGGTATACACATTAACCTGTGTAATGTGATTTTTTTTTTTTTCACTCACACAAACGTCCGTTCACACATAAACACAATTCCAGAGTAGCGCAGCACAGACGACTCATCTCACAGAAAAGAGCGTGACCTTTGAAGCCATCCCATGCCTGCCGAACCAGGAACGTGAAACATCCTGTGTGGCTCAGAAATGAGTTCAAAGTTATGCCGGGTTGAGAATGAGAGCCCTGGAGAGATTGAACGCCGATGAACACAGTCGGCGTGAGGGATTTCAGGGCCACAGTTCTGCGGCAGCCGACAGTCTGTAATAAGCTATGATGGATGGGCCGTGTGTGTAGTTTGACGAGGGTGCCACGAGTTAGAAATCGGACTAATAATAAAACATCTGGTGATTGGTATTTGTTTTCTTTTTGTCTTCTTAATGACAAATTAATTTGCATATTAAAGGGCGGAATGAGATAATTGGCAGATAATGAACCAACCACAGAATGCACTGCGATATTACAGTATGGATCTGGGTACATTTTGGATTTAGACAGTAAATAAATTAAGGGCGAAGGAACTAACCACAATAAATAAACATATAGATAAAATGTAACAAACTACTACTTATTAATTGGCCACTACAAGTGTATGGTGGCATGTTGCTGCGCTTGCTTTGTTTTTTAAATGGTCAGATTTATCCAGAAAGAAAATATTAATCAATGGAAATGGTGCCAGAAGGTGGCAGTAATGCAGCTGACAAGGTTGTAGAACCTAGTATTGGGGGTGGAAACGAATAGAACAAGTGTCAAAAGAACAGTTCCAGTGTTGAGATGGATGGATGGATGGATAGATAGATCTTTATTAATCCATCTGTAGTTCCCTTCGGGGAATTTAGGCTCCAGTACAGCATAAAAACAACAGTAAAAAACACACAAATATATAAAATACAAAAAACAAACAAAAAAAAAAACACACATAAGTTAATGAAATTAGTAGCGGTAAGAACATACTTGTTGTTAATGTAGCAAACCAGGTTGTATTATAAGTATAATTAATAAATGGTAAGATTAAATGAAATCCCTCAACTATCAACACAACCACCTTCTGCCTACCTTCAAACCCCAAGCCCTGATGTTTTTGTCACTAGGTGTTCTTGTGGAAAGGTTTTCACAAAGTTACGAGATTCTGTCAGTACAACTACAACTTACTATTCAAGGTTTTAACTTAAGCTTCATATATTATTTGTGCAGTGAAAGATACTTTTCAGGTTTATTTAATCAACGTTTTTGCAACCTACACAGTTATCTTGGCAACATGTCAGTGCTGCATTACTTTAAATGATCATTTAATATTTCATGTTGTGCAGATTTTAGCCATAATATAGCTTGTAGTTCTTTTTGTTATTCCCTAACTGGACTTTTATATTCATAACCACCGAATCACTACATCAACAGCTGACTCTACGTGCACATATCTGTGCCCCTGAATTCAGTCTGTGCTCAGAGACTAGTTTGGTGTTCCAGCATTGGATGTGATCTGTACTTGTCGCTGGTAAAAATTTCATGACCCATGTCTGTGCCTGACAAAGACCAACTGTGCTTTTATCTTTGATGGGTCTTGCTGCTGAAGTGCGAGTATAAACACAACAAAACAAGAGCCTTTTTTAGAGGCCACCGGAGCAATGCTACGCTGCCAAGAGTTACAAGGCATGATGCCCAATATGATGCCTATAAAGTCCTCAGCTGGGGTTTTAAAACACATCTAGCCACTGAGAGTGGGCCTTAAAGTAAAGAAATCGTTGGTAAATCAGCTGCAGAAAAAAATAAAATAATGGGCGTTTGTTTTATTTTCTTCCTGTCTTTGCTTGGCTGGCCACCCACTCTGGTTTACATCTCGTCCTCCGAGCCATAATTAAAGTCAGACACAGTCTGTCTTAACAGAGCCAGTGTCAATATTGCCAATTTATCCGAGACCGCAAGCATTGTGTTAAATTAATGTAAACCAACACAAAGGAGTCTCCTGTCTCCTGTGCTGATGTTTGGGAACGGTCATTAAGTTTGAATTGGGAATCATTTTAGGTTTCCAGTTTGGTCGGTGACGATAATAGGTGGCTTAGATATTGATCTGCTCTCATTAACAGAGTGCTTTTCTCCATGAGACGGCTCGGCTGTCTTGATACTCAGACGTGTGTCGTGAATACCAATGCCTTTTAGAACAAGTGCACTCATGCACATGCTAATCAGGAAAAAACAAATGAAGAGAGAAATGCACTTTTCAGAGTGTTTGCTGAATACAGGTCAGCACAGCTTTCTGCAAAACACAGAACCGAGCTATAACCCAAAGACTATTGTTAATATGGGGAACTACAGAGAAAGCAAATGATTCCCAAGAGGCTGAATGCACCAAATGATCTTTAGTTAGCTTGGTCCAAATTAAACACATTTAAGATCAAAAGGAATGATTTTCATTCTAATATTCTGGTGCTTTCTTTGGAAAATGTTCAGAAAATTGAAATGGAAATGTGTGAATTTTCCCACAAACTACACTCAGTTCAACAACTTTAAAAAATATAAAATTGTATATAAATATATTGACACGTGACAAAAGGATAATTTATTTTGAAATTTGAGAATCTGAGAATTAAGGTACTGAAACAGTGTTTGGGGTGTATTTTTGTTTTGTGTTATACATTTTGATATTATGCAGAGTGACCTCTGTTAATAAAGGAGTCTGTGTGACATATGAAATGTGGCTTAAACTTGAAAAAAAAAGATTCTAATATACTATAATACTTTAGGGGATACTATTGTGTTACAGGAAAAATATTGATATATGACTAGTCCATAGTCCATATCACCCCGCCCTACTGGTGGGTAAGAGTAATAATGATCATCTTGAACTTTAATGTTGCTCTAATTGTCGTCTTATTGTACTGCACATCCAGAATGGCCAAAACCGTGGCAGGCCTGTTAGAGTAGCCAAAAAGAGTAGTCAAAATAAAACACAAAGGTAGTCTTCAATTGTCCTTTACTGATTTGTAGAGACACCAATCAATAAGGAAGTGCCAGACTGTGACATAAATGTCATGTCACGTTGCTGCATGTTGTACATTTTGTCAGGAATATAAACTAGAGTGGTGCTGGAGCTCTGGCAGGATGTAATAACACATAACATACACCTCTCACTGTAGCAGTAAACATTAAACACAGCTGCCACTAATGGAAAAACATACTAGGACTTATGAAACAAAATATAATGTATTCTCTCACTGAAATGTATCGTAGCAAACCCAGCACCTGAGACAACCATTTGTCGAGCGTACAATCATTTGACATGTTTTTAATAAAAATTTAGGACATTCCACAGCGGCAGTCATCTGTTGTGCCATATGCTTGAGGTATTTTCCAATTCGATTTGGTTCAGAGCCATGATGACCACTCTGACCTTTCCGAGATAGTCTGGTTGAGGTTCATGAATTTCATTGTGTGGTTTCAAACCTGAGCGTGTTGCTTGAATGTTTTTCCTATGAATTATCGGCCATGAACTACACAGGAGTTAACCATACAACAGTGCACTGGTGAAATATGAATGCTTCTTTACACACCAAAATTGAAACAAATATAACGGGGGCTTTTAGATGATGTTCTTTCTTAGGGGCGAAGGATAGTGTTTTGTCTGCAAACTGCAAATCAGACAATCACAAAATATAGGCCCTACAATTGGGCTACAAATATAGAATAAATATATTTTCAATTGACAAAACAATGTTTGTTACTTAGGTAAGATAAAGAAGAATATTTTTACATTTATAAACAAGTACATTCTTTGTCAATTTAGTTTTAAAAATAAATCTCATTCAGGTTCATCAAAAAGTACCAGAATAAATGTAAATGCTGAAAAAAAAGACAATGTTTACATCATGCACTTATTAGCAAACAGTTAGCACCATTGCTAACAGGGAAACTGGTTTTACTGTGCAAAGCAAGTAGTATGAAATTAGCTTAGCAGCTGTTGTGTTCAAAGAAATGCTGATGCCCTTGCATCATGTAATTATCATGTAAAACACCACAAATATAAACCATACATGTTTATAATGTACCGCAGCAGAGAAACAAAACAAAGCTCAAAGCAGCACAGTTGTGAGATTGAATGTTAATAGCCAGCTAGCTTGCCAACAGCTAATTTGTCAAACATCTTAATGAAAGTAAGTAAAAAAAAACAAACAAATCTCTTCCCTTACTGTTTATACTCAGACATGGTCTAATAAATCTGCCATCTCAGCTGTAACGATACATGTACAGTACAGAATATCAAGTAAACAATAAAAGAGAGAAAAACTGACAAAAAAAAAATTATAAGTTTATTTATAAGTAAAACAACACATTTAACTTATTTTATTTGACTGATCAGATCTGTTGGAATCAAAGGGAACACATGGAATTTGATAAAATGCACTAATGTTTCTGTCCTTGTCTGAGGCGTACAGTATATTTTAAAGGTTACTCGCTGATGTAATGCAGTGCCATAAGATATTTCTCAGACTCACACCTGGCAGTCAGTTCTCAGATGTCTGGGATAAAGTGGATTTTAGGGCCTTTTCTTCTTAGCAAGGTGCCTTTGCATGGAGTGCAAGGCTGCGTAAGTAATTTCCTAAAGTTCATAAGTGATTTTTGAGACAAGTCGTGAGGATTTTTTTTTCTCACACAAACCTTTGACAAAAAACCCTTTTTGACATAAAGGGTCGTGCATATAACTTTTTCACACGTCTGCTCATTCATTTATTCCTTGTTCTCAGTCAGAGGCCACACTGAAAGTGCAGCAATTCATCTTCCTTCTGCTGCTGAACTACAGGGTGCTCCACTTTTGAACGCCCTTATTCTTTTTTGTACAAGATAATTTACTCCAGCCAACCTCACTGTACTGTCAGGACTCCTCTGACTTCACAAAGAAATTTCAGCTGAGGCCGGGAGATTGTCTCCAACTTTAAGACTCTCCTACCTCAACACCCCGTTACTTCACAACCTCTATTCTGCTGGGACCTGTCCTTTTGCACATACTGAAATGGAACAAGCGGCATAAAAAATAAATGTTCCAGAAATAGAAAGAGCCCAAATATTAGGCTGTCAATCATGATTTTCCTGATTAAGACTCCATTTTCCAATTGCCCACAGGGTGGGTAACTATGCCGCATACCCCGTGTATCACACATTCGACGTGATGTACCAGAGAGAGACAGCTTTTTAAGGAGTGCAGCGGTGGTGTAAAGACATTTTATGATGCATGGCATCTTGTTTTATGATCGGCCATAAAAAATGAAGAAACTCTCCGAAATGCTTTTTCTCAGCAAAAACCCAAGGCGATTGAGGTAATTATCTGACTAAACCTTTAACAGCTTCAGTTAGTCACAAAATCTGGTAAGAGTAAGGTTGCGTCTGACCAATAAAAATAAAACTGAGCATGGAGTAGAAATGATAGACAGCCTTTCTCTTGGCATCTTTATTTCCTGCTTATTCCCTTAACCACTGAGCTCAGTGACAGTCTCAAAATACTCCGTGGCACTTTTGGGGGGAGGGGGTTGGGGGTACGGATAATGCAGTGCATGCCGTGAGCATTTGCTAGATGCAGGGAGAAACCTTCAGTTCATCTCATTTCAGAGTTTCTGAGCAGCAGCAGCAGCAGCAGCAGTGACTGTCTGCTCTCCCTCCCCCCCCCCGTCTCC